>NC_089223.1:101011111-101313642 GCF_963924675.1 Phocoena phocoena | reverse complement strand
CGTTTTTCCCCACACTAGCATCCCAGAGTATATTTTCCTTGGGTTCTTATAATCATATTTTGGGTGTTTGCTACACGCTCCTTCAGCAGATCAGGCAAGGAGTATCCTACCACCATTTTTATTCCTAAGATTCTATGGCCTGTACCTCCCCCTCCAACTAACTCTACCAGGTCCTTTGATGTTTTTGTCACACAGCTGTGTGTATTAATTCTGCCTCTGACCATTCCAGGCCTTGGGGAGCATCTATTTCCACCACACTTTCCCAGCAGTGGTGATATACATGCCTAAAGGCTCGTTCTCAACCGCTCCTGTACTCCTTTCAGGAATGGTTCATCTGAGTGTGTTACCAGTTTAACTAAATTCCTTTCCCCCTTCAGTGTGTGGGAGCCTAGCACTGCCTGCTGAATCCAAGTGCCTTTGTTCCTTTTGGTAACTCTTTGATTTCTTTGTTCATTATATTGGGCCCCAGAAGAAAAAAATCAGGAGTATGTGAGAGAAAAACACAATGCCCAAGGCATCCACTGTTTAAACAAATTGAAATTCCAGGGAAAGTATATTTATCCAACTTAATTTCTTTTCTCTGATTTACCCATCATCTCTTCTCCATTGAACATAATTATTGTTTTCTTAACTTTATTAAGTGTACCTTGATATAGATGTAAATACACACACACACACACACACACACACACACGCACACACACACATAGTCTTAAGTCAGTGTTTATAGCATACTGATTTTAATCCTCTTGAGTGTTAGGAAGAAAGGATACATTTATATGTGGATAAGAATGCATCAAAACACGCATGGAAATAGGGTGATGGCTATGAACGTTATTTCCTCTTACTCTGAATTATTTCTTTAGAAATCTCCAGAAAACAAATTTAACTGATAATTCCAGTATTGTAGTAGTCTGAGTTACCAAAGTCAACTAGGAATTTTAGAAAATAAATGTAATTTAAAGAACAATAATAATCTCTGATGTTAAGAATTTGTCAAAAGTATAAGACAGTATCCTAGTTAAGTTTTAAGGTAAATGGAATAATTCTTAGAGCTATATAATTTGCAGTACAGTATGAGTTTCCAAGAGATTTTTATTTCATGAAGATAATAGTTTTAATTACACTCAATTTAAACACCTGTTTACATATATAATCTTTTTTTTAAGGAATTTTGCTTTTTTAAAATTAATTAATTAATTAATTTATTTATTTATTTTTGGCTGTGTTGGCTTTTCGTTTCTGTGCGAGGGCTTTCTCTAATTGCGGCAAGTGGGGGCCACTCCTCATCACGGTGCGCGGGCCTCTCACTATCGCGGCCTCTCCCGTTGCGGAGCACAGGCTCCAGACGCGCAGGCTCAGCAATTGTGACTCACGGGGCCAGCTGCTCTGTGGCATGTGGGATCCTCCCAGACCAGGGCTCGAACCCGTGTCCTCTGCATTGGCAGGCGGATTCCCAACCACTGCGCCACCAGGGAAGCCCACATATATAATCTTAAAGGTTAATGTAAGTAATAATAGTTATCTGACTTATAAGGCAAGTGTTAAGAATTAATGTAACTTTTTTTGTTTAAAAAAAAAAGTCTTGCATGAAATAAACTAAAACTGTTTCCATTTTCACTTCACACTGTGCTAGAATCAAGGAGAACACATTTAACTATGTTTTAAACCCAAATTCTCAGAGCAATTTAAATTATCAAATGCTTTAATTGGATTCCATGTCATTATGTGAAGTTGAATTAAAATGTAATTATTTTGATTCCCTTCACCTAAAAATCTTAAAGCCTGCTAAATCTTGGGTAGAAGAGTTCCATACAGCCTTTCAGGATCATGAATACTGGGTCTGATGGTCATTTGCATATCTGTGTTCTTTATCCAGTAGCTGACCCAGGTGCCAAGGGGTTTAAGCTAAGTCTCTCCCTTTTCTCTTGCAGAAACTCAAGAAAGAGAGTTAGGGAGTTCCAAAGCAGTATGATTAACTTGCACTAAGAGGGGATAAAAGAGATATATGAAATAATATTATTACCTAGTGGAACACAAATCATGTAAATTTTATACTTAAAATAAACTTGAGATAGTGTTTAATGGTGGTTCCAGTGGGGCAGACAGGTGAGGGAAGGGAACATCTTACAAATAGAAATTATTTTATATCTTAAATATTTAAATAAAGATAGCAAAATAATTTAAATACGAACACAGTAGTACATCATATTAATTTCTTCTACTTTCTTGTGTTTTGAAACAATAATAAAAAACATTTTAAGTTTGTAATCACCATGGTTTTCCCACAGGTGGATGGACCCCTAAGCCTCTGGGAGGCCTGTTTAGTAGCTGAAAATAGAAATGGTTATAATAGCCCCTCAGGTACCCAGAGTACCTCTGTTCCCCAAACACCTTCCTCTTTTTTTTTTTTTTTTTAATTTAACAGAATTGCAAATGTGACCCCCTCCTGGCCTTCTGTACTAATGTAGTAAGGCCTTTTGCATCTGGAGGCAGATGTAATTCCTCCCTAAAAGTCTTGGGCTCTAATTAGGGCAGAGCAAGTGCCCATGTTGGTGAAGAACGTGAATGAATGAATGAATAAAACCATACTTTCTGATAGCTTATCAGAGCTACTGACATATCACTTCCACCTGGGCTGCTGCAGTTCCTGGAATGCCAGGGCTATTTCTTCCCTTTCACCTAGTCTTTGACTAGGAACTCTCCAGAAGCCATAGCAGTGTCCTTTCCTTGAGGCCTGAATTGCCAGGCCTGTCGCTCGTACCACACAGAGGACCCCGGGACCTGACTATTCTGGCAACCGAGTACCTGGCTCTTCCCTTGTGCCTCATGCCCCTCTTTGCCCTGGTCACCGCCAGACAACATAGGCCTCGAAAGTACCGTGGACTGGGTTCCCTTCCCCCAAGTCTAGTAATCTGCAGCTTAATTGGAGATTTTACTCCATTCATATTTATTGTGATTAATGATACATTTATACTTATTTTGTGCTCCATACTTGTCTCAATTCTTTTCAGTTTTCCCTCCTCTTGCCACCTTTTTGATTTTTTTCCCCTTCAGTCTATTGTTTTCTTTCTACCAGAAGCGTGATATTCTATTTCAATTTGGGGGGGGGGGTAGCCTAGAAATGCTTTAACTGAACATGCTTAAAATCAGCCATTATCTTTATCTTCCTCTGGAGCATAGAGGGTATGGAGAGCATTTTTAACTCCAATCACTCCCTCCTGATTTATGTGACACTATGTCCTATTTTAGTTATCTCACTTTTTTAAACACCACAGATTAAACATTATTACTATTTTACATAGTCAATGTTTGTTTAAATTTACCAGTACAATTGCCATTTTCCTTGTTGTATTGTAAACCATTCTTCTGTCACCTTCCTTCTGAGAATTTGAAGGAATTCTCCAGAATTTGTGTTAGTGAGGTTAGGTTTGTGGTAAATTTTTATCTGAACATGTCTTTTCAGATGATTTTAGTAAACATGTATTTTAAATTGACAGTTATTTTCCCTTGTCACTTTAAAGGTGTAACTCACTGTTTTCTAGCTTTCAATATTGCTGCTTAAAAATAGCAATTTATATTTCTTCAGTAAATAATAAGGGTTTATTCTTTGGCTGTTTTTTTTAAGATTATTCCTTTGTCTTCAGTTTCATTAGGATGTGCCTAGGTGATAAATTTCTATTTCCTTTATCTGTTTGGGATTGGTTGAGCTTCACAAATGTATGGATTGGTGTTTTTCATTAGCTGTGAAAACTCTTGGTCATTAACCCTTCAGTATCAAGTAGTATTTCCTTTGCCCTGTGTTTTAAGTTATAACTTTCTGTGACTCCAAAGAGACATTTAAAAACTTTCTTACTTAATCTTCCAAGTCTCCTGATGGCTCTGTCATATTTCCACTTCTCTGTGTCTTTACACTGTAATCTCTTCAGCTTCATTTTCTAGCTCACTGTTTCTCTCAGCCTTATCTAATCTGCTGTTTAACACAATCCCTGATGTCCAACTTCTATAATTCTGTGAACTAGAAACTTTTTAGCCACTTCAGATCCCCTCTACCTCACCTGTATTTTGTTCCAGCTGTTGCTATGGGGAGTTTCCTTAGAATTCACACATGGTGCAAACTCAAAGTACCTGGCCCCCATCCTCAGTGTCTTCCTGTTATGGCAAAGCATGAGAGGCTCTGGGCTCATGCCCTGATAGCAACTGAGCGCGATACATGGCCCCATGGGATACGAGGTGACTGTGTAACCTGCCGTGTCCACCAGAGGGCCTTGATGAGCTCTACTAAATGTTCAGACTCACACACTTTCGTTGACTCAGAAGGACACGGGACAGAAACCACACCTTGCCAGGGTAGCCGCATCAGGCATTCCTCTTCCAGTGCAGTTCCTTCTAATATTCCACAGAGCAGTCCATGTAGCCACCTGGAATAACTCAGGTTCGCACACTCGGATCCACATTGAACAAGAACAGGAACTGCTCAGGCTCAAAAGCTTCGTTCTACACAGGATCCCAGCTCTCTTGCGATAAAACCACTGGTATGGTTTCCAGGTTCCCATGTGCTGGTTACAAGAGTCCCTGCATGCAGGGAAACCCAAATTATGGTATCCCCGTCAGGAATTGATAGTTCCTCAAAGTCCAGATTTGGCTCACCAATCAAAGTCATGTTTACCATAAACAATGTCGCTGAGTAGTATCATTGATATACCACCTTATCAGGTTATCGGAGCTAGAAGCTTAACCAAAATCCTATGAAGAGCAAGAGTCTTGTGAATCCCAATCACGTGGTCAGAAATGCCCACGATGGGCACTGTCAGACGCTAAGTCATAAGGTTGGGCAGGCCTAGTAGAAACGAGCAACAAATGAAATGATACATGGGATTGGGATCGAGCAGGTCCAGAGGACATGAATAAGCTCTCTCAGCTTACGTCTTTCACCTGATTTGAGGGAGTTCTCCCAGACTTGCTAATGCAGGAAGAAGAGCTCAGCCTTGATTAAATCGGCATGGAATGTTGGTGCAGCCTCACTCAGAGGCGGCCTTTGAAAGTGGACAGATTAGCCTGTGCAGCTGGTCAATGACTTGATGTAGAGAGAAGTGGCCTGAAGTAAGGCTATACATGGACTCGTGAGCAGTGGGGAATGACTGGCCTGGGTTGATCAGGGACCTGCAAGGCAAACTGTTGGAAGTGACTCACTTCTGTGAGTCCTATGAAGGCTGTAAACCCTAGAGGAAGCACCTCATGCAGCCAGTTCCAGTATAATCGTGAATAGTGGTTGGACAGAGGCAGCAAATTGATGACCTTAGCAGCTCATAGTCGTGGAAAGAGCATCTTCTATGATGGGGCACCGAAGAGCTGGCAGGGAAAGCAGACTGATCGAGGCGTGATATAAAGTGGTTGTTCCTAGTCAGAGGGGCCTTCAACAAAAGGAGAATTCCTGGAACCACACGTTCTAGCATCAAGTCCACCAAAAATCCAGACAGGACCAGTGTGATGGTTAATATTTGTGTCAACTGGGCAAAGCAATGCCCACATATTTGGTGAAATGTTGTTTCTTTGTATGTCTGTGAGGTTGTTTCTGGATGAGATTAACATTTGAATCAGTAAACTGAGTTTAAAAAGTCACCCTCACCAACGCAGGTGGATATCATCCAATCCACTTAGGGCCTGAATAGAACAAAAAGGTAAAGGAAGGGCAGTTTTGCTTTTTGCTTGAATTGGCATCCATCTATTTCTGCCCTTGGACACCAATACACGTGGCTCTCGGGCCTCTGGACTCAGACTGGGACTTACACCATCAGCTCCCCTGTTTTCAGGCCTTCAGACTTGGACTGAATTACACCACTGGCTTTCTTCATTCTGCAGCTTGCTGGTGGCAGACTGTGGAACTCCTCGGCCTCCATAATCATGAGTCAGTTCCTATAATAAATCTCCTGTATATATCCATATATATTCTATTGGTTCTTTCTCTGGGGAACCCTCATCAGTACGACCATCCATTTCTCTGAGGTCATCAGTCCAGAGAGCAGCCCAGATCCATCACTCTGATGTTAAGAGAGAATCCAGAGGATACCATGAAGAGTACGGAGAACGTGTATCTCCTACCTCCATCACCAGGACTTTGTGGAAGTTATATTCTACCCTTTGTCGACTGAAAAAAAAAAAAAAAAAAGTATAACCTAAAAGTTGAGAATTACATTTTATTTGGTGGACTTGTTGAGGACTTAAGCCCTGAAGGCAGCCTCTCAGATGTCTCTGAGGGACTGCTCCAATGAGGAAAACGGGGAGCTAGGATATATAGAAGTTTTTGCTATAAAAAACAGGTAGTTGGAACATCAAAAGATTACTGTTAAAGAAAAACAGATATCACGTTAACTTATTTGGCACTTTTCTATGTTTGGGAAGATGCAAGAGTCTGGGCTCAATGAAATCATGCCTTTGATACGCACCTTAACTATCTAGGGCCAGTGTCCTGCCTTTCTTCATCCTGAATCCCTTCAGGGTGTACAGTCTGGGCGGGTGCAGTGGCTGAGGGCTTGATGGCTGCAACATCCTTTGTTTACTGATATGGCGGTGACATTCTTTGTCCACACCTTCTAATTCTCTTTTGAAGGGTTACAGGAAGAGGACAAACTTTAAAATTTCACCTGGGTTATCAAAGCAGAAATTGGTTTAGTTAAAGAGACAATTGAAAGTAAGAGAAGGTGAGTATGCTAGATTTTTTTTTTTTTAATCCAAATTTCTCACTTAACTACCCAGTGGAGAGGGGAATATTTGAGGGGATCAGTAATTTGGAAACCGCTGCAATCACGATTGTGGTCTCCTTGAGAATGAATCTGAAGTTGATCTGTGAGTTTGTGAATAGCTGTTGGCATGTATTGATTTTGTT
The DNA here is from genome assembly GCF_963924675.1 of Phocoena phocoena. NCBI lineage: Eukaryota > Metazoa > Chordata > Mammalia > Artiodactyla > Phocoenidae > Phocoena > Phocoena phocoena. The sequence goes on along the minus strand of NC_089223.1, from coordinate 101,306,756 downwards.
TTGGTTGGTTTAGTTTGGTTTTCTTCTGAGATTAGTCACTGAGGTCTGTGGAAATGGCTCAATGCAGAATAATGAGCTGGGGTCAAGGGGTCAAGGTTTTTTACTTTCAACCAAATCCATTGAAAAGCCTCCAGAGAAAAGAAAACTCAGTAAAAGCCACTAGAGTGAATAACTTAGATTCTAAGAAAAAGCAATAGAAGTTATACAACTTGACAAATATTGAAGATTCTTAGGAACCTGTGGGACAATATCAAAAGAGCAATTATATACAGGTAATTGTAATCCTAGAAGCAAAGTAGAGAGAAGTGGACAAATATTTGAAGAAATGATGGTCAAACTTTTTCAAATTTGGGTAAAGATATAAATAAATGTACAGATCTAAGAAGCTCAGCAAATCCTAAATAGAATGAACACATGAAAACCTGGACTAGGCACATCTTAGACTACTGATCCCCCAAAATAAAAAGAATTTTGTAAGCATACAGAGAAAAATGTATAATACATATAGGGAACGATGGTTTAAACGATCAGTGACTTATCAGAAACTACAGAAACCAGACGACAAGGGAACAACATCTGAAAGTACTGAAAGAAACAGCTATCAGCCTAGAATTCCATATCAAGCAAAAGTGTCCCTCAAGGATGAAATGAAATAAAAGACATTTGCAAATGAAAGAAAATTAAGAGAATTTGTTGTCAGCATTTCCACATTCCCACGCTACAGGAAATGCTAAAGTGAATTCTTCAGGTTGAAGAGAAAAAACACTAAGGTGAACCTGACTCTTCAGGAAGGAATAACTGCAAATGGTAAATACTTAGTGTTGGGCTGCACCCTGCAGGCCTACTAGCCCTGTGCTTGCCCACCTACAAGACTGAAGAAAGAGCCTGGACTCAGCAACAGAGACATCAATGGTTTAATGGATGGGGGAGCTTACATGTCTGAAGTAAGGTCCTGGAGCAACACTCCACCGTGTGCTGCAGAAGGCAGGCAGGACATGGCGGCAGTCTTCACTCCAGGGGGAAGGGGAGATTACAGGTTATAGGGGAATTGATGTCAGGTGGGCTTATTAGTTACCAGGGAAACCAGTAGAGGGGCACGCCCCTCACCACCCCTTTGATGAGAACAGTCACTGGCTGGGGCCTGGGGCAAGTATGTAGGAAGGTCAGTCATGTGCTTAGGTGTAGGTGAAACAGGCACTGGTCGGGCAGGGGATGTACAGAGAGCAAGAGAACAGCCACCTTGAGTGGCCTCACCCTACATTTAGATAAATACTTAAGGCTATTTTTCTCTCAATTTTTGGTTTAAACAGTTCTACGTATTTTAAGCTATTTCGCTTTCTTATGAGGTTAATAATGTATGTTTATGTAATACATATGATTAGTATAGAAAAAAAGGATGGTGGTGGATGAATCACAGGACTTGACTTCTCCCTGGTTTTGCTGGGTTTGTTCTATTTATGTCCACCTACTGTCATCAGACTGCCTTCAGAACAGGTATTTTGAGATACTTTGACCACACAGAACACATGGTTTTTTGTTTTTGTTTATTTTTTCTCCCTACATTTACTATCTTTAATATTCCTTCAGTTTGTGAGCAGATAGGGTAGGGGGCCTCCCAAAGGAAAAGAACCAGTTATAGCTTTTTGCCACAAGAGAAGCCATTTCTGGCCTAAGCCATTTTGTGATCTAAGTTGGGCCACAATGCTTGTCCTTGAACAGGTCTCAGTAATAAAGATCTTGAGGGAACAAAAGAACAAATGATTGTTAACAGGCAAGAGAAGTAACAATAGCAAAGATAATGAATCATTTGTAAAGACCCCCAGTTCTGCTTTGCTGGTTGAAATTAGCCTGAAGCACTTTCTTGAGCTGTTTTCCAGAATTTAACCACCACCCCTACCCTTCACCTCCCAACCACCAGACCAACTGGAGCCTCAGAGATGATGATATTGACTTTTTCTGACCTTCGAGACTTCAACTAAAGTTTGCCCCAATTTTATGCTGAATTTTCCTCTGCTCAAGCCCCTTCATGCATATACATGTGCCCTTGGCTTAAAACTTCCCCAATTTTGCTATTGGGGAGACACTGCTCTGGGAAAGATCCCCAGTGTTCTCCTTACTTGCTGCAAGTAATAAATCCTTCCTTCTCCCAATCTTTGACTTGGTTGTGTCTTTTGGCTCAACCCCACCAAGAGGCTAACCCAGTTTTCAGGTTACAAGTTTACATAAGTGAACATGAAACTATGAGCTAGAAGACCTGGGTTCTGGTCCTAGGCCAGCCGCTTACAGATCATGACTTTCCCATTGAACTTGCCCTGCATGAATTTCCTTGTCACTCCTGTGAAGCTAATCCACATGTCCACTAGCTCTCAGGAATGCTGTCAGAATATAGTGGCGCCACTTGAAATTGTTGATTTTTAAAATTTATTTATTTGGATCTTTGCTGCAGCACGCGGGCTGGGCTCTTAGTTGCCACGTGTGGGATCTAGTTCCCTGACCAGGGATCAAACCCAGGGCCCCTGCATTGGGAGCGCGGAGTCTTAACCACTGGACCACCAGAGAAGTCCCACAATTGTTGACAAAGTACCTCCAGGAAGTTCTGAGGGGTCTGAGAGCAATTTAGAATTGGTTAAATGCCTTTTTCTATACTGCCTATCCAGAGCCTAGGATTTTTCTTTTGACTAATTGAACACTGCCATCTTGTGTGTAATTGTAGGAAATAGCAGGGATTAAATTCCTAAAAGGAAGGTCCTTAAAAATAACAAAACCATTGTCTTTTCATTCTTGTCTCCTTAACCTCATTTTCCAAAGGACGAGACTCAGATTATCAAAGAGGAGGTCAGAATAGCCTTGCGTAGGCCACTAAGACTAACTTGAAAGGGTAGAACTAAACTTTAGAGGTCAAGTAGCATTTGAATAGGCCTTTTGGTGAAAGGGAGGGATGACCTGATGAGGGGTGCGGGTGGGGGGGGGAGTGGGGGGAACAATGGAGTCCTGGAAGGCAGGATGGTAGTTAGAAGCTCAGTCTCAGTGGATGGGCTGGGGCACTCCTGAGCTTGGCCACTTCCCAGCTGGGTGTTGAGGTTGGGTCCCTTCCTGTGTAAAACTGGGATAATAATGGTGCCAGCCTCTAATCCTCCCAACATCCCATGTACCGTTTGTAGTGCAACATCTGTCACAGTAAGTATATAATGAATATTAGCTGTTATTATGATTTTGCCCTTTAGACTAGGGAGAAATAAAGGAAGTTAATTAAATTCACCAGCACCTTTGGAATCAATTCCATGTCCACCCCATTCTTCTAAAGAGATTTGAGGCAAGGAAGTGGAAAAAGTGACAGGATTCCTCCAGTCATGGCAGAGTATAAACACAGAGAACATAGCAATAGCTACCACTTACTGAGAATTTACTATGCACCAGGCATTGATCTATGTGTGTTACATGTATTAATTCATTTAATCTTTTAAATTTTTGCCAGGTTTATTGGGGTATGATTAACAAATAAAAATGACATATACTTAGGTTGTATAATGTAATATTTTTAAGGTGTACAACATGATTTAATATATATACATTGTGAGATGATTACCACAATCAAGCTAATGAACACATCCATCACCTCACATAGTTAACCTTTTTTCTGTGTGGTGAGAACGCTTAAGATTTACTTTCTTAGCAAATCTTAAGTATACGGTATTTTCATACAGTATTCTGTCTTATTTCACTTAAAATAATATTCTCCAGCTTTATCCATGTTGTTGTAAATAGCAAGATATCCTTTTTTATGGCTGAATAGTATTCTATTACATGTATGTTTGTGTGTGTGTGTGTATATACATATATATATGTATACCCTTATACACTACTATATACACACACACCCTCACGCACTACATTTTTTTATCCATTCATGTGTCAAAGGACACTTGGGTTGTTTCCATATCTTGGCTGTCGACTAAAAAATTATTCACAACCTAAAATATGAGAGTTATGTTTTAACTCGGCAGGAATTTTTAAGACTTCAAGCCCGGGAGGCAGCATCTCAAGTAACCCTGAGAGAATTGGTCTGAGGAGGAAGGGGTGGGGAACCAGGTTATACAGAAGTTTTGTCACAAAGGGCAGGTAGTCTGAACGTCAAAAGATGGTCGTTAATTAAAGAAAACCAGATATCCCAAGTTCAGGAATTTAGCACTTTTCTGTGTATGAGAAGATGCAAGGGTCTGGGCTCACTGAAATCATTCCTTTGGTATGCACCTCAGCTCTCTGGGACCAGTACCCTGCGTTTTTATGTCCTGAGTTTCCTCAGGGCTCACCGTGGGGAGTGGCTGCAGTCTGATGGCTGCTAGAGGGCAGGTATTCTTTGTTTCCTTCCTGAGTTCCCTCAGGGCTCACCGGCTCACCATCCACTGTGGCTACAATTGCTGATGACTGTGACATCTTTTGTTTACTGATATGGCAGGCAACATTCCATCTATCAGCCATCTGTATATTTTCTTTGAGAAAAGTCTATTCAGTTCCTCTGCCATTTTTAATTGGATTTAATTTTTTTGTTGGTGAGCCATATGAGTTTCTTATATATTTTGGATATTAGCCCCTTATCAGGTATATGGTCATGTTCAGTAGGAAAAAGCATGGAGTAACTTTTAGTGATGTAGCTACTAGATGTAGCTGAGGTAGGGTTCCCAGATAAATTACAGGATATCCAATTAAATTTGAATTTCAGATAAAATGCTACTTTTCATGGCATGTTCCAGAGAATGTATAGAACATATTTATACTAAAAAAATTAACTGGGCATATGTATTTTTACTTACTAAATCTAGAAATCCTAAGGAGTTCATTCCATGAGCCCAGTTTTGATACAAAGAAGCCAAAGACATCATGTCACTGTGTGTTGATAGATTTCCTCCGTATTTGCATAGAGTTTAACAGGGAGAGGACTTCAGTAATCATAGTATTGGCTCCCCCTCCGCAGGAGGTTGTTTAGTTTCCAATAGTTCATATGGCACTTGAAATCTGGGACAAGATCCCATGGATTTATATCCTAGTCTTGTCATTCTTTAGCCACATAACCTTGAATATACGTAGCCTCTGTGCTCATTTTCTCATATATAAAATGGGAATGCTAGTAGTTCCCACTTCATGGAATTTCTATAAAGATCAAATGAAAATCTCTAGTGAATACGCAAAAGATAAAGAGAAAGGAATGGAAGCATGGGGGAGGCAGGGCAGGGGGCAGGGGGCTGGTAATCAACAAATCACAAAGGAAGACAAAGAGGAAGAAAGGAACAAAGGAACTACAAAACAAAGGAACTAGAAATTAACAAAATAGCAATAGTAAGTCCTAATTTATCAATAGTTTCTGGAAATGTAAATCAAAAGACACAGAGTGGCTGAATGAACCAAAAAACAAGATTCAATGCTGTCTACAAGAGACTCACTTTAAGGACACACACTGGCTGAAAATGAGGGGATAGAAAAAGATATTTTCATACAAATGGTAACCAAAAGAGAGCAGGGGTGGCTGTTGTTATATCAGATAAGAGATAAAGAAGGTCATTATATAATGATAAACGGGATGAAATGATTGTGAATATTTATGCACCAAGAGTGGAGCACCTAAATGTATTAAGCAAATATTAACAGATATTTAGACAGCAATACAATAATAGTAGGGGGTTTCAAGAATCCACTTTCAATAATGGATAGATCATCCAGGCAGCAAGTCAAGAAGGAAAGAGCAGACTTGAACAATACTCCAGACCAAATGCACCTAACATTCTGTTTATAGTACATTCCATTCAACAGCAGCAGAATACATGTTCTTCTCAAGTGCACATGGAACATTCCCCAGGATAGATCATATGTTGGGTCACAGACCAGTTTTATCAAATTTAATAAAGTTGAAACCATATCAAGTATCTTTCCTGACCACAATGATAGGAAATTAGAAATTAATAACAGAAGGAAAATTGAAAATGTCAAATATGTGGAAATTAAATGACACACTTCCAGAAAACCAATGGGTCAAAGAATAAATTCTTTGAGACACATGAAAATGGAAACACAATATACCAAAACTCTTGGGATAGAGCAAAAGCAGCTCTAAGAGAGAAGTTTTTAGTGATAAATGTCTACATTAAGGAAAATGAAATATCTCAAACAGCCCAACTTTACATCTCAAGGAACTAGAAAAAGAAAAACAAACTAAGCCCAGAGTGAGCATAAGGAAGGAAATAATAAAGATTAAAGCATGCCGACCCGCCATATTAATGGCATCATGATAACCTAGGAAGGAGGAAACAGCCAGAACTCTGGAAGCCCTGATAAGGTACCTTTGCACCAGCGAGTGGGAGAAGAAACGGAATTCAAAAATCAGCATTGGAGACTAGAACTAACGGATGAAAGTTTGATGCGATATTTACATAGTCCCAAAGTGTCTCCCCTCAAATTACCTATTAATTACAAAGGGGAAAATGGTAATTTTAATGTTGAGAAATCGAACAGGCACCTCCTAACCAATTGATCAGAACTAACATTACCAATATTGGGACAAAGCAATGTCATGTGCCTTCTGACGAGAGGCACTGAGAAAGACACCACATCACTCTTACCGTATTCCTGCTGTGCATAACTTGAATCATGAATAAACCTCAGACCTAAGTTGTGTTTTTTGACTTTGACAGATTCTCTACCCCCCAAAAAAATGACCCTCACTCTTCAAAACTATGAAAGAATAAGACAAGAAGAGCACATATAACCTGTGATCCTGTGTTGGATCCTGATAGACATTAAGGCAACTGATGAAAATTTAAGTATGGGCTACAAATTAGATAAATCCATATTAAATTTCCTGAGTTTGATCACTGTACTGTGGTTATGTAAGAAGGTGCTTCTGTTCTTAGGAAATACATATGGGCATACTTAGGGGTAAAGGATTTTGATGTCTTCAACTTACACATCTTTTTCTAAACTATTTCAGAGTATGTGTGTATCCACATATATGTTTACATATGTGTGTATCCACATATGTTTACATATGTGTGTATCTAAATACACATACTTACACATACAGAGAAAATAAACAAATGGGGGAAATGTAAACAATAGGTGACTCTGGGTAAAAGCTCTTTGGAGTCCTTATTTTTGCAACATTTTGCAATTTTGAAATTATATCAAAATAAGTTTAAAACATTGCAAAAAGAAAGACGAGACTTTGCAAGGATGCAAGGCCATGACACAGGGGTCTGGTGGGTTACCCTCAGGAACCAGGACTTGGCCCAATGGGAGCCAGTAGTGGGTGAAGGGAAGGGGGACTTGTGAGAGATGACTTTACCATAATGCAGAGGAGGAGGAGAAAGACTAGAGCCAGGGAACCAGTTTACAAACAAGAACGGCATCAACAATAGACTGCGGAGACATCCCAGGGACCAAGTGATGAAATCTGACCCAATCAAGCATCAGCATTCTTCCTCGTGAATCCTCATAGTGTCCCTGTACTGTGAAAGGCTGGGGTGAGGAAATGCACACCAGTGCTCTTTGACTAATCCATAATCACCTATTTACCTCCATCAAGAGACTAATGATGTGGTTTATTCAGAGCCAGGTGGTGAGCAAACTTTTCTCTAAGACATAAGGTTTATGGCAATGACTTTAAATGAATACAAGTCAGATGAATGCATAAAAGTCCCATAAACAAAGCCATTATTCCAAAACCTGTTCAATATTTATCCAGAGCTTTCCAGAACCTAAACCAAATTTACTTCACTTAGGTCTATATGGAAACTATCAACTTCACTATGTTAATAAAGTTATGTTTTACAACCTAGTACATTTTGCTGAAAGAGATGAGTGCCCCACTTGCAAAGCTGCCTTCCTTTGCCAACAAAAGAATCTGAGGCAATAAATGATGTCAAACACAAAAAAGGAGACCATTTTCCCCGAGATGTACAGAAAGTGGTTTGGATGTCGTTGTCCTCAAAACACACTGATATGTGACTTGAATGCATTATGCGTTCTTTTTCCAGGAATAGTGAAAATTAGGAAAAAATAATCCATTGTGATGATGTGCTGGTAGCCTCATCTTCACACAGGAAAGACAGGTCTGTCTGCACCTGGATACTTGAACACTCGAGTCCTCAAAAGACAGTGATGGTAACTTACTTGTATTTTCAATCTGTTCAAAAGTTACCTACTCGAAGTCATACGATAAATGAACTGTTGGTCTTGGAGCACAAATCAAGGTCTTTCACTCCCAGTCTGTAATATTCAAATACACAGTGCAGAGGTGAAGAGCATGCATGGGCTCCAGAGATAGGCTGTCTGAATTTGAGGGCTAGAACAATCTCTTGCTAGGTACATGAACTTGTACGAGATATTTATCCTCCCTCTGTTTAGTTTCCTCCTCTGTAAAGTGGGTATACTATTGGTACCTACTTCAGAGGTTTGATGGAAAGAGTTGTCGACTGAAAAAAAAATGCACAACCTAAAAACTGAGAATTAACTATTATTCAGTGGACTTTCTAAGGACTTAAGCCAAGGAGGCAGCCTCTCAGATGTCTCTGAGGGACTGCTCTGAAGAGGTAAGGGAGGAGCCAGGTAAGGGATATATAGACACTTTTGCTATAAAAAACGGGTAGTCGGAGCATCAAAGCCAGATATTAAAGAAAGCCAGGTATCTCAAGTTAACCAGGTTAGCGCCTTTTGCGGTGGGCTCGTTGAAATCATTCCCTTGCTACGTGCTTTAGCTATCTGGGGCCAGTATCCTGTGCTTTCCCATCCCGAGTCCCTTCAGGGTGTACTCTCAGAGGCAGGGGCGGGGGTGGGGAGGGTGAGGGAGCCCATTTGTTTCCATCCTGAGTTCCCTCTGGTTCACCATCAGGCCGATGGTAGTGGCTGATGGCTGCAGCATTCTTGTTTGCTGATATGGCAGGCACCATCATTTTCCTCCACAGAGTCAGTAGGCAAATTCACATTAGATCTGCTCCTGGAACATGGTAAATGCACAGACAGTGTTTGCTATTAAATGATCAAATCAGGGACTTCCCTGGTGGCACAGCAGTTAGGAATCCGCCTGCCAATGCGGGGGACATGGGTTCGAGCCCTGGTCCGGGAAGATCCCACGTGCCGTGGAGCAACTAAGCCCGTGCGCCACAACTACTGAGCCTGTGCTCTAGAGCCCGTGAGCCACAGCTACTGAAGTCTGTGCACCCTAGAGCCAGTGCGTCTTAACTACTGAAGCCCACACACTCTAGGGCCCATGTGCCGCAACTACCGAGCCCACATGCTGCAACTACTGAAGCCCACGTGCCTAGAACCCGTGCTCCACAAGAGAAGCCGCCACAATGAGAAGCCCGTGCACTGCAACAGAAGACCCAACGTAGCCAAAAAATAAATTTAAAAAATAATTATCAGATCAGCAATAGAATTACTAGTAATATATTTCATGATACTCCAGAGTTCCCCTGTGGATCATACCAGCCTCCCTCAAGAAGACATTGCCTGACATCACACCTTGCCTGAGTCTTCCTTTCCATGTCCTGCTTCTCCAACCCTTTTTTCAGTTTCTTTTGGGAGCACATCTTTAACAAATGACTGACACACAAATCCTCGTGGCAGGGTCTGATTCTGGGGAACTTAAAATGTCTTAGTTGGGTAGCTATAAGAAAATACCATAGACTGGGTGACTTATAAACAACAGACATTTATTTTTCACAGTTCTGGAGGCGGGAATTCTGAGATCAGGGTGCCAGCATGGTCAGGTGATGTCTCTCTTCTTGGTTGCAGACTTCTTTTTGTGTCCTCACTGAGCCATGACTACGGAGACTGTGCACCTAGAGCCTGTGCTCTGCAACAAGAGAAGCCACCGCAATGAGAAGCCTGTGCACTGCAGCGAAGAGTAGCCCCTGCTCGCCACAACTAGAGAAAGCCCACGTGCGGCAATGACCCAGTGCAGCCAAAAATAAATAAATATATCTGCCAAGTTAGGGTTTTGGGGCTTATGTACTCCTTTGAGAATCCAAAGAAAGTTATGAAACCTCTTCTCAGAAGAGGAGCCCATCATGCACAAATGTAATTTTGTATTAAATTCCGTGGGTTTCTAGATCCCACTAAAATCCATCGCTGGATCCCATACAAGAGGATTTCTAATGATTTTTTTTTTAATGGAGTAAAGACATTACTTACTGCAAAGAAGAAAGTGTGCATTTAAAAGTGAAATCCACTTTTCAAGGAGAAAACATCTGGGAACTGTGTACATCCTTGGACCTCTGGACCTCTGTAGGGAATCTCTGTACTTTTTTGGCTAGAATGGATTTTGGAGCCTCATAACTGAAAGTTCCAACTCCACAACTTGTCAGATTTGTGTTTGGCCACAGACAAGACAAATAGTTCAGATTTAAATTCTTCTTTCTCTTTCTGAAGGCCTTCCAACACCCCTGGGCTTGGAGGTGGGGCTGCTTCTGAGTTACCTCGGAGCATACGTTATATCATCAGACTCACCTTCCCATCTGAGCTCCTTGAGGGCTAAGATGGTGTCTTTATCTTTGCATCTCCAGTCCCTAACAATTTTTGAATTGAGTTGAATGGAAATGTTAAGTTATTTTCCTCCTCAGCCTCTGACAGGGAGCATTAGAATTGAACAACAACCGTATTAATTTCCTTGGATCCTTTTGCTTGCTGTTTTTCACTTGTTTTCCCAATACACATAATTTAGAACTATTATACCTGTCTGCTTCTACCCTATTAGGCTCGACAGGTGACATATGGGAAGAGATAGGGCATGTGAATATGGAGGAATGGAATTAACTTGATAGACAGTCCCTTTCTTTCCAATAAAAGCAGCTCTTTTCTCATTGTTCATTGACCTTGGAATAATGGATTGTGAACAGGGAATCAACATCTTTTATTACAGCGCATTTACTAGGCCCAACCAAAGAGTCTAAAGCTTTCTGCAAAAATGTGCATTTAGGGGAATGTTCACAACTGGCTCCTGCCAACTTCTCTGCCTTTCAATCCCTCTCTAACCTCAGTGAATGGAGGGTCGATGCACAGTTCCTAGGTGAGAACAACATAAAGAATTACTGAGTTGGAACTAGAATGCCCAGGGAAGAAGTCTTACGAGCTCAGTTTGTTTCATGCATCAAACCTCTGAAAGCTGCTTGGCTTTTGTAACGAGAAAAGCAGTGAATTTGGAAATGAGTTTGAATGCCTGTCTGTCTTGTTTATAAATGAATAAACCAGGACTCAGGCAAGTTAAATAACCTTCCCAGGGTCACCCGCCTAGTAAGGGTTAATATTTATTTCCTGTAAAGGCTGTTGGGAGGAGAAAAGTATATAAGGTATATACAACATCTAACAGAGTGCTGGCTCCCAGAGCACCTAACACCTTTTTGAACACCTAGGAACTGGAAAGATTGGTCCTACAATGAACCTTTTCAGATTTTATGTGTTTCCCCTAAAATGGATATCTTGCCACTCTTACCCGCATTTCTCACATTTCCACACATAGAAGGGATTTTCTGCTCTGTTCCCCAGAAATGTATGAGGAACACCTCCAGCTCTTCCCCTTGACCTTCATCCTTGCCCAGAGGAGGAAGAGAGCCAGTCCTGTCATGTTTAGGGTGAGAACTGAGCGTGTTTGGTCACTATCCTGATGCACATTGTTTTCTGATTCACCTTTGCCCACAGACGCATACCTTCTGCTGCTTCTTGCCAGGCCCTTACAGGGTCAGACTCATCCTGGACGAGAAGACTGTATTCATCCAGGACAGTCAGGGACTCGGGGTCCGGTCTCTATATCATGTCAAACATCAGGAGGCCCATTGTGACCACACATATGAAGCACAGTCTCCCATCTAGTGGTGTCAGTGGTGAAGCTGACGTGTTTCACACCCTCTGTCTGACTTCTGTGTTGTCTCTCAGTTGGTTCCAAGTTTGGGAGTGGATAAAAGGGGTTTAGGAAGGCCAATTAATAACACTAGTATCTTGATTCAAAGTCCCCTCAAAGCCAGGGACTTTGAGATGAAAATTCTGGTGGCTGGGAATGTAGTGAGTAAGGAGCGAGGTCAAGGCTTTGGGCTTAGCCAGGGTGTAAGACCTTAGATTTTAATACAATAGCAGCTGGTGGGACAGAGAGCTTATTTCTCCATTGCTCACAAGTGAGCAGCTGTTTTTATCTGATCAACTCATTGCCCAGGGATTTGTTTTGTTTTGTTTTTTGTAATTCAACTCACTACAATACACATTGTTTTAAAATTTATTTTTGGCTGCGTTGGGTCTTCGTTGCTGCACGTGGGCTTTCCCTAGGTGCGGCGAGCGGTGGCTTTTCTTGTTGCGGAGCACGGGCTCTAGGCACGCGGGCTCAGTGGTTGTGCCTCATGGGCTCTAGAGCACAGGCTCCGTAGTTGTGACGCAGGGGCTTAGTTGCTCCGCGGCATGTGGGATCTTCCCGGACTAGGGCTCGAACCCGTGTTCCCTGCATTGGCAGGTGGGCCACCAGGGAAGCCCTGCCCAGGGTTTTGATCAGGGATGGTGTTTGAGTCAATAGTGAGCTTCCCTGTGTGTGGTCACAACTCATTGCTGGAGGCATTACATGTGTCCTGTGTGAGCAGCAGACTCTTGGGAGCTTCCGCCTGGTGTTCTCTGGAATTTGCCCCACGTGCCTGCTCCTTTTGCTGGTTTTGCTTTGTATCTCTTCACTGCATTACATCTTGGCCATGTTACAACTATTTGTCAAACTGCATATATATACGTCTATATATATATATATATATATATATATATAGAGAGAGAGAGAGAGAGAGAGAGAGAGAGAGAGAGAGAGATACAACTGTATATCACTGAACCTGTGGTCTTGGAGAACCTGACATGGAGACTTGAAGGACAACTTGGAAGGGAAAAGGAAAATCAGGGAAAAAAAAACTGATTTGGAAAAGCTAGGGAAAAGGAGGGTTTTCATAAAATTGAAATGATTAATTTTCAAATGCTGCTGAGCAACACTAAACTTAAAATGCATCTCTTAATGTCGTTTACACAAAGCTAAATAAGACAACCTGGCCAGAAGGCGAGGTGGGGAACATTCCCAAACTGAGGCAAGGGAATACATACTGTCTGTTTATTTTAAAAGCCAGATTGTGGACTGAAAGTTTCAAGGATACCAGAGGAACTACACACATTTTGCATATATGCATTGTGGATTGAATGGTGTTCCCCCTATGCTAGATTAGGGTGGGCCCGAAATCCGTCATGACTGGTGTCCTTAAGAGAAGAAGGAAATTTGGACACAGGGACAAAGACACTAAGGCCATGTGAAGACTGAAGCATAGATTGTAGTCACGAATCTACAAGCCGAGGAACCCCAGAGATTGCTGGCAGCCACCAGAAGCTGGAAGAGACAGGAAGGATTCTTCTCTGGGGCCTTTAGAGAGAGAATGGTCCTTCCAGCATCCTGATTTTGGATTTTTAGCTTCCAGCACTGTGAAAGAATGTATACTTCTGTTGTTCTAAGCCACTCAGTTTGTGGCACTGTTATGGCAGCCCCGGGAAGCTAATGCACGCACAAATACGCATTCACATGTAGTCATCATATTCCTGATAGGAATTTTATCTTTAATTTTTTAAATGCCTGATTATTTTTATTTCGTTTTGCCACCTATGAAAGAGCAGTAAGTCAAATAGATGCAAAAGCACTCAAAGAAGGATTACAGTTCAAGCAAATGAATCATTAGGCAAAGAACTTGACCCCTGAGTGAACCAGCTGTAGGTTGATCTCTCCACTACAGCCCAAGGAGGCTCCAGGTCAGATTGGGGGAAACTGGTCTGCCCCAGTTTTAGCCAGTCCCCATACAAAAGAAAAAGAGGGGTTCAGATACACGTGTGCAAGTGTTTAAAAGTTATTTACTTAATAATTTGTTGGCTCGATTGGTGTGTTCTATCCTCCTATTTTGACAAGTATACCTTCATAACAAGAAAATTAAAAAATATGTGAAAAGTTATGGCTTTATATGACCGGCAGCAAAATATCAAAGATAACCAAATTTAATTCTGCACGTACATCTGCATTTCTGCTGATGATCTGCCAGTGTTCAGATGTGTAATAAACATAAACATGACTTATAGATGATTAAGTAGCATTCCATACTATCTGTCACCCTTTCAACTCAAGTTAAATTGCTAGTTCTGCTTTCATAATCATGATTTTCTCATACTTTGTATTCTGTTGACTGAAATGACCTAACCATATTAAAATCAATGTAAAAAAAAAGAATTTTCACATATTTTCAAATAAAGTTTAAAAATATTAATCATTGGCAATAGAAATGACAGCAAAAATAAACAAATGGGACCTAATCAAACTTACAACTTTTGTACAGCAAGGGAAACCATAAACAAAACAAAAAGACAACCTACGGAACAGGAGAAAATATTTGCAAATGATGCGACCGACAAGGGCTTAATTTCCAAAACTCAACTCAATAACAAAAAACAAACAACTCAATCAAACAAAGGGCAGAAGACCTAAATAGACATTTCTCCAAAGAAGACACACAGATGGCCAATAGGCACACGAAAATATGCTCATTATGACTAATTATTAGAGAAATGCAAATCAAAACTACAACAAGGTACCACCTCACACTGGTCAGAATGGACATCATTTAAAAGTCTACAAATAATAAATGTCAGAGAGGGTGTGGAGAAAAGGGAACCCTCTTATACTGTTGGTGGGAATGTAAATTGGTACATCACTATGGAAAACAGTATACAGGCTTCCTAAAAAACTAAAACTAGAGCTACCGTATGATCTAGTAATCCCACCCCTGAGCATATATCTGGAGAAAACTATAATTGGAAGAGATACATGCACCCAAATGTTCACTGCAGCACTGTTTACAATAGCCAGGACATGGAAGCAACCTAAATGTCCATCGACAGATGAATGGATAAAGAAGATATGGTATATACACACCGTGGAATATTACTCAGCCATAAAAAAGTGAAATAA
The DNA here is from genome assembly GCF_963924675.1 of Phocoena phocoena. Lineage (NCBI taxonomy): Eukaryota > Metazoa > Chordata > Mammalia > Artiodactyla > Phocoenidae > Phocoena > Phocoena phocoena. Next base: position 101,291,755 of record NC_089223.1, on the reverse strand, counting down.
TGTCATTTGTAGCAACATGGATGGACCTAGAGATTATCATACTAAGCAAAGTAAGTCAGAAAGAGAAAGACAAATATCATATGGTATCACTTACGTGTGGACTCTAAAATATGACACAAATGAACTTATCTATGAAACAGAAACAGACTCACAGACATAGAGAACAGACTTGTGGTTGCCCGGGGGCATGGAGTGATGGGAAGCGAAGGATTGGGAGTTTGGGATGAGCAGATGCAAACTAGTATATATAGGATGGATAAACAACAAAGTCCTACTGTACAGCACAGGGAACTATATTCGATATCTTGTGATAAACCATAATGGAAGCAAATATGAAAAAGAATATATATATGTATAACTGAGCACTTTGTTGTACAGTAGAAATTAACACATTGTAAATCAACTGTACTTCAATAAAATTTTTTAAAAATATTAATTATAAAAGTAAATGAAAAATTAAAATGTGAAGATAAAATTTTAAGTTATTTAAATGCAGGAATATAATTTAAAAATATAATTGAATCTTTTTTTAATGAAAATAAAACTAGCTGCAAATCTAATATTCGACATCCATTTAGTCACCAAAGCATAGCATGTGTACCATGCTTCACACACCTCACGTTTAGATCCATATATACAAAAATATAGGAGCAAAATGAATTGTTTAATGTTGGGAAATGTTTTTCAGACACGATGTTTAACTCTAAGTGCCGTGGTAATTTGTGAATACCTCTGGGACCCCATGCATAATGAGAAGCAATCAAATGGATGTTCTACAATCCTAGGAACTGGTTGGTTGTTATGAAAGAATTACTACATTCCTGCTTTCTGAGCAGGAGAATCAGATAAGTTATCCAAGTGCATCCACAGCTCAAATGGTCCACATCATCTCAAGGGGTCTCCGAAGCCATAGAACCCACAGACCGGGCCTTCAGACCAACCGTCTTCTGTTCTTAGAACATAAGTAGGAGATGAGGCATCTTCCCTGGGGCCTGAATGGTGTCGGTCATGAGAATGGACATTGAGAGTTACGGGTTACACTTTGCCAGCTTGGGTTCCAAGTGACTGAGGTTCCCGCTCGTTCTTTGAATACATTCATGCACATTTTGTGTTTGTGATATTTGAGGCTCCCCGAAATCCAGATCCTAGTGGAGGCGCCCTCTTGTCTGGTTCTGAGGGTGGTCCTGGTGGGGTCAGAAAGATGTGTGGGCCTGCAGGAGAGGAACCAGGTGGGTGGGTGTTGCTTGCAGTCGCCCAGATGTCCTGACCGACGGTAGGAAGGAAGGGGATGGAGAAAAGGTCTTCACTGCTGTTCATTCCAGGCACTGGTCATGAGTGAGAGGTGATTTCATGTCAATTCACGTCTCTCCAGAACCACAGGCAGCCCGGCCAACACACCTTACCCAGGCTTGAGACCTCTTGTGTTTAGGATCCAGGATGATTCTTCATCCCAGCTGAGATCAGCTGGTAATTTAGCCCATGCTGGGAGGGTAAAAAATAATTCCTTGTCCTTATGGGAAGCCTCCTTTGGCCTTACTGTTTCTTTAAAGCAAAACTCAGCGTTTCAGTGCCTCACAAGGAGCCCCTCAACTCCACGCTGCTTCAGTAAGAACTTTACTGACATTTTGGTGGTAAGAAGGAAAGGGGTTTACAATCTAAGTAACATGACAGGGACTTCCCTGGTGGTCCAGTGGTTAAGAATCGGCCTTCCAATGCAGGTGACGAGGGATCGATCCCTGGTCAGGGCACTAAGACCCCACATGCTGCGGGGCAACTAAGCCCGCGCGCCACAACTAGAGAGAAGCCTGTGTGTGCGCTGCAACTAAGACCCGACGCAGCCACAAATAAATACTAAAAGAAAAAACAAAAAACGCTGATCTCTGAAGTAGTGAAACTTAAAAAAAAACAATGTGACAAACTTCACACAAACACCCCTTTAAGTCTTTCTATTCTTTCTCCCCAAATTCTCTCCCAAACCAGCCATCCTACCTCTTCCTTAACACCAAGCCCTCCTCCCCTCCCCTCCTCCAATCCCCTCTTCTTCCCCTGCTCTCACCATAACCCCTTCTAAGTAAAGCAGTTCATATCCCCTTAGCTCTGGTTTGCATCTTCCCAGACATCACCCAGCCCAGCACACACAGGAATTTCCCTGGGGTTCACTGTCTTTAGAAAATAGGGATTGGGGTAAATAAAGAGGGGGCTCTGAGACAGGCTTCCAGGACATGCGGATTCTAGTTGAGGTGAATTCTCAATCCCTCCATCTTTCACCTGATGCAGACTATGAACCATGAAGCCAGAGCAGGAGACATAGGACGCCAGGTCTCCAGTTTGGGAGTGGGCTGTCACCCAGAGGAGAATGAAGTTAAAATAATGGCATTCGTGTACCCAGCCCACTTCCTCAAACTCCTGTTTCTCCTCGTGTTCACATGTGTTCTGGGGTCCGTGGCTCACAGGGGTACCTGAGAAGTGATGCTTGGATCACCCTAAGAGGTTAGACCACCCTAACTAAACTCTATCACCCAAGAACTTTCTCCAAGAGCTTAACTATTTGGTTTAGTTTTTGAGCTGATTCTCCCCTAATCTGCATTTCTTGTCTTCATGGAGAAGAACAAGCAAGGAAAAGTGTTTTGTGGGCTACAGGTGAAGGAAGGAGGTTTATTTATGGAATGTTAGCATCTCTCCAGCCACACTGCAGTGAAAGCTCCATCTAGAGCTGGACAACTCCGGAGAAGATTCTAATTCCTTCCTGGCAGTTGAGATAGCTGCTGGTGTGAAATATACTTCAAATCAATGTCTTTATTGCATCAGGTATTTTTATCTCAAATGAGCCGACATTAAGATCTGGAAATAAACACATGCCTTAAGACAATGTTTATCTACAGAAAATCTCGAGAGAATAAATCCACCGTCTAGCAGCCGAGTAGAATACCGTCTGTGTTTCAAACATGTAATCACTTTTCCACCACTGGGCATTTTTCTTGCTGTTTCTGCTGTCTAGAACATTCTTCACAAACTCTACCCTTTGTTAAAATTCATTTCAGTCCTTTGAAATATCTTCTCAGCCCTTCCTTCTCATTTCTGGGGAAAACTGTTTCCACATTCCTCCACTCATCCAGAGATAAGAAGAGGGGGGTTTCTCTCTCTCTTTTTTTTTGGCTGTACCACTCAGCTTGAAGGATCTTAGTTCCCCAACTAGGGATAGAACCTGGGCCCAGGGCAGTGAAAGCACGGAGTCATAACCACTGGACCTCCAGGGAATTCTCAAGGGTGTTTTCTCTTTCTCTGTGTCCTTTGGTCAGTCTCCTTTCTGCAGTTGACCTAAATGTTCGTGATCCGCTCTCAAATTGCCCCTAATTTGGGTGTGTACATCAGTATCTGCCCCTAAGGATTCAAAAATTGGTTAAAAAAAAAACAAATGATGACAAAGGAGTCCCCTTTGGGGAAACACTGGATAAATACTGTTCGTTGAATGAATAAGCGAATCACCAACCCTCTGCCGTCACAGTTTTGCAGCAGCCACTGTCCCTCCCACAGAGCCCTCTGCCCACTAACCCACAGGCCTGAACCAGGTGTGAAGTGCCCAGCCTCAGTACTCAGTCCTCGTGTGGCCAGAGACTCACAGTATAAGTCTGGGCCTGGATAGTGAAGAAAAGTGAAAGAGTAACAACAAATTTTAATTTAATGTGTTAGAAATGTCTAATGAGCTGTTGGAGGGATTAACACAAAGAGCGGTTGCTCTTCATACTCTGAGAATAATGTCTACAAAATCCTTGAGTGCCTCCAAATGCACTTTCCTCTGTAAATTTAAACTAGAACAAAAACAGGATACTAAGAGAATTGACAGATGGCCCCCAAATCACACAGTGGAACCACATTTGGAAAATACAAGCTAATGGAATTATGAAGTGTAAAAATAGGCTAAAAGAGGAATTAAACTGTGTCGAGGATCTCGGGGACAAACATATCCAGCCCCTCATATTACAGATGAAATATTAAAGAACGAGAATGAGGAAGGGACTTGTAAAAGTTGTACAGCTGTTGGTATGAGAGCTGGGAAAAAAACCCATCGCAGTGGATAGACCAAAAGGAGAACATAATTGCCTCAGATTTTGTTCCCCGTGGGCACACGTGCAGTCTAATATGCCCAAGTAATGATAGTGACTCATCCAATTAATACAGCGCAGAAGTTTGACATGAAAACCTTCAAGTAGATCCTTAGTCGCCTGGTCCTGCATCCATAGTTAGCTCACCTGGACCACGTTAAGTAGAACTCTGTAGAGTGTGGTATTACAGAGCTGATGTCTGGAGCAAGGTTTACTCTCATGGTGAAATTTTGTCTTCTTGTCAAAAGGAAAAACCCAGAAGGCAAGTTCCTCTGTTCCTCCTCTGGAACAAGAGGAGGTGGATGAGGAAGAAAACTGGGGACCCTTGGAGAGAGGTGACGGTACCAGAAAGGATACAGGGAGCCATGCTTTATATCCCAGCTAAGCCACTCAGGTCGAGCAGTTCATAAGGCACTAATCTTTCTGAAACACATAATATATCTATTTTACAGCTAACAAAACAGTGGCTGGTAGAGTTTTGCCAAGTGCTCAGGAAATGATGGGAGGGAGTGGCCAAAAGAACACCCTCTCCTGTGTATCTAGCTATTGATGGGATCAGGGCCCTGCTTGGGTTTCTTGCTCCTGGTGCAGTGCTCTTTCTTCCAGAAGGTATGCGGCGATGAAAAAAAATGTGATTCATGAACAATACACCAAAGGATACTTTCAGGGAAAAGGCTAAAGAGAGTTGGAAAAGACCCTCCCTATAAGTTTATTCATTGCGTGTCGACAACAGGATGCAAAGGAAGCAGCCTTAGGAGTCTGTCCTTTGCTGTTCCTGTATTGGGAATGGTTGTCTCGTTCTAGGTATCTGTGTACCTCATTTGCTTGCTTTTTTTCAGATCTCTGCTCAAATGTCACCTCCTCAGAGAGGCTTTCCCTGAACACCGTATATAAAATAATTCACTCTCTTCTCCGTGATTCCTCTGCAAACATTACCCGGTTCTAATTTCAGGTGGAGAGCTGCTAGGAAGAAGGAGGGATTAAGTAAACAAATCGATGCATGTATCGCCCATATCCACCCACAGGATGTGAGCACCATGAGGGTGTGAACTTCACCACTGGATCCTCAGCTTAGCAATGCTTGGGACTTAGTAGGCGCTCAATAAGTAGCCTTGAATAAATGAATGAAAATTGAAACCGGTTCATGGGATTTAGAGACTCCACTGTGCTCTCTCGGAGGAGAGAGCTCCCCATACTTATTCTTGTCTCTTTGCCCATGGCATTATTTCTCTCCTGCTTTCCTTTTCATACATTAGCTGCTGTTCCTCAACCTCCTTAACTGGATCTATTTCCTCACCCACCTCTAATATGTGTGATAAGTGCTTTACATTGTTACCCCCATTTAATATTACCCAAACTCATAGAGTTATGTAACAGATTATCCTGATTTTGCCTGCAAGGGACCTGGTCAAGTTGTTTGAACTGTCTAAGCCTCAAAGTCACAAAACTCCTCAGTGGCAGGCTAGGCTTAAGTCTTGACAGTGTCTGTAGCACGTTCTTGGGTTGGTATCGATACAGGTCACGGTCTCGGCACAGTGACTGGGATGCTGGAGACTTGATAAGTGTTGACTCTTTAGTTACCACTGTTGGGCAGGGTTGGGGGTGTGCATCAGGATGGATCCTGGCAGGAAACAGATGGCATATTTAAGAGTATGATCGAGGAGACTTGACTAAAGGAGCAGGGAGGTGGTGATTACCAGAACTCAGAGGGAGGTGCCGTTTTAGGCGGGGCCTCCAATAGACTTGAACTTTAAGACCTCAGTCCCTTCTAAGGCCTTGGAGAGTGAGGCAAGCAGTGTGTTCCACATGGTCATAGGCTTTTGTAAACGTTTCAAAAGTGGGATATTTAAACCACAGTTGGCTAAGATCTCTGTCTCTTTCCACTTGGACTTTGCCTTCATCACATTTCCCTTCCTGTTGGGTGGAGTGTTTTAAATTTAGCTAAGGAGATGTTGAGTCTGGTGTATGTTTAATTGGTGAATTGCATACCTATATCTCACCAGACCCAGTCACTTCCACGGACAGTTATTATAAGCATTGCCATATAGAAATGGCCTCCAGAAGAACTCCTGGCACCTTTGGTGATAACTCACCCCAGCTATTGTGACACAGAGTTGCAAGACCATGGCTATATTGCCATAAGAATGCGTCCTATGGATGGGCCCTCACCACCAGAAGCATGTGGTTGGTGAAAGGGACAGAGGGAATTTGAAATGTACAAAGCCAGACGCTAGTCTGTGAAAGTTCTTCCAGCCAGCAGACATGTAAAATTATAAGCAAGGGTTCAGTTTGCATTGACCCCCCCTCCCCGGTCTAAACAGAAATATTCTCCTATCAGAAATAAATTCTATTTCACTCTAGTCCCATTAAAAAAAAAAAAAGTTTGGCATGTTAATAATGCTTTGATGACAGTATTCAAACAGCTAAAAAATAGATCAAATTATTTTTCTGGCTTTTTCTATTGAAAATACTACGAAGGTAATGAAATTTCACGGTAATAAAGAGAAGGCAGATGAAAACTTACAGAAGAGGTATTGTGGAGGTATGTACGTGTCGACTGAAAAAAACACTCAACCTAAAAGTTGAGAATTATGTTTTATTTGGCGGGCAAAACTGAGGACTTCGGCCAGGAATACAGTCTCTCAAATGTCTCTGAGGGACTGCTCCAAAGAGGCAAGAGGGGAGCCAGGATATAGAGGAGTCTGTAACAAAAACCAGGTAATCAGAACATCAACAGATTACTGTTAATTTGAGAAAAACCAGACATCTCAAGTTAATGAATCTATCACTTTTCTACATATGGGAAGATGCAAGAGTCTGGGCTTTCTGAAATCATGCCTTTGATCGGCAGCTCAGCTATCTGGGGCCAGTATCCTGCTTTTCTCCAGCCTGAATCCCCTCAGGGTGCAGTTGGGGGTGGCTACAGTGGGCTGCAGGCTTGTTGGCTGCAACATCCTTTGTTTACTGGATTGCTGGCAACGTTTTTCATCCATATAGACTTTTTGAAATTTGTGTTACCTTTAAGACTTTTTTAAGATTTGAACGTTGTAATTTCTCTTCTCATTCTAAAAAGATAATCATTTTACACCTAATTTCGTACTCTTTTCTTAAGGAGTGTCCAAAATTTGCGTAAACTTCTACCCTACAAAACTAGTTCTGCCCCTGGCTATGGCTTTGGGTAGAAAATCATAGGCACTTCTAAAGGGGAACTTGGCAGTGAGGGAGCTGGAGGAATATATACTCTGACCTCTTTATCCCGTAACCCAAATGCAAGCCAGAGGGTAAGGGAGTCCAGTTATTTCCATCCATAGAGCTCAGCCCCGCTGGACACAAAGCAGGGTAGTGGAGGGGCAAACCGGAATATTTCTAGCACAGTGGGAAACCTCGCATTGTCTCTGAGCTCTATTTTAGCGGAAGACCCTTCCTGGCAGTCTTCCTCGGCGCCTGCCCCCGACTCACTCCTCCCTGCTGGAATAGAAATGATTTATGCAGTGAGTGAATTCGGGAGAAGGAATAAAGCGGAGGGAGGGGGATCAGCACCTCTGGGTCCTCTTTCACTGGTACCCGCCTGCCTACTGAGGGGCGTGTCCTGTGTGCTCTCAGGCAAAGCCGCCATCAGTTACCCAGCTGTGCCAGCGAATGGCAGGTGTCTGCCTAATCCGGGGGCGACACAGCAGAAAGCTCATCGAGAAACGGTTTTTTTTTTTTTTGCGGTACGCGGGCCTCTCACTGTTGTGGCCTCTCCCGTTGCGGAGCACAGGCTCCGGACGCGCAGGCTCAGCGGCCATGGCTCACGGGCCCAGCCGCTCCGCGGCATGTGGGATCTTCCCGGACCGGGGCACGAACCCGTGTCCTCTGCATCGGCAGGCGGACTCTCAACCACTGCGCCACCAGGGAAGCCCGAGAAACGGGTTTTGACGTACAGAAAGTGGCAAGGTCCCTTCCAGCTCTACCCAATGATGATAATAAGAATGGTAATGATAAATAGCATTATTATGATGATCTAGTTCACCCCCGACATTTTACAGGTGAAAAATGTATCTTAGGGCTTCTTTGGTGGCGCAGTGGTTGAGAGTCCGCCTGCCGATGCAGGGGACACGGGTTCGTGCCCCGGTCCGGGGAGATCCGTCCGGAGCCTGTGCTCCGCAACGGGAGACGCCACAACAGTGAGAGACCCACGTACCGAAAAAAAAAAAAAAAAAGTATCTTGCTCTTAAAATAAATGTCCCATTTAAATATTTACTATGGCTAAGCTTTTTAGTATTTTTAGCTTTCCTTCAAATCTCAATTTTAATTGTATTTGAACATACAGATAACTTCCAGTTTTAGGGAACGCTGGTGTGAATTACCAGCAAATATAACTGCCAACAATGTCTTCTTTCATTTAATTTGAGAAACCTCTGAGTTCTAAATCATCATTTCCGGGGAGTTCCCTGGCGGTCCAGTGGTTAGGACTCCGCGCGTTCACTGCTGACAGCTCGGGTTCAATCCCTGGTTGGGAAACTAGCATCCCAGAGGCCTCATGGTGCAGCCAGAAAAAAAATCATAATTTCCTTTCATGGATTTCTTAGTGAAATGTCTACCAAAAGGAATAAAGAGTGGAAAGAATCATTCCCTTTTCCTTCTAAATATAATATGCATCCCCTTCAAAGACAGCAATTTGTATGATATTGAGACGGGAAAAAATGAAGGGACTTGCCAGGTTTATGATTTCTAAAACAAAGGGTAAAAGCGAAATTTGTTTTTCAAAGGGTCGAATTCCTTCTGTTCCTCAAAAAAGTTCAGAGACAAATTAAGAACAACAACAGCGACAAGGAGGGCAGGTCCTGGCTGGAGTGTGGGTAGGGGATGGTGACTCTAGTGCCTTCTCTTTGGCCCTGAAGCACCTGCCGGACTCCCTAGGGATTTTTAAAAAAAAATAAATTTATTATTTATTTTTGGCTGCGTTGGGTCTTTGTTGCGCCCGGGCTTTCTCTAATTGCGGCGAGCGGGGGTTACTCTTCATTATGGTGTGTGGGCTTCTCATTGTGGTGGCTTCTCTTGTTGTGGAGCACAGGCTCTAGGCACGCGGGCTTCAGTAGTTGTGGCACGCGGACTTCAGTAGTTGTGGCACGCGGGCTCAGTAGTTGTGGCTCACGGGCTTTAGAGCGCAGTCTCAGTAGCTGTGGCGCACGGGCTCAGTTGCTCCGTGGCGTGTGGGATCTGCCGGGACCAGGGCTCGAACCCGTGTCCCCTGCATTGGCAGGCGGATTCTTAACCGCTGCACCACCAGGCAAGTCCAACTCTCTAGGGATTTTTAAAACCATGAGATGAGCTTGGGGATCTCCAAGAGCAGCCCAGCCACACAATGCTGGTTCTAGGAGTTCATTATAAAGTATTATTCAAAACCCCTAGGCGAGACAGGTCCGTGATTCAAATTACCTTAGTAGGAGCCTCCAGGACCAAAATCCTTAGGGCGGGGGTGGGGGTGGGGGACTGGGAGGCAGGAGGCACAGATTTCTTAGGATCAGCCTGTCTGCATTGCTGAGATCTCAGGGAGCTGGCTGCTCCACAATCAGATTCACTATTCATCCTTTAATGTTTGAGACGAAATCGAGGAATTTATGGTTGGATCTGTTGTGCTTAAAAAGTGGTAAATTGCAACGTTAGGCATACAATTGCTTTCTGTATCATTTCATAGAATAAATAAGAATGTTTGAGCAGCAAGGCTCTAAACTGCTTGAACCGACAGCTGTTGCTTGTTCTGTTTTTATAAAAGAGAACTTTAGGCTTTCAGAGTGTGGTCCCTGGAACAGCAGCATTGGCTCGGGTAGACTTGCTGTGTAAGATTCTGTATTTTAGTGAGATCCTTTTAGATTTGTATGAACAGTATACCAAACTATAGAGTTCAAATCACAAGCTTACCATTCACCAGGTCCTGAGAAGTCTTGCCCTCAGTCACAGCTAGCCTGTAAACCAGCCATAAGTTGATGGCACAGTGAGTCAGCTTTCAGGAGAGGAGTTCTGAGCAAGCTCTTAACCAACTGGACCACAACAGCATCGTGGGTCACCTCTCTGCAACCTGAATTTCTCTCTGTGACTCAGGGCCCAGCTTGTCCAGCCTAAGGACCCTCTCCTTTAACTCCCCGCTGTCTTCCTCCCTGCTGGCTCCTCCCTCCCCGCCACCCCTGGTTCATATTACCATTAATTATAACCCTGCATATGCTGCCTTCTCTGATAATGTAGAGGAAGTCTCTCCCACGCTGGACCTGTGAGCACTTTTCCCTCTTTCATATTCTAAGAGCAGTAGCAATGCCATGGCAACGCCTAATCCCTAACCTCGGATGGGGGTGTGATTGATGAGAGAATCAGAGCAGGTGTTCTTGAAAAAGGAAACAAAGAATGAGCTGGGTGAAAGGAGAAATGAAGGGGCAGTGTTCTAGACCAGTGCTTTTCAGACTGTCATATGCATAAGTCACCCAGGGACATGCAGACTCTGATTCAGGAGGTCAGGGATGGTACCAGAGATTCCATAGCCCTTACAAGGTATCAAGTGATGTGGATGCTACTGGTCCAAGGACCAGAGTTTGAGTAGTAAGTTTTAGGCAATGTGAGGGCAAGAATCTTGCTCTGATAGTCACTGTGATATCAGGATCACGTGAGTCTTCCCCAGAAAAGATGTTTAACAGATAAGTACATAAACACTTACTGAATTAAACACTTGTATCTGAGACACCACGCTGGGTGCTTGAATTCTCATAATAATCCTGCAAGATATAAAATGTTAGTTTAGGCTGTAAAATTGGGGCTAACGCTATATGCATTGATGCACAGAGAGGTTGAGTTACTTGCTCAAAGTCACACAGTTATCGTGGTAAATTGTTGCTTACCAAATATTCCAGGCGCTCCCCGATATTTCCTAATCTCCCTTGCAGTTACGTGAAGCTGTTGAACTAATTCCACCCAATGGACCTCTGGGGACATGGCATGTGTCACCTCCTAGCTGAGGCAATTGAGAGCCAGCCCTCTCTCCTCTACTCCTCTCTCCTCTATTTTGTACTCTGCCATCTGAAACATATGGTCCCCAAGGTAAGGTGAGCAGGAATGCTGCCCACCCTGCAGTGGACTTCACATGAGGGTACATATATCTTTGCTGAATTTAAACCACTACAAATTTGAGTTTGTTATCCCATTATCCCAACTAGTGTAGGCTTGGTATTGCTATCAGCCAACTCTTTTGTATAATAGGCTTCTTGTCTGGGACCCTAGGTCCCCTAAAGGTGAGCATATTCCAAATACAGTCTAGATTAGGCAAGCCACAGTACTGCCAGTGGGTTGAGCCTGGATAATATCAGGCGCTGGGACTGTGAAAAATGAATGACCACTGCCATGAGAAACATCTGAAGACATGAACACTTTAACCAGAGCAGCACAGTGACTGTCCCCTACAACTTGGTGAAGGTTCATTCCCTGAAAAGCACCATTTCCTTTCTAGCTCTGTTCTTAACCCATATAAAGACATGTCCTCAAGCATGGCCAGGATGAATAAAACCTTGTTTTTTGAGGTTTTATGGGCTCCATTCATGAACTGAATGAAGTCTTTTTAGAACAATTTAATGCACACCTTCTCAAGTGATTGACTTTACCACCTCTGTTAAATCATTCCGTAAATGGGGAATGCACTTTTTGTACACAATGGCACATGGATTTGTGTGTCCCATGTAATAATATAAGATGCATCATTCTACTTGCATTTAAACATCAAAAGGACATGACTACTGTTTACGTTTTTCTAGGAATATGGAATTAAGCAGAAAGGAGTAGCACAGTCAACTTAATAAGAAATGGAAAACCTATATAATCATTACAGACATCAAGTCAGTATTGAGACTTTCCAAACTTCTCGTCTCCCATCCACGTTTTCCTTCTCTGCTAAAGATGCCTGTCCAAGATGTTTTTACTGGTGAGATGGTTTAACACTTCAAGGACCAACTGATCTCTCTCCTCTGAGACAATTTGCGTCAAATGGAGAAATAGGGAAAGTGACACAACCCATTCTTTAATAGTAAAAATGGTATAAGGACAGTAATTGTAGAGGAAATTACAGACCAATATCACTCATATAATGCTTCTAATATTAAATCTGTAAACTCAGCAGTATATACATGTAAATAGAATCCCAGGGATACGAGGAAGATTTAACATGAGAAAAATGTCATAATACACGACATTAGGATTTTAAAGAAAAAATTAGCTCAAACATGTTATATAAATTTAGTTTTGGAAAAAAACCCTATGGTTAGAAGGGAATTGCCTTAAGCTGATAAAATGTACCTTCCAAAAACCTAAGGCAAAAATTATGTTTTAAATGGAATGTTGAAACTCTAAAGAACTTTTGTCACTTCCCACGTCTGTCTTTTAAGCTTCAATCTATTGTTTACGTAGAAAATACTAGGATCTCAATCTTAATTTTTAGTTTCTTATTACGTTGGTTAGGACTTTTCTTAGACTATTGAATAGAAGAGGTGAGAGGAGCGTTCCTATTAGAGCTACTTCCATGGCTGATGTATAGGAACCCAACTGATTTTTAAAATATTGAATTTGCACTTGGCAATTTTGCTAACCTCTTAGAATTCTCTTTCTTTCTTCCTCCTTCATGGCTGATTATGCAAACTATAGTTCTTATTGGTACTGTGACTGAGAACTTTTCTCCAAAAGAAAGAGAATAAATGATAAAACGTTATTGTCCGGCACAACTTTATTTCTATTACATTTTCAAACCAATTATCAGACTAAATGGTAGTCACATGTTACCACTGATGCCAGTCTTCCTCAAATGCATCTGTAAGATCCATGCTTTTCCAATCAAAATCTCGACAGGGATTGGTGGGCTGATTTTGAAATGCACATGAAATAGCAAAGAGCCAAGAATAGCCTTAGAATATCTTCTAGGAAGAGTCTTCTCATTTTGTATATACCCCTGTCAACGGTAAACCGTCTCATTAGAATTAACTTTGAAGATCACAAGAGACAGTGTAATGCAGCAGCACACAGACCCCGCCATAGAAACACACAGATATGGAACCTGCATATATGGAGGGAGTGTTACCCGCAGGGAGACAAGCATAGACTCCCAATAATGGGTGTTAGGACGACTGAGTTAGTAATTCACCTGGAACTGACTTTTCCGAGTATATGAATCTAATAGGATTCAGGTATTGTTTCATATTAAAAAAAATTGGACCTAGATCCTTTTGAAAAAGATTTTTGCAAACTCTATAACTGACAGCTTGTATTTTATTATTATGTCCACTATTGTATGGAAGTTTATTTTTAATATTAAATTTATTATCTTTTTGATCTCAAGGTAGGATAGACTATCTTTTTGACTTCAAGGTAAGGAAGGATTTCTAAAATAAAGCACGAGAAGCACCAAACCTAAAGGAAACCATTTTTTTTCTTTATGGATTTTTAGGAGTGTCTATATTTTCTTTTAAAAGTTTAAAATAAATAGTTCAACGGTAAGGAATACCAGCAGTTCATACATGGAAAATGAAAATGTCCAATAAACATTTGCAAAAGTATACTATCTCACTAGGGATCAGGGAAATGCAAACAAAAGCAATACACTGCTTTTTCAAGGTTAGATATTGCCCAATAGTACGTTGAGGTTCCTGTTTCTCCATACCTTCACCAACTCTTAGCAGACTGTTACCATTTCACAACCATCAGATTGGCAGGATGCCTTCCGCATAAGCAGCTGCCCTTCACACGCCTCCAGCACTCACCCTACAATCCAGCTGGTCAGAAATCATCAGTGGTTGATAGGCTGTTGTTTTCTTCTGTGCACAGTGGGGCTGCATAGCCCCTTTGGAAGGTTGTGGGACCACTTCTGGGCAGTGGGTTATGAGGGGAAGTGTTGTGCCCTGTTTTCCACCCATGCAAGACCCTCTCCTGTTTTTTGCCTTGTCATGGTGATGGAGAAGCCCAAGTGGTTCAGATGGTGCAGCTACAAGAGAGGCCCCTCCAGCAGACTGGGTCCCTGACAGACCGTGGATACAGTGTGAATGAGAAACAAACGTTTGTTTGGTTGACCAACTAAGGTTGCAAAGTAAATAATAACCTCAAAAAGTCACATGTGCAACCATTTCTTTAAAGTATAGATAGATCTAGAAATCAAACTGCTTGCTGGGCGTTAATACAGAACCTGGCACAGAACTGGCATTCCCTAAAAGTGAGTGAAACCTAGCCTAGCCTACCCTAGTTTTATTTATTTATTTTATAGATTGATTGACTGATTGCTGCATTTGGTCTTTGTTCCTGTGCACGGGCTTTCTGTAGTTGCAGTGTGCGGGCTTCTCATTGCGGTGGCTTCTCTTGTTGCCGAGCACAGGCTCTAGGCGTGCGGGCTTCGGTAGTTGTGGCACGTGGGCTCAGTAGTTGTGGCTCACGAGCTCTAGAGCGCAGGCTCAGTAGTTGTGGCACACGGGCTTGGTTGCTCTGTGGCATGTGGGATCTTCCCAGGCCAGGGATGGAACCTGTGTCCCCTGCATTGGCAGGCGGATTCTTAACCACTGCGCCACCAGGGAAGTCCTGCCCTAGTTTTAGAGACACATAAATGAAACCCGATCCTTCTGATCAAGAAAACCAGACAAGTAGGCTAATATTTACAATACAGTATGTTTTCCCTTGTCCTGTCCTATTCAATAAACACTAGGCACATATGGGTAATGAACACTTGGAAATGTGGCTAGGGTGACTGAATTTTTAATTTATTAAAAAAATTTTTGGGGGGGCCTCACCACGCAGCTTGTGGGATCTTAGTTCCCCGACCTGGGATTGAACCCATTCCCCCCTGCAGTAGAAGCACAGAATCCTAACCACTGGACCGCCAGGGAATTCCCTGAATTTCTAATTTAATTAGAAAAACGGAGGCAGTGTAAATTCTTTCCACTGAACACAACTTAAGTGTTTTGGTAGGACTACATCTCATTTTAACTGAAAATTTAGCATCAGAATTGAAACATGCTTTAAGTTTAAAATATATACCGGATTTCTGAAGACTCTAAAAAAAGTGTGTATATAGAATATATATATATATTATATACACACTCTGTTTTTAGAGAAAATATCAATAGATTTTATGTTGAGATTGAAAAATGCTTAAATAGTATTTTAGATGTATTGGGTCAAATAAAACATTTGATCTCATCTGCTCTTTTTACTCTTTTAAATATGGCCAGTAGGAAGTCAAGATTACATATATGGATATTATTTCTCTTGGACAGCACTGCTCTAAGACTAACTCCAAATACGGTGTCTCATCCCAATGAATATGCCTGATACACGTTGGAACCTCAGGAAAGCAATGCATGCTGAGCCTCACCTGTGGCAAGAAAAGGCTCTATATATTGTAAAGCAAAGAGCTTTACAGATACCCTTTGTATCAAGCTGATACAAAGGGTATCAGCGCTTCCTGCCAAAACACGGTCCTATCCGTTTACTCATCTTCATGTAAACCTGGTGAATCAGGTGTTGTTAACCTTTCCGAGCTTAAGTTTTCTTAACGATAAAAGGTGGATCAGTGACTGCTATTTCCCAACTCTTTGGCCTTGAAGTCAGTTTCTGCCCCTCCCCTATTCTAGTCACACTATAGCCAGCCCTGAAGTCCAGGCCGATACAAATCCCCCTTCAGGCTTCTGCTGCCTTCTCTGATTGCTACTCCCCTAAATAACTAGCCAAAGGTGACAAGTTGTTAGACTAGGTCTATAGGATTAGAGGATGACTCATCTCAACTCAGATACTAAATAAGCCAAATTGGTGAATTTCAGCAATTCCTATCATCTCCTCTTTATCTTTTCCTTAGGGTTTGCCAATATTCAACTGAAGTCTAAGGCTCTTCTTTTTTGGACTCCTTGGGTGCTGGGAATGAGATGAGGGACTGAATGCCCCTCTCCAAATATCCTCATACTCTTTCTTCTGAAGTATGTGTAGAATCAGATTTAAACAATCAATGGTATTTGGATAGATGGCACTGGCCATGCAATTACAAATGGCCCAGCAGGCTCACTGACTACTTGGAAACTCTTCCACCCAAGCCCCACTTAGTTGAGAGGCTACACATGGAGGGCAGGACCCACACACATTCTCTGATGACACTGACCATGGCATGAAAATTGCCACTGCTGCCCAAACCAGCATCTCATCTCTTGTGAATGTAAGCCAAAGCAAAACAAAGTTACCTGGCCTCATTTCAGAGTACGCTTAGTTAACCAGCAGTGCATCAAATTCAAAATATACCTTTATGGAATTCAAAGCACCTGTATCATGTAGAATGATGCCTTTATGTGGTTCAGAAATATATCACACGAGACAGGCTGTGTAATTAATAGCCAACTTGCTTAACATTTGAAATGAAAGAACAGAGAAAATTTTATAGTTGCTTTATTTAACAAAATTTATGCCAACTTCTCTATCTATATACATACGTGTTTCAAAATCAGAGCAGCAGACACACAAACTGTTAATGCAGGACTTTTTAATAATGCTTAAAACATGTTATGCAATGTTTTGTTTTCTGCTCATACTGACGTCAACAGATTCAAAAATTATTCCAAAGGCTGAGTGGCATCACGTCTTCATTTTCTGGGGTGGCTTAAGAAAGAGGGATGGAACTTTTGAGGGTTAATACATTGTGTTCAGTTTAGCTTAACCAAGAGCACTTGGCCCATGAGTGGGGCTCACGAAGTGTTTTGGATTGGGGATAAAAACTTGAGTAAAACAGAATCTATTTTGAGTATACTTTTTTAAAAAAAATTCACTGTCACATCATAAATATAACAATGTTGTCTCATTTCTTATCCCCCAAAGAAAACCTATTTTAAAAAATAAGTTAGAAATGATTTTAGTAGTAAGTACTATGAGTAACATTTACTGAGTAGAGACGCTTCAAAATCAAGGTAAGAAAGAGTAGACAAATACTCAACGCAGTTCTGCCCCTACCTTCTCCAATTTTGTTCGTTTCATGACATTAAGCTACATGTTAACAAGCTATTTTCTAAAGTTCTTTATATAGGGAAGACAGCCATTTTTTGCTTTCTCATTTTTTTTTTTTATGACTTCCAGGAGCCCTCTGAATTCCTTACAAAGTACTGTAGTTCTGGAAATCTCAAAAAGCCTAGCTACATATTCTACTCACAAAATTTTCCTCTGTACAAGTACGTAAGCTGAGTTTTAGGTAATACTTGAAAAACAGTTGATGCTGCAAAGCGTAAATGTTTCATGTTGACACTTAACACTCTGACCTGATTCATGGTTATCTTTCCTGAAAGATCATGGTCTAGCCTTTCAGGAAAGATGCTACTAAGCAGTGAGGTATAGAAGGAGAAAAATAATAAAGCACAGCCTTTTCTTCGCCTCTCAACACCTTAAGAGCCTTCTTTCATGATGGGGGCTGGGGTGGGGAGTGAATAACAGATCTATGCACGGATAAAACTTAAGAATGCTCTCCTTTATGTACTGAAGCAGTACACACAATCCATTTCCCAGAAAGCACCATCTAGAAATGCACCGGGACTAAATACTGTACTGCAATGATCCACCGGGGTTTCTACTCCCATTTGTTCATATAAATCAGACCCATCACTTACTGTGCTTTCATTTTCTAAAAATGAGATCAGACCATTATAAAAATGTACTTCCAAAATAAATTATTTCTAGAATATAAAATGTTTTATATTTTTCCAGCCCACATAACTTCATTATAAAATAGGAAATCAGAAAATTAGCTACTGCAAGTTTTCATATGGTAAAAAATATGTGTACATATATATATATATACACATATAAAAAAACCCAAGTTTTAAATTTCAATAAAAACTAACCAATTAATCAACTTAATGATCATGTATTAAACTATACACAAGCCATGTTGAATATCTGTAATGAGAACCAACTACAAAGAATTACAATCTGATGTATCAGAGGATAATCTAAGACTTTCCCACGTGGAAAGAAAAATCAGGAAGTCTCTTAACTGACTACCCAACACAACAGAAATCTCACTCACGCCTTTCTCAGATTTAGTAACAGCCCCCAGTTTCATTCGCTGCCCTCAATTCCCTAAGGAAGGAGTCTTTAAAAGGGAGGAAAACACGTGAGTTGGGGCTGCCTTGTAGCTGTGCTGTGTGTGCTCTGCGTTATGGTCGGTTCCCCGCTGGGTGGGCAAGGGAGGCCTAGAATCCAGCCTGAGCTGCTTTTGTCAAGCCATCCATCTGCCCAACCAGCCGCAATGGTGCAGAGG
Organism: Phocoena phocoena; assembly: GCF_963924675.1. Taxonomy (NCBI): domain Eukaryota; kingdom Metazoa; phylum Chordata; class Mammalia; order Artiodactyla; family Phocoenidae; genus Phocoena; species Phocoena phocoena. Next base: position 101,273,371 of record NC_089223.1, on the reverse strand, counting down.
GTGGGCTTTTTTCTAGTGCACATGAAGGTGCTGTGGAGACCAGTACCAGTCCTGACTCCTGCTGGTGGAGGGGTAGCTGGAGTGTTCTCGGAGCTGCTTCCCAATGGAAGGTGAGCAACAGGGAAAGCCTGACTGTGGCTGAGATAAATTAGAAGCAGGTTGGTAGCACTGATGAAAACCAGGGACAGTGTTCCTATAAGTTTAACAGAGGTGGTGGGAGGTGTTCATTTTGTTGATTCTTGCCTGTTTTTAGTATTTTCATCCGGGAAAACCTTAAGGGGCCTCAAGCAAGGGAAAGGGACAGGTGAGCAGGGAAGCTATCTCATTTCACAGGAGGGCCTGTTCAGAAAACCCACCAAGGGAGAGCAGGATAAGACCTGGCAGGGGTGGGGAACAGTGTCTGTGATCCACTGGTGATGAAGGAAGAAAACAGTGTCCAAGTTCCACCCGTGGTCTGCGATGAGTTCCCAAATGAAAACTGAGAGTCTCATTAAAGCTGCAACTTTCGTCACAATCCTATCTATCTTGATTTGTCTCCCCAAACTTTATCTCTGTTGAAAGATGCCTGTTCATTCACATTTTAAATTGATGACTTACTTGACTTTTGTGAGAGTGGTAAGGGCAAACAGGAGATAATTTTAGATATTCTCCCTCTGTGACCCTTTCTTCTCCTTTTTTTTTTCCCCCCAAAAGGGACATTCCCTCCCCAGCTGTCATAAATCAAGGTATTTAAAAAGAAAGCAAAAGCCTGAAAATGTTCCTTTCTTCCCCTAACAACACCTGCTGTTGTAGTAAATTCAGGCCAACCTTTGGAATTATTCTTTAAAAGGGTCAACAAAAGCCCAACTCTCTGTGCTACAGAGAACACTTAGCAACACTGCAGAGTGGGTGAGGGATTTAAAAGGGACACTTTTCTATAACCAAACTTAAGATAACTAACAAAGTAGAAAATATACTTTCCATTATGTACCAAATATTCAGGAGATGAGTTAATGCAAAAAAAAAAAAAAAAAAGTGGATGTGTACACCAAGACCTGGGTTTAATTCTTCAGTAGCATTTTGTTATATAAAGAGCATGTGTAAAACATTCTAAACTTGCCCCTCCCAATGGATTAAAATGATTTTTATCTATGCAGAAAAAGGTTGCTGACCAAAGGGAAGTCTCAGATCCCACTGAAAATCTGTTCAAAGTTTCCCTTCGCCCCAGACAAATGCACACACGTGAATTTGTGTGCACTTCCTCGGGGGCCACAGACACCTTCTGATGTCCAGTCACCAGGCTCAGACGCCAGGCTCTCCACATTCCCAGGAAGACCTGAAGACTGAACCAACCTCCCATCCCTGCAGTCTGTATTATCCTACAGACTCAGGGAGGGACACAAAACCAAACAAACCAAACCAGAATCAATTAAAAGTAAGAAAAACAATTTTCTTCCAAGAGCAATTTTTCACTTATTTGCCCTTGGAAGAAAGAACATCCCAATCTCTAGTTGCTTCTATTAAATGCCGTTGGCCATGACTCATCCACTCTTCCTGGTCTTCGTAGAGCCGTCCACAAAACCAGCACTTAAATATACACTGTGATGAGTCATCGGGCAAGGAGTCCACCACCTGGTAGTTGTTTTTATGAACTTTTTTAAGTTTCATTTTCAACATCATTTGCCTTTTTATCTGATTGGCTTCCTCCGCGTTCTGGTAGGTCAGCCGGACATGATGCCGCCTGATGCCTAACTGACACCTAGTCCTCTCTGATAGGACCACTTTGAGGACGTTGCCTTTGTACTTGTTTATTACCTTCATCACGTTGGATACTTCTGGTGAGTCGACATCAGGATGGTTTAACACGATGACAGGCTGGTTCCGACGGGGGCATTTTATCAACTGGTCTGGTTTAGCTGCTATCAGTCGAAGCTGTCTTGCAACCTGAAAAATGGAAGGATCCTTGAAACAGCGGCTGGGATCAGCCTGAATTTTGCTTTTCTTCTTGGATGAGCTGACTTGTTTGGTTTTATTTTTACTTACAGGAAGACTTCTGGAAAACAGTTTCCCTTGCTTACTTATTTCACCGCTTCCTTGCTGTCCATGCAGGAGTCCAGTTTTTTTAAGCATGGTGCTACAATTTGCACTCTCTTTTCTTGATTTAGCCCAAAGAGATAGATCATGATTCTGGGACATGTCTACTGGCCCACTTTCACTTGTCGAAGACTGTAAGTCCAAGTCTGTCTGTTTCACTGGGCAGAACGGAATGGGTTTTATTAACTGTGTCTCACTGCAGGGGATGCTGACAGGTGCTTCACATGTAGCCTCTATAACGTGGGAATTCTCAGAGGAATTAAGAACCCTCAGCACAGCCCCCTTCGGGATCAATACTGGAGGAGCCAAATGTGGCTTCCTGGCTACTCCGCTCTCGTTTTTCCCACTGCTGCCTTCTACAAGATGCGGATATATCTGCTGATGAGTAAGCTGTCCATTAATACCAACTTCAGCCTGAGGTTTCGGGAGAGTACCCGCAGAATAGCCAGTGCTGGTAAATGACACGTTAATTTCCTGAATACCTTCAGAGGCAGCTTTGGAAGTGACCTTAGATGCCTTCCCTACAGAACGACGATGTTCATTACTTGCAGCCAAAGATGAAGGCTTGCCACAGGATTCAATTAACTGGGCTATCTTTCTGCGCAACAGTTCAATTGACTTTATTTTGGACGTTGAACTATTCCACTTAACGCCCTCAGGGACGTTTTCGGATCCAGAGCTCAGAGAAAACACTGATGAGATGACTGGGCCTTCGAAGGAGTCATTAGCCTTTACAGAATTCTTTAAATCCAAAGGTTTATCCCCAGACTGTTGAGGTCTGATTCCATCTTCTCCCGTTACGTTTATGTGTACATACTCACTTTTATGTTGAGAGGAAATCTGGCCAGTATTTGAAACTGCCTTGTGTTCCTGTGTCTGGTTATCTTTCAGCTTCCTATTAGGAGGAGCCATTTTTACAGGAAAACTGATCTCATTTCTAGATTCCACGTCCTTTTTACTTAGGGGCAGTGAGTCCTTTTCTCCAGAGAAGGAAATGGTTGCAGGCGATGCAGCAAGAGGAAATAACTGCTGTGAGTCACTGTGCAAATTTCTTCTATCTTCAGTAAAAGAAAAGGCAGCTTTATATGGAAAAGAGTTTGACGTAGTTCCAAGACCACTTAAAATACCATTTTTTATTAGAGATGATGGAGAATGACCTTTTAAGGCAATGGAAGGAAGGGCAGTTCTTTGTGGATATGTATAACCTTTTTTCTGCAAACTCTCAACTCTATCAGGGTTGAGAAAGGATCCTCCACCACTGCACACGCTAGAATTTGAGGTGAAAAAGTCATAAGACCTTACCCACTTCACGTTTTTAAGTTGTTTCTGAACTGACGATTGAAGGTTATTGATGCCTGCAAGTTTTCCAACATTCCCTTCGATCATCAGTGACTTTGTTTGTTCTGCAGAAGCCATTTTTTCCTGTTTGCCTGAATCTTTCTCTTTAGTCACATGTTCAGAATTACCTCCATCACCCCCACCAGCGGCAAGGCAATTACTTTCTTCCAGAGGAAACAGTTTCAGCACAAGCTGCTGTGTTCCATTGACAACCTTCACATCTATCAACTGGGCTAAACAGTTTGCAGGGATGATTAGTTCCGCTGGTGCCACAACCGTTAATGGCATTCCCGGCTGAACAGGCTCCTTTGCAGGGGATAACACTTCCACCTCCACACTTTTGTTCTCCAACAGGTTGACTTCATTGGGCTCTGACAGCGTCACTTTGTTTGGAATGCACACGACATCTTTTTGGTACTCCTTTGATTCAGGTAATAACATTATGTTGTGCATTCTGTCTTTATTTGAATGGAGGGAGAACGCTGAAAGCTGATCTGACAAGTTATTTTGAAACGCAGTCCTTGGACTGGAAGCTTTTAAAAGCTCTGGGTTTTGCTTGGAGGCACTGATTCTTTTTGGCTCCAGCTTGGCAATGGTTTTGGGCAGCCGTTTTCCACCAGCCTTCTCGTGGACTCTCTTCCTGTGTTTGACAATGTAGTCATTTCTAATAGCACCATAGTCACAGTACTCACACTGATAAGGGAAAATGCCTGTGTGTTTCACCAAGTGCCTCTGAAACTCCCCTTTAGTGTAGGAAATGTAGCTGCAGTGAGAACAAATGAATTTAATCTCTTCATGTTGAAGTGTGTGCTTTTTGTACTGCAGAGGGTCCTTCGTGGAAAATCGACATTTATCACAGTAGTATTTGCCTGGCTTAAAGTTCCTTACCCTAAATTTGTTACTGACAGAACTTGAGATGGTTTCTGGTTTATTTCCTATGTGAGTAGCACTGTGATTATTCACAAAATGGAAATGGGGAGGGGCCACACCTAGGCTGCATTTGAAGCAAACATATTTGTCCTCCTTTTGGCTTTGGCCAGTATCCTTTTTCAGATCCTGAAGCGGAATCTTGTACACACTTTTACACTTTACGCATGTGGCAACGGTCATTGTGGCAGCCTCTGCCTCAGAGACTTGATACAAAAGAGTCTGAGCTTCTTGTCTATCTGGGCGAGTCGCTCGATTAGCGTTAGGCTGTTTGGGCGACATGGTCGAGGAACTGTGTCCGTCATCCACTTGTGTAGTCCATAACTGCTGTCCACTATCCTTCATCTTCTTCATTTGCATTTCTAAAAAGAGGCCACTGAAATCCAGCAAGACATGATAAAACTCTTAGGAAGCATCCTTCAGTATACTTTGTAGCTGGCTTCCCAGGAACGTATTATCTTTTTTCACAAACCACCAGAGTAGGTCATGATCCCAAAATATGACTGTTTCCAATTCTCTGATATTCCAGGCAACACTAAAGGGGAAAAAAAGATATCACAAAGCATCATTAATACATGAACTTAAGGTTTAGCTAACGTATTTCCAAATTTACCCTAATATTTCAGTGATCTTGGGGATTTTATGCTAAATCTTGACCTACTATCTTGGAACACAGTGATACACAGTACAACAGAACTGGCAAATAACCAGCCTAAACTGAAAACATTTTCAAACTCCGCCCCTCTAAAAGTCATTACTTTAGGCCAACCATAAACACAGATACACTGGGGTAATCATGGCAGTCATTCAGAATAGCCTTTGCTGAGTGAGTTATTTTTAAGGGTCACTGAGAGCATTCTAGCAACTTCACAGGTATAATTTCATAACAGCCTCACTAAAACCTTAGGAGGCTGGCATTTTAGTTTCTAAACACACAAGTTAACCAGTGGTAGAGCCAGGGCTCCGGCTCAGGTGTCCATTTGTTTCTATGTTATGGGGTGGATCCCAACTCTCTCTCTCATGTGCCCCATTTGCTTTCACAAGTGGTAAGAAGACAATACTATCCTGACAATACTAGGTAGACAAATACTTATTCCTTCAACATCTTACTGAGCATCTATCAGGTGTCAGGCACTGTTCTAGGCGCTACAGGGCAGTGACCAGAAGCAAGTCCGTCCCTCCCCTCACAATGGTACAGAGAGGGGAGACAAACTGTATATTTATTTGGCAGATGGTGGCAAGTGACTGGGGAAAACGAACCATAAAGCCAGGCAAGGGGGACAGGGCGTAACTATGTGGTGAAGTTGTAGGGCTGGGGCGTGGAGAGTCAGGAAAGGCCTCAAGAGAAGCTGATGTTGGAGCAAAGACCTCGGGACAGCCTGGGAGGAGGGCATTTCAAGCTGAGGGAGGGGGGAGCTCTGTGGGAAGTGGGCCTGGAGCACTTGAGTGACTGCAAGGAGGCTGAGGCTGGGGGGCAATGAGCGAGAAAGGGCAGAGGGTACTGGTCAGGGGAAGATCTATGGTGCAGCATCGTAAGGATGGGGCTTCTCCCCACGTGAGGAGGAGACCCGGGGAGAGCCTGGAGCAGCAGAACATGACATGATCTGATCTATATTCCAGCCACTGCCTCCGGCTGCTACAGGGACCGGAGTCTCAGAGGGTGAAACCATGGCAGCAAGGACACAGGGGAGGGAGGAAGGCGGCCTGGAATGCAGCTCCTGTTTTCTAGAGCCAATACCACAATATGCATAATGCAGTGATTTTTACATAAAAATAGGTAATTATTTGTAACTATGCATTCTTTTTTCAGAATACACAGAACTAAACAGTCCCAGTTTGGGACCTGCTAAAAGCCTTTCTTTTATGACCTTAAAAAAACCACTTTCAACCTGTTGAGCCTCAGTTTTTTCATCTGGCAATAAGAATTACGGATACTTATCCAACCTCTTCCACAGTCCTGCCATGACGACTAAAACGCTAAAGAATACAAGACAACACTTTTAAAATTTTAAAACACTTCCCTGAATGTCAAGAGGCACACAGAGGCCTCAGTAAGGGCTTGTTCAACGATGGGCAGCGATACGAATGGGAATTAGCAGCTTCCTTCTGGCACCCTGCTAACAGGCCAAGAGCTGTACAGAGTAAGTCTGAAAGGCCGACCTGGGGGAGCAGAAGGTCTTGCTGTGGGGTGGAGAGAAACAATTATTGCGTATCCAGATCTAGCATACAACCTGCCTTTAAAAACATTTTTGGAAAGCACCGTAAGAACGTACCACATTGATGACAATCTTTATTTTCTTTTGCAGTAGTATCTTTTCCTATTTTGCTTTTGCAAAAGACAGTTGCCTCCTTTCAAAAACAACTCCCAGCATGCAATCACAAGCACCTAGGGACACAATCAGACTTGCCCCACCCCAAGTGTGTATGTAATACACACCAAGCGGGCAGAGGCCTGTGGGGTTGCAAGGTGCAAACCTATCCCCTCAATGTTCAAACACACACCTATGCAGGGGGACTGTGCACAGGACAGGACACGTGGATGCCTCAAACTGCAAACTGACAGGCATGGGCAAAGACAAGGACAGTCATTTTCCTCTGTACTCCTGGTACATATACAGCAGGCAGAGCTTTCAAATGAGTCACTGGGAGAAGCTGACGCACTTCACTTCCTGGATTTGTAAACTGGCTTTAGTGAAAGGAGACAGAAGTGATACCCAGAACTTCTGCACTAATGAAGTGACCTCAAGCCAGCCACCCATTTGTATCTGCTCACTCATCTGTGCTCACACAGATGAATGCTTAGCCCTGAAGTTGCAGACTTTTTATCATCTACAAATGCTGCTACTGTCAACATGTTCAAGTTGGCATCTCCGTCCTGCTAAAATAGAAGCAGCAATGGCTGCGACCAGAGCCTAAGAAAACCACTGGCCCAAGGAATGCAGAGGCTGAAAAGAAGCTTTAAGGGGATCTGGTCCAGTGGTTCCTGAATCTGGAGGAGCTGCAGAATCAGAGCTAAAATAGACATTCTTGGGCTTCATCCCAAAGCTCATGAATCTTAGTGGGAGAGGGAAGGAGAAGAGACATTTATGGTTTGTAAAAGGACTCCATATAATTCTGATGAAAAGCCAGCATCAGAAATCACGGGTTGAAACTTCCAGCAACATTTCAATCCTTTAAAACATCTTCATCAGTTGGTCATGCAGTTGATGCTCTAATACTACCATGAGCCAAACTCCTTCTCTCTTCAGGCAGCTAATTTTATTTTCACATAGTTATTACTGGCCAGAATTTACCCTTAAATAAAACTGAAACCAACCTTCTTGTAACTTCCTTATATCCTGACCTTGGAGCTACAAACAACTTAATCCCTGATAGACCAGTCATTAACCTGCTCCCTTCCTGTCTCGATTCTGTTCACAAGAGGTGTGTATCAGCCGATATGTACATATCTGATCTACCAGCCTCATAATCCTGAGGGAGAAGAAGAGAAGAGGAAGAAGAAGAAGAGAAAAGAAGGAAGAGAAGAAGAGGTAAGAAGAGAAAGAGGGAGGGAGGGAAAAAGAAAAGAGGGGGAGGAAAGAAAAGAAAGTAACTTACTTGCCTGGTACAACCTGCTTACCAACTCTTTTAAAAAAAATCACAAAAGGCAGTTTTGCCATTTTCTCTCCAAATCCTTTTAAAACTTGGAGGTGTCGTTCCTCCTGGAACTGAAGACTTGAAATCTCAGACTGAACGATAAAATCACATACCTTAGCAAGAAGAGGAGAGCATCCTGCTGGAGGAGAGTTCTCTCTAGAGAACTAACCAAGCCCGCTTGGTGCCTCAGTAATGCAGAAGCCTCCTGGTGGTGCTTCTGCAAAACCATCTCAGCAGTTATTTTGAATTAGGAATCCACAGAAGCAAGTGTCAATATGAAGCGTGAGGCTGTGATTAGCAAATGCAGTTTAATGGGGAGGCAAGACACTAGGCCATGACCCAATTACGTCACCTGTTTGAAAGTGCCTTCTTGGCTTTTAAACCATTCTCAAAATAACGCATGTTTCTACCTTGGTACTTCCCTCCGTCCAGGTGACAAAGATGTCAGGCTTCTTCAAAACAAGCAGACAAAGGTCTCTTTGGCCACTGCCACATATGGAGCTAGTTGTGGGCGAAAAAGATCTCAGATGTAGCACCCCAAGACAGCGGTAAATGGACGCAGTGGCACAGAAGAACTCAGATGGCTTTGATGTTGGCATCTATACTTGGACACTCCTGAGGCTACACTAAGCACACCTGAGTAAATGGGCTCCCAAGACCTTGTTCCTTCCATACACCTTTCTCTCCCTGGTTCACATTCATGTACAACCACCTGTGAAGCTGGGTCCTCTTGGCAGATTACTGTCCAGTGGACTGATGACCAAGGATTACATGAAACACTGTAGATAAAGGGCCGTGTGTGTGGCAGGCGCTGGGGGCACTAATCAATCAGGATTAACACCAGTGTCGGTGATCACCTACCTTCCACACTCACAACACCTGTTACAAAACCTCTGCATCTGACCTCCTAGAACTAGAGACGTACATTTTTTAAAGTTCATTTAGGAAGGTTCTCGAAAACACAGAAAATACTTATTATTATTAATTCTGGACACAATAATAAAATAGCTACTTAATGTTAAGTTGTCTGCTTTTAAACAGCAAAAAATGAGCTTTTTAACGCAGAATTATCTCCAGCATCAGACAAAGGCGGCTTCCACACACAGAGAGGAGGGGCACAATGTGTGACAAGTGTGCTTCCTCTAGACTGAGTCTTGTCTTTTCTGGGGAAAAAGCCTAAGGGCAGCATCCACTACTGGTGGGTTTTCCTTCTGCCTCTGAGCTCACCTGGACTGGTTTCTTAAAAATTTATCATGGGGACAGATGGAGAAAAACAGTTTGTTGGAAACCAGTGACATTTAGGGCTATAAAAATCATGAAGGTTGTGTAAGTTTTTATTAAAAAGGAAGCATTTGACTTCTAAATACCGAAAACAAGTGCTCAACAGAATCAGAAGAGCAATAAGCAGGAAAATAGTGTTTAAAGCTACAGATCGCGGAGTCAGATTACAGGGTTTCAGATCCCAGTCCCATTGCCTTCTAGATGTCTGACCTGGAGCAAACCGCCTGAATCCTCACCTGTAAACCAGACAATAACAGCACCTACCTCACAAGGTTGTCATGAGGATTAAATGGGACAGTGTGACTATAAGTGCTTATATAAGTTACTTACACATAAAACTATTAAGAGTATTCTTCTCCCTTTTTTATGAAGAAAATAGAATAATGCCTATCACACAAATAGTCCAAGGGGCTAAAATACAGGCTTCTTTGCTGCCTGGGAATTGCTTTTTCTGGAATACACAGTGACTCTCATTTTATGATTTTAATTATAGTTGCTTGGCTGTACAGCCTAAAAGATAATTTACCTCTAGGGCCAAACCATCCACCTTGCCTTAGTGGCAAAGGGGCCAACAGGTGATTATAATCACCATGGAAAAGATGCTTTAACTACAAGAGTGCTCATTACAACTTAGGTTTACATATAATCTATTGATAGTTACCGAACGACCTTTTCCTCTCCAAGCCCAGTTGAACTGTGAATTATCCCTGTAGCAAATGAATGTGTCCCCACACCAGATGTTAATGAGAAAAGTTTTAAAAAAGTGGCTGGACAATTAAATCATGTGCATGCTACGTGGATCATCACATACAGCTTTTGTTCATGAGAGATGCCCAGCAAACTCAGCAAATTTTAGTTGACTGACTGTATCTTTTGGACATTGAAGGAAATTTAGGAAGCTCTTCCAGAAATCTTTTCATTGTGGCTTCTACCATATCCACGGCTAGGGCAGGAATGTATAGCTGCTCCACCCATGAGGAGCAGAGGGAAAATGGAGTTGGCAGGTTTAAACTCTGATTCTGCCCCTTATTTGCTGGGTCCTTAAGCAAGTGATTTCTCTCTACTTATAGTCAGGAAAGGAAATAGGCTTTAATATCATCAAACTTAGAGGGTAATCAGGAGAAGCAAACTAGGATCATGCATGTAAAGCACTCAGTCTGGTGGCACATGCACTCCAAAATTCTCTCTGCTCCTTTTGTCTATTTAGCCACAGATAGCAAAGGCTAGTCTAACTAACGTTTCCCAGTAACCAAAATTTTAAAACATTCTACCCCTAAATGACCATTAGCATGTAAACGAGTGATACCTGATCAGTGAAACAATGCAACATTAGGTGTGTAAACTGCCAACATTTCTCCAGTTTAGTATTTAAGAAACGGTTGCCTCACTCAGCAAGAACTTTTCCAGACAATTACAAAGAATCAGAATTGAACTGAATGGTAAATAGATCTAAACAATGAAAAACATCAATGAAGTATTTTCTTTTTGCTAATCTATCTTGCACTTGAAATGACTGAACTGAAAACTGATGGCCATCTTGATGGCAAAAAATACTTCCAAATGTTGCTGACAAATGTGCACCTTTGAGATCTTAGATTTCCTTCTGAAACCAAGTGTAATGCTTGCAGCACACAAAGAGGCAAGAAGGCTGAACAAGAGCCCCTGTTCTGATTCCTCAGCCTTCCAGATGAAAAGTGCAATAGAGTGAAAAGAGCAATCACCTTGGGGTCTCAGGAGCAAAGTTTGAAACCTAGGTTTTTGACTTAGAAGCCGTGTCATTCTGGACTCAACCTCTTTGAGCCTGAGTTTCCTCACTTGTAAAATGGGAATAATGCCTGATTTACATGGCTGATGTGAGGAAATGGTATAATGCAGCTAGCAGGTAGCCTTATGCTCGGCAGGCAAACTACATGTTTTGACAACAAATAAGTCAACATATTTCTGTTTAAGATTCCTTCCAATGTAGAAGAGTCCAGTAATCCTAGAGAAGCAGAATCTTAGTTTAACAAACGAGCCTAATGAGATAAAGGTCTCTCTGGCTGAGTGCTCTGGCTGGAGGTGAGGATCTTCTCTCCCACCCTCCAGTCTACAAAGGGAGTTACCTTGGGACTGAATGACACTGCTGAGCACGTGAACTGGAGCTACACCAGAGAACAAAGGAAGTTGTTATTATAGCTTTATTTTTAATAGTTTAAATAAGAGACAACATTTCTAAAGAAAGAATATGACTAGTGCTAGAGTTTTCAAAGTCTAAAACGTACAGTTCTATACATGGAAAAAAATTTAAGAGGCAAATATGCACTTGTTAGCATTTTTGAAAAAAGGTAAAAACAAGGTAGTACTACAAAAAACAATATTACAAAATTCTATGTTATTAAACACACCTAGTAACTTCAGGTCTCTAAAGGTGATAAAAATGAAGGACAAATGTGTCTTTGTACTCCCCCCCACTTTTGCCTTAAAATCAAAATTTTGTAGAAGAAATGGAGCGAGAGTTTAATAACTATAATTAAACAAAGAAGAATTGAGATAATTCTAAATCAGTGATTCTTAACCTTGGCTGAATTAAGGTAATCAACTTACCATAATATGTTCAGGATGTTAGACTTATTTAAAGAGGTCCCTATGAAGTTTAGTCACCCTCCTGCACAGAGAATTTACCCGGGGAGCTTTAGAAATAATGATGCCTGGGCTCCACTGTGTTGGGTGGAAGGCTTTGGGAGTTTTAAAAGCTTCCCAGGTGGTTCTAATGCGCAGCCAAGGTTGAGAATCACCACCGGACATTACAGGTAGAGAGGAGCATATGGGGGAATGGCCAGGGTCATTATCAGCACTCCGGTGCGATCTTTTATATACCAATCCAATCCACCCTTGGGTGCCTGGAGGGGAGGCAAGGCCACTGCCTTGAACTGTAATGGTGTGAGCAGGCAGGGAGACTCTGGCTCCTACCCTTGCTTATTAGCCATTTGACCTTGGAAACATCATCACTGATGCTGTCTGTGGAGTGTGTAAGGGCAGTAACCACTCTGCAGATTCTTGGAAACTGAAATGCGCCTGGCATGGTGTGAGTACAATGGGCATGAGCCAGGGCTGCTTACCCGACACCCACCGCAGGCTGCTGTCTCTAAGGAGTGTGATCAGGAGATGGAGAGAGGGGAACGGGTGGTTTCAGTAAAGTGGTAAATGCTACACTAGTGACCTGATGGGGATGCTCTCAGTGGCTGGCTGTGTTGCCAATCCTGGAGCACCGTGGCCCAAGTCAGGTGGAAGGGGTGTGTGAGAAGGCAGATTCATACATTACATCCATTACTCCTCAAAGTACCAATTACCTCCAATTACCTGCTTCTTGTAAGATCTGGAGATACTGTGGCTTTTCTGAGGTCATGGAGTTGGTCAGCTGGCATCTAGACTAAATTCTGTGTTTTCTGCTACCCTGCTGTGTGAGGGCTGTGAATTGCAGTCATAGTTGGGAACTGTTCTTACTGCCTGCCCGGAGCCATTGAGCTGCTGATTGAGTCAAAAGCACGGAGAGTCCCGTGGGCTCTTCCTTCTCTTCTCAGGCACCGAGTCCCAGCCGGTGTCAACCTCAGGCCCTGGCATAGGCTTCTACGCTCAGAACCCCGGGAGGCAGCAAGGCAGCGCACAAAGGGCCCTGCAACAGAAGCCAGACACTTGGGTTTAAGTGTTGGGCCCGTGTAGCCTTGGTTTCTTCATGCACTTTTCTAGAAAATAAGGGGAATGAGCCCCCAAAGTGCTTCTCAAGCAAGGGAGCTTAAAAGAAAAGGGAAGAAAGGCTTCCCAGGACTCAGGTGAATGAATGAATCAGATTGTCCTTTTCCTGGGGTGGGCTCAGGGCCTGTGCCTTAAATTCTTCGCAGGTGATTCTGATGCCTCCCCACTCCCCACCCTATGATGAGAATGTCTCCAGCTGGGGGGCTCTAGCCACTTTCACTCCCAGGATGGAACATGGAGATTGTAGCTGGCCAAGTCTGAATATGTGAACAAAGAAAATGCAGTCTATGCCTGGCAGCTTGAGAACAATCAAGACTGAGAAACATCACCGGTGAGGACCCTGTTTATCACAGTCAACAGCACAGGGCTTGGTCACACAAGGCACTCAATGAGCACTGGCTGAATGGAGTCAATGAATGAAAGAAACATCAGCCTTCCTGGCGACAATAACAATGTTCTTTTTTTTCCTCTTAAACTGGTCCAGATCCCCTTCCTTTAAAGCAAATAGACCAGTAGACAGATGTGTGTTTTTTAATTGCCATTACTAGATTTTTAAAAATCAGGGAGGAGGCCCAATAAATAAAATAATGCCCTCCTTTGTCTGTTTTCACAACGCACCTTACAATGAATGTTTAACAGCACAACAAAACTGGATACCTACAAGTGTTATTTTACAAGGCTATGTTAGATCCAAGATTAAGAAAGAAAAACAAATTTAAAAAATGCACCCTAGGTTAAAGATAACGTCGATATAACTTAAAAAAGCCAACATTTGTATTCTACCTAAATAGACTATATTGGGATATTGGTTTTTAAATCGCCCATTGCTGGGCCAGTATCTCCTGCTGTGCACACACTCAGGGGTTGGAATGAACTTTGCATACCTGACTCAGACAGAGATAAAGAAATACATTCCGATTCTCTCTGCTCTTTTATAGGAAGTGCTGCCTGCTCCTGGAGACCACGGTTTTCTCACTCTTGGTGACTTCAATTCTAAGCTTAAGGGATAATGTTTAAGGGATCCAACACAACAGTTGAGCTGTGTAGACGTTTGTTTTTAATCAGGACACAGTGCTCAGTATTTCACTTTCTAATTTTTCATGTTAGGTTGATCAACTGTTCATTATCCCAGTTTTTAAAATCAAGCGTATTTTCACGGGATACACGGAATAACCAACATATACACAGGAATTTAAGTGTTTTCTTTCATTCTCTCTTTTGGCTTTCCCTTTCCGATTTAGGCATTTTCATTCTTTTGCACCCTGCGTGGTGTCCTGGCCTCAAATTGCCCAAGGACCCCAAGGCAACAAGATAAAAGGGCAGCTGAGATGGGGGAGATCCCACAAAGAGTGACATCAGCATTTAGAACCGAGTCACACCTTCATCTTTATCCTCCCTTTACACCCTCACCAGCAAAAGATGGACAAGCCCATCCCCGGGCACATGCCCCAAAACTCCCAAGGAAAGACAATGCCAGTCTGGTTTTCAAGTTTATTGTTGGCACACACACCGACGGTACACGTTATCCAAGGCCGTCCACGTCTCACAGCGAGGCTGCTAGGAAGGGAAGGCGCAAATACAGTGGGTTTACAGCCTCGTCCCCAGGGGTCGTCCGGGCCCCTTCCAGGGGTCGCAGGGGTTTCTTCTAACCACTGAAAACCGGACCACGTCAACGCTGACCTCCGAGGCCCGCAGGAGGCTTTAAAAATGGCCTCCTGACGACACTTCCTGCTCGGAGCCGACCGGTAGGAACTCTCCCAGGAGATGCATCATTTAAAACGCTGGGGGCGGGCGGAGGAGGCCGGGCTCGGCGGCTCCACACTGGCAGTCCCGCAGCCCGGACGCCGCCGCCCAGGGTCGCGACCCGGCGCATTCGGGGCGAGCCTACAGGGTCGCGGCCGCGGCACAAAGGCGGTCGAGCGGGGGTCGCCGGCTGCGCACCCGCCGCCACCCCCGGACCCCGAGGTCCGTACTCCCTGTCCCCGGCCCGGCGAGAGCCCCCTGCCGGGCGTCCCTCCCCCCACCCCCGCCCGGCGCCCCCTCCCCTCCCCTCCAGGCCGCCGCCCTCTCTTCCGCACCCAGCCCGGGGCCCGCTGCCGAGACCCGTCTGCCCCGGGGCCTCCTGCCAAGACGCCGGCCGGCGGCTCGGGCACGCGGGGCCGAGCCCCGCACCACCCGGCCCCGGCTGCCTGCCCGGCGCGGCCTCGTCCTGTCCTTGCCCCGCACGGCTCCGCACCACCCCTCCGCACCCCGGCCCCGCCCGGCCCCGCCTGCCCCGCGCACGCGGACCCGGCACCCTAGTCCTCCCACTCAGCAACTCACCGAGCCGGGTCCGGGTCCCGGGAAGGGGCGTCTACACCGCCGGCCGCAGGCCACAGCTGCCGCCTCCGCGGCCGCCCGCTGTAGGTCCCTACTCGGGGGGCGGAGCCTGGCGGCGCCGCGCGTGCGCAGTGTGTGTACAGAGGCTCGGCTGGAGCGCAGCTGGCGCCCGAGGTCCCTAAAGCTGCGCCCGCCCTCACCAGGTTTCAGCGCGGCGCGGAGCCCAAGACCCAGCCGAGCCCTGGTCCTGGACTCAGAGCTCGCCCGAACGCGTCCACATCCACTGCGCACAATGTCCATGCCTGGCCTGGATGTCCGCAAGCTCCGGAGCCTCCCTGCAAAAGAACTGATTCCGCTTACATTGTTGGCCCAGCAGAGCGGTGGTGGGCCCCTGCGGTGTGTCAGCGCTGGGTCCAAGCGGAGGGGGGTCTTTGCTCCCTGCCCTTGTGGAGCTTAAAGTCCAGGAGCAGAAAAGGAGCTCAGATCTCCAGCGTCCAAATTCTTTCTCTTTTGAAAGCAGCAATGAACTAAATGACCTTGAAGACTCAGGTTCGAATCCCAACTCTCCTGACTCCTTTACCTAGCCTGCGCGACCTTGGGCGAGGAAGTCCTCTGACCTCTCGGAGTCTCAATATTTTCACTTTTAAAGGTGGGGGAAGATCAGACCTGAAGTCCAGAGCCTTATTTACCACGTAGGTTGTTTCGAGGGTCAGACAAGACAGTGATTGTGGAAGAACCTGGAGATGGAGTGAGCTTACGTAATGCCACCATTTTCTCTTGCTTCTTGGACTCCAGTACCGTGGGGGGGGGGAACCACTCCCCCCTGGTCACTTTCGACCTTCCAGAAGGAAAATATACCTAGAATAGACGCCTCCCTAAGGAAAGAAGTGGACTGCATTGCTAGAGTCCCCCTACTCAGTGACTCAGATGCCGCTCCCTACAAAATGCGATTTCTTCCTATTAAGAATAGATTATGGCAGAGGAGAGAAGTTTCTTCAGGAAAAACAGCCGAAAGTTTATTTCAAGGCTCTGGAAGGAGCAAGGCTGGTTTCCAACACCTTCCTGTCGGAGGCCAGAGGTCAGGGTGCATGGACATGGGCCAGATGCAGGAAGGAGATGCAGGGCTGGGACAGTTTTTCAACACGGAGAAGTGGAGTTCAGGATGACAGTGCCAGCCACAGGACCAGCAGTGGACAAAAATGCCCACGACTGAAATAACAAGAGCTGGGCAGAGAGAATGACAACCCAGGGATGGAACACCGACACCAGGTCTAACCCGTGTGCTATGCTGCCGTAGTCATTGCTGACAAGGGCGCTTCCTGGTTCTCTATCTCCTAGGGCTCAGAGAAGCTAGTGGAGCTCTTCTCGGAAAATTACATTTATGTCCAGTTCATAACAGAGAGAATAGAGCAGAGAGTTCAAAGTCACCCTCAAGAGTGCGGTGGGTTTGGGAAGGGCATTGAGAATCTAAAATGGCCACTGCCTGAAAATCTCTGGTGGCAAAATGAGCCAAATCAGAAAAACTGTTAATTTTAAGCGTTAGAAAAAATTTTCTTGAAATTTAGCCCAAATCATTGCCTCTCCGTGTAACATACACTCATGCATTACAGTTCTGCCCTCTTCGGTCACATAGAACTGACAAAAGAGTACCTCTGGGTCTCCTGGAAATGCCTCTGGAGTTAGAGCTGGTTATACATTTCGAGCACACACAAGTTGTGAGCTTGCTCCCTAACCTGGCTGAACCTCAGTTTCTCCCATAAAATTCAGTGAAGAATAGGACCTACCTCACAAGCAATTGTCAGCATTAAACAGCAGAAAGCAGATCCAGGCTTAGCATAGTTCTGACAGATTTATATTTCTCAGGAGCCCAATCAGTGAGGTACAATGCTTTGTGGAGGGTCTGGAAATGGGGTGTTTACAGCCTGGAAAAGGGCCAAGCAGGGAGGGATAGAAGCCACTCCTGTAGAAACCCTTGAAGTTGTAGTGTTTCCCCCTAAGTCTTTTGATGCAGGAGAGTTCACCCAGAAATGTTATTTCTGGATGGTCAGCCAGTGCACGTTTCCTATACTTAGGGCTACCCTTCCTGTCTTCTTCCCCATCCTCCAGCTTAGATTGCCTAAATCCCTTTTCAGTGTTCCATGGATCACCCTCTGTTATAGGTTGGGTTATATCCCCTCAAAAGATATTAAAGCCCAGTGAATGGAAATGGGAATTCACACCTGCGAATGCAACCTGATTGGGAAATAGGGTCTTCGCAGAGGTAGTTAAGGTGACATCATTAGGTGGGCCCTAATCCTATAAGATTGGTATCCTTAAAAGAAGAGAAGAGATTCAGAGAAGAAGGTCATATGAAAACAGACACACACAGGGAGAAAAGGGCCAGGTGAAGACAAGCCAAGATTGGGGTTATGCTGCCACAAGCTAATGAATGCCTAGGGCTATCAGAGCTGAAAAAAAAAAAAACCAAGAAAGCATCCTCCATATAGATTGCAGAAGGACCCCGGCCCTGCAGACTGCTAGCCTCCAGAACTGTGATACAATAAATTTGTTTGTTATAGCAGTCCTAAGAAACTAATACAAGCTCCCAGATATGATTGCCTAACATATAGGAGAGAGGAGGGAAGACATGTGAACAAGACCAGGCATTGAGTGTAAGGGCTGGCAGCTTACTTATTCATTCAACAAACATTTGTTGAGTGCCTATTTAGTGCAGGTTCAGGCTACATCTGAGGATAGAGTAAGGAAAAAGATAAGGCTCTGCTTTCTGGGAGCATTCATTTTGTTGGGGGCTGTAGATCTCAAACAGTTAATGGAATATATAATTAATATTAGGGAGTGCTAGAGGCCGGCGGGGGTGAAATAAAACTGGGTGGGGTGACGTGGAAGGGAGTGCAAAGCAAGAGAGAGGATGGTATGAAAGGCTCAATGAAAGAGGCTCTGCAATTGAACTCTAAGCCATGAGTAGGGCCCAGCACAGGAGGATGGAAAAGAGCTTTACACACAGGGAAGAGCATGGGCAAAGACCCTGAGATGGGCACAGGCTGGGGGTGTTTGAGAAAGAAGGAAGGGCAGTGTAGATTTAGATCATCCTAGGCGCTTACAAACCCTGGGATCTTAGGGAGCCATTAACTCAGATTCTGCCACTGTCTCAGAGAAAGGTACCTGACCCCATTTTGCCTTGGAAAAGGGCCAGGTCTCTAACAGCCGGGTCAGGAACTTCGTGCTAGTGTTTGAGGAGGAGGGGTGAGGACAAAGACATGTAAATTCCAGGCACATAAAGGCCATGCATAAACAGGAGACCCAAGGAAGCGGCTTTTTTTTGTTTTTGAACATTTTGAAATATTTCAAAAATGTCTAGTAAGTTTCAGCCTTAGTTTTAGTTTGTTCATCTGTTAAAGTGGGACAAAGGCCTCCTTGCCCAAAGTCTCCAAGCGCGAATACCCAAATTCAACTATCCTCCCAGTCCTGGGGCGCAGGGAGTGGAGGCTGCAGAGCCGAATCCCGGTCCCATTACTCATCTGTAACGGCTGTGTGGCATTGGGCAACTTACTGCCGGTCTCTGAGACGCTTTTCTCAACTGTAAGGGAGTAACTGGGGCAACCATTGATGGAGGTTGTCGGGGCGGAAGGCGCCTGGGGTTAGGCTCATATCTCAGCCGCCTCGTGCCTACCTGTGGCACTGCCTCCTTCCCCAGCGCTGCTGGCTTCCACGGCCTTCGCCGCCGTCTCTGGAGCCGCGGTATACCGCGGTAGGCTAGGCCAGGAGCTGCGAGCAGCGCAACGGTCATGCGCGGTCGGTAGAGCCTTGGGAGGCCGCCGGGACGTCGCCCCCGCCCCGCCCCGCCCCGCCCGCCAGCGCCCCGTGCTGCAGTACTGCCGGCGGCCTGTGGAGTCGCTGCTCTGTGGCTCCGCATGTGTAGAGCTCTACCCCGCGCTGGCGCACGGGCGGCCCAGCGCTCTGCAGGCCGTCGGGGAAGTAGCCCGGGAGCCTCCGGACCGCGGACCGCCCTTCCCCCTGACCCCACTCCTGAGAGAATCGCGCTGTGCTGCTTTGCTTTTGTTTCTTTAGTGTCGCGGGAGTGGGAGCGTCAGCGTCGGGGGCTGGACTAGATCTCCGAGGACTCGATGTAGCGCTAGGCGCCTGCCTTAGTGAGGCCTCCCTTGAGTTCTCCCGACAGAGGTTTGCAGCAATCGCAACGTTTGCATTTAAACAAATGCAAATGTCGCCCTGGAAGATCCAGAATGCCTCGGGGTTAAAGGCATTCCTGATGAGCCCTCCACCCCCCACATTTTGTTAGACTTACAAATAGATAAGTGTGCGCCGCCGCCTCTGGGCCGTAAGTCCCACCAGGACACGCGTGCCGGGTGTTTTGCAGGTTGTTGAGGCACCGGGATAAAGCACAGTGCCAGGCACAAAACAGGCCCGTCTTCCAACACGAGGCTGGGTGGAGTCGTCAGCGTCCCCGGCCTAGATCAGCCCTAGGCAAAGCAAGGTGCAGAGGCGGGCTGGTCCCTAGGGGAGGGGATGGGTACAGAAAGGGAGGGGGGGCAGGTGAGAAACGTTCAGAGCAATCGGACAGGGCTGCAGTGTCCGAGCGGGTGACCCGCGGAACAGGGTAAAGGAATTCTGGTGGGCTGTACTCTCAGACTCAGCGCATGGTCGCTTGTGGCTCAGGCTGCGTTCTAGCCAGACGCAGTAGACGCCCGGAGTTTCAAAAAGGATAGGGGTGGAGGATGAGCTCACCATACTGCAGCATCCAGAGTGCTGCTTCCACAAAGCAGATGGGGTCGAGTCACTCCTCAGCTGCAGAGTTCTTGCGGGACCCTCCAGTCCTGCACAGCCTCCAGCAGCATCTCTTACCCGCTCCTCAGCCTCTGCTGTCAGCCACACGGGCTCCCTCCCTCTGCACAGCTGATGCACCTGCCTCTCCTGTCTCAAGGCCCTTGCCCCGTTCCCTCTGCCTGCCACGTCTCTCATCTCTCTCGTTTCAACTCAAAAACCACCTTTCTAACAATTTCATCTCACAGGACTGTAATTTCCCCTCACTCTGTCACATCTCTGTGTTTTATGTTCTTCATAATGAACTGAAATTACTTTTTATTCATTTACTTGAGTCTTTTCATTCTCCTCCACTACAAAATAAGTTATTGTCTGTCTCGTTCACTCTTGTATTCTCAGTGCCCAAGGTGGAGACCCTGGCACTTAACAGGCACCCACGATAATTGAGTGATTATTTATTAATTCAAGAGGAAAAAACTGTGGTCTGAGTGACCAGAGCATGAAAGCAGACTTAGAATCCTCAGGTCCGAGAGTATTGATACTTAATTACGAATCCACTCTTTCATCTCTAAATTTTCTCATCTGGGAAAATTATGGGGATAATAATAGTATCTGCTTCATATGAGAATGAGATGAGTTAGTTAACTTTTGTAAAAAACTTTAAACGATGTTCATATTGAGAGGCATAGATAATTTGGCTATTGCATCAAGTAGGATAAGCTAGGTTACATTCTAGTAATAACCCCCAAATCTCAGTGGCTTAAAAAGACGAAGGTTTATTTTTCACTTATACTATATATCCATCTTCAATTAGCTGAGGACTCGGCTCCCTGACATCTTTAGTCCACAAACCAGGCTGACAAAGCAGCCGCCAGATGATGTGTCGTCAGTTGTCAAAACAGGAGAAGGAAAGCTTGGCTTACCCGAGCACTGACTCGTAAAACTTCCAACCGGAGGTGGCAAATGACATTCACTCACATTTAATTGGCCAAAGCAAGTCACATGACCGCACCTAGCTGCAAGAGACAGAGGAGGGCTATTCTACCATGCGCCTCGGGGAACTGGAAATATTTTCTAGACAATAATAGCTATTATTATTACTGTTGCTGTTATTCATTCCTGAAGTATGCTTACTAAAACACGTGGGGTCCATATGCATCGCAAGTGACAAAACTCTGGGAAGGCTCAGCTTACGTATGGATTTTTTTTTTTTCTTGTTCTTGTATATAGCCTCAAACTCTTGCTGTCTAAGAAATGTGTGGGTGGCAGGTGTTTTGAGATCCACTTGTTCACAAAATTTGGATGGTACTGGATGGTACTGGATGGTAAGACCCATGAGAACAAAACATCATTTTTATTTTGCTCACCTTTGGGTACTGAGAATACAAGTATGGAGATTATGGTACCCAGAATTTATCTTTCCATTTTATCCAGGAACCCTGTAGAGAAAAATCTGGACCATTCATTGATTTAACAAACAAGTTAAACTGGGTGGAAACATTACTCCAAAGACGACTGGAACTAGAAATCCTCTTGGGGAAAAACTGTCTTTTTTTAGGGAAAGTAAAATTCTAGATCTTGACCTTGGGACCTCACTTTCCACACCTAAAGCTGAGAGTTGATTTCTTATGCAGAATGGTGTCACTACCAGGAATTCGAGGTCCTGAAGACTTGAGAGAAAAGATCAGCGAGTGAGAAGGGGTGAAGATGGGAGAATTTACCCTAAGATGCCTTGTGACCTGTGATCAATTCCCAGGAGTTGGATGGTCACAGACTTTAAGATTACAATCAGTGTTTTTCACTGTTTCATGTAAACTTCCTCTGTTGTCCTGACTCTTTAGGAAAAGTCTGATACACACAACTCAGCATTCATGGTTATGTTGGAAGCTGCCAGTTTTCTTCCAATGTCTGCTTTCTTCTTCTTTCTTACAAAAAGCCTACTTTTAGCTGGGCATGTAAACCTGTAGCCTTTTATAAGCTCCTTTCCTTAGGAGTACTCTATAAAGCATTCATAGGCAGCGCACTGGCACTTGCCATCAGTTTAAGATCACAACGGTAGCAGAGTCTTCTAGTTGTTTCCTTTTTTTTTTCTTAGTAATAAGCCTCTTCCAATTTCTTTCCTCTCAAAAGAAAGATTAAATTTCCAAGTCTTGCTTGTAGGTAGGTATGATCATGTCACTAGGTTCTAGTCACGGAAAAGCAAGTAGAACTAGAGTATGCATGACATCTAGCAGTGTTCTTAAAGGAAGGCAAGTGCAATTCTTTGCCCCTTTTTATATTCTGTTGGCTTGAGTAGAGGGATGAAGAGGCAATGGCTGGAGCTTTAACAGCTATTACGGACCATAAAAGTAAATATAACTTGTTGAGGATGGTGGAGCAACAAGGTAGAAGGAGCCTGGGTTCCTGACAATCATGGAGCTACCATACCTACCATTCAGTGATTATCCCAATTTAATTTACTTAAGAGGGAAATGCACTGCTGTTTTGGATTTCCTGTCACTCACAACAAAACCCAATGTGAACCCATCCAGTGTTGCTGGGAAAAGTAAATGGTGGGAATGGGCAAAGCATGAGCCAACATGATATGAAGAATGAACAGTATGTGTTGGTGTGTTGGATGATCTACACTTTCAAATAATTCAGCAGAAGCAACAACTCAGAGGGAAAAGTCTGCAGAAGAAATAGAAGTGATCTTTCTCTTCCCACTCCAACCCCTTCAAAAATTCCCAGCTATAAATTGAGCACCATTGCATCTCCTACCATTGGGATTCTCTCACCATTTTTTTTTTTTTTTTTTTTTTTTTTGCTGTACGCGGGCCTCTCACTGTTGTGGCTTCTCCCATTGCGGAGCACAGGCTCTGGACGCGCAGGCTCAGCGGCCATGGCTCACGGGCCCAGCCGCCCCGCGGCATGTGGGATCCTCCCGGACCGGGGCACGAACCCGTGTCCCTTGCATCGGCAGGCAGACTCCCAACCACCGCGCCACCAGGGAAGCCCCTCTCACCATTTTTATTGGAATCTTAGAGTAAAGGATGATATATCGTCTCTTCTTGCTGCCTTTAAAACAGACAACTTTGAGAGCTCTACATGCATATCGTGGTTTCTGATGGTCAGATGAGCACAGTCAGAATCAAGCTGTCAGCTGGCAGGTCATTCACTCAGCTAGATATTGCTCCCCAGCGGAATGGTGATCAGTATGAAGTTTTGAACCATTTCTTCATAATTGCAGATTATTTAGTGAATACCCAAAATAGCTAACAGACAAAATAAGAAGGCCAAGAGAATGCTGATGTTGAAATGAAAGAAAATGGGAGTAAAAAATTATAATTTTTCAGCATATTCAAGCCTCAAGATGAGATTTTCTAGTGACCTGAGTTGCAGGTATGTGATCCAAATTCATAGGTATTATATCAAGATTCCTCAAGTAATTAAAAATAATAAAAAGAAAATTATATCCAATATTATAATACTTTTATCCAATTTGGCTTTACATTAATTGGAAATAAAGACTACCCACACCAGGGATGTGTTATTTGCAGAGAAGTACTTGCAAATACTAGTTGGAAATTCTTTCTTATCATTTTATAAATAAAACTGTGAAAATTATAGATAAGAAGCCAGTTAATTTTAAGTGAAAAATGCAAGAATTCCAAATATCCATTCATGAAAACTGTATTTTCAGTACTGCAGAATGTACTTTGTATTTTTTTTTTTTTTTTTTTTTTTTTGGTACACAGGCCTCTCCCTTTTGTGGCCTCTCCCATTGCAGAGCACAGGCTCCGGACGCGCAGGCTCAGCGGCCATGACTCACGGGCCCAGCCGCTCCGCGGCATGTGGGATCTTCCCGGACCGGGGCACGAACCCGTGTCCCCTGCATCGGCAGGCGGACTCTCAACCACTGCGCCACCAGGGAAGCCCTGTACTTTGTATTTTGATCTGTATTTTATACAAACTGTTCTCAAACCAAAACATGATATCTGTTTTTTAAAACATAGTGAATTTATTTTTCTTTGGGAGAGGTTCATGTTCAAATCGTTAATGCTTAAAATTTTGATAACTTTTTTTTGTTTCATAGAAATTTTAGCATGTAGTGTGATAATATTAGTTTTTTTTTTTTATTGAGGTATAGTTGATTTACAATATTATATTAGTTTCAGGTGTAGTAATTCAAAATTTTTATAGATGACTACATTTACAGTTATGATAAAATATTGGCTATATTCTCTGTGCTGTACAATATATCCTTCCAGCTTATTTATTTTATGCATAGTATTTTGTACCTCTTAATCCCCAACCCCTATCGTGACCCTTCCCCTTCCCTCTCCCCACTGGTAACCATTAGTTTGTTCTCTATATCTGTGAGTCTGCCTCTTTTTTGTTATATTCACTAGTTTGTTTTAATTTTTAGATTCCACATATAAGTGATAACATACAGTGTTTGTCTTTCTCTGTGAGTATCTTTTAAAGTCATGCATGCTTATGGCTAAAATATCCAATGGAATAGAAAGACAAAAATACAACGGTCCACACTACTCCATCCCTTCTCAACTGTTCATTTATTAAATCAATATTGACTGAGGATGGCTACATACCAGGCAGATATTATTCTAGGGGCTTCTAATTAACTCCACTTTTAATTCTTTAGGCTATCACATAAGATTAGTTCCATATGGCTAAATAACAGGCGTATAATGTTCTTTTTTGATTTATCAATTTTAGGAATTCTCTATTCTGCAACGATAAAAGAGGAATTACTTCTTTTACAGGAATCATCACTTCACCTCCCTGGAATTATCATATACAATCATTTCTCTCTTTTTTTTTCTCTTTTGGTTGTCCTTGCAATTTGCAATAATGTGCTTACACTTTAATTTCTTTTTCCACTATAGAGACAGAACTTTTGCTCCTAGTTTTATATGATGGAGATAACCGTCTCCCACCCCCACCCAGTGCCTTTCCTCAGTCCTCCTCTCCATGCCCCCCTCTGGTTTCTACATCCTCAACTTTTACATTTTTACATTTTCAAGGCTGAACATTTACATTCTGTTCTGTAGCCATAAGTGTCATTGTCCCTTTCCTTTAGGTTGACTATACAAGTGGAAAGTCAAAGTAGTTACACAATTGTGATTACATGATTGTGAGTTTCTGATTTTCATGGAATTTCTTTGCAGGTTTTCTTTCATTACTGAAAAGAAATATACTTTAAATCTTTTCCAACCACTGCATCCAATAGGATGTTCTAAAAAGTTCCCTCCCGCTCCCAACTCCCAAATCTCCTTCCTGACACCTTTTGACCTCCAGTTCTAATCTGCACTTGTGTCTATACCTGCTTCCCACTGGGCATCCTCTGATCTTAGTTCATTTCTTTCCTTTTTTCTTTGTTAAAACCCTGGATACTGGAATCCCTTAGTTTTCTGTTTGTTGCTTGCTTGTTTGTTTGCTTACTCTTTTTCTTGCCAGAGATTATCTCAAATAACCTACTAGAAAGAGTTTTAGATGTAAGTTTTCAGAAGCCTTGAATGTCTAAAGCTATCTTTTTCATCCCTTATATGATGCCAATGGGTTATTCTAGTTTGAAAATAAAATTTCATCAAAGCTTTGGATGATCAGCTCTATTGTTTCCTTGGCTTCAGTGTGGATGAGAACTTTGATACCTACTTCTATTTCCTTTATAGGTAAACTGTTACCCTTCCCTGTCTCTGGAACCTTTAGAATTTTCTCTTTATCATTTGTGATGATAACTATCTATCTATCTATCAATTGTTCTGTGCAATTAATATAGCTTTTCAATCTAGAGACTTATGTCCTTCAATTCTAAAATTTGCTTTTTTAAAAAAAATTCTTGTTTTCCTTATAGTATCTATTTCTGTCATCATCTTCATTATTATATTATTATTCAGGTAATGAAACTTCAGGATTGATCTG
The DNA here is from genome assembly GCF_963924675.1 of Phocoena phocoena. Lineage (NCBI taxonomy): Eukaryota > Metazoa > Chordata > Mammalia > Artiodactyla > Phocoenidae > Phocoena > Phocoena phocoena. The sequence continues at coordinate 101,247,361 of NC_089223.1, read as the reverse complement.
TTATGCCTCTCAATCTCTTATATTTTCTTCCTTTTTCCCTTTCTATTTACTTTCTGGAAGAATTCTTAGATTTTTATCTTCCTATATATATATATATATATATATAATTTTTTTCTATAGAATGTTATGAATGCAGTACATTCTTTAATCTCTCTGAGGATTAAACTACTGAGAATTTTTTTTTTTTTAAAGGGCTTCAAATGCTTGGCTTATTTATTTATTTATTTATTTTTGGCTGTGTTGGGTCTTCATTTCTGTGCGAGGGCTTTCTCTAGTTGTGGCAAGCGGGGGCCACTCTTCATCACGGTGCACGGGCCGCTCACTATCGCGGCCTCTCCCGTTGCGGAGCACAGGCTACAGACGCGCAGGCTCAGTAGTTGTGGCTCACGGGCCCAGCCGCTCCGCGGCATGCGGGATCCTCCCAGACCAGGGCTCGAACCCGTGTCCCCTGCATTAGCAGGCAGACTCTCAACCACTGTGCCACCAGGGAAGCCCTACTGAGAATTTTTAAAAGAGTTTCTTTTGGTGGGGATCATTTTATTCTCTTGTTTTCAATAAGAAGTTTTCCTCAGATGTCTAGTGATCTTTGATTGTCTTCCATTTATTATAATGAGGTGGGAAGATTAGGGAACGTGGCAGGGCCAGATGACTCTGGGTTGATTGGGTAGGAGCTGTTATTTATGCTGGGAGACTCATGAAAGCCAGAATGTGAATTTCTTTCTTCTTGGGACTTTCAACTTCCTTTTAGATTATGGGATATTTCAAGATATTGTCAGCATATTTAACAAGCATCCACATATTTTTCACCCAGCTTTAGACACTCCTGATGTCTGTACTATATTTAGTTCAGATATCCTCCTCCTACAAGACAAAACATAAACATTGCAGATATTCCTGAAGCCACCTCTGTCCTTCCCCTATACACATTGTCCCCATCCTTCCCTCGAGAAAATATCATCCCGAGTTTTGGATTTCTCACAAAGGGAACTGGTCTATATGATGTGTCTATTGGAGGAAAGAGGGTCTAGAGCTTTCTCTTCCATCATTTTGCTAATGTCACCCCTATCCTGAACTTTGTGTTTATCATTTTGATGAATGTTTATGTACCTTTACTACTTATGTATTATCCCTAACTAATACAGAGTACTGTTTTACATGTGTTTAACTTTATATACACATATGTATATGTATATATGTTACATATATGTATCTGGGTGTATATATATTCATAACATACATATTCTGCTACCTCTCTTTATCTCAGTATCATAGCTTTGTTATCTGTTTTGATGCACAGAACTCTAATTTATCCATTTCAATGCCATCTGGGATTCCATTCTATGACTATATCATGAATATGGCTCTCTAATTTCAGAAATTTAGGATATTTCCAATTTTTTGGTGCTTTTAACAGTGCTGCAGTAAATACTCTTTTACAGATCTTTAGAAGATGTATTGGAATGGAGAGAAAATAGAGGCAGGGACAGCAGTCAGAGGAGATAATGAGGACCTAAGCTTGACAATGGCAGGGATGAAACAGATTCTAGAAAATTTTTGAGGCTATATATTAGCAGGACTTGGGGATCAGCTGGAAATGAGGGTGGGAATGGGGCATGAGGCAGAGGAAAGCATCCAGGATGACTCTTACGTTTCTGCCTTGCACAACTGTATAGATTTTTGAGCCATTTGCTGAGATAGCACATACCAAAGTGGCAACAGGACTATTGATGGGTAGAAAAAAGGGCAAGTTCCATTTTGCAAATAGTTTGTGTGCCCATGAGATATTTAGTTGGGAATTTCCAGCAGTTAGAGAACTCAAAAATCCTTTCCAGCTCAATGATTTCATGATACTACCTGTCTTGGCTGCTTTAGAAGCACACTAGACATTTAAAAAGAGGATTATATTGGTATGGTAGACTGAATATGGCCCTCCAAAGGGGTCCTGTTCTAATTCCTGGAACTTTACGTAGCAGAAGGGACTTTGCCGATGTGACCAAGTTAAGGATTTTGAGACGGGGGTATTATCCTTTATTACCCAGGTAGGGATGGGGTAATCACAAGGGTTTCTATGAGAGGGGTGCAGGAGGAGTCCAGAGTCAGAGAGAAGGCAATGTCATGAAGGAAACAGAGGAAAAGGGCTATGTGATATGGGGCAATGGGTCAAAGAATACCAGCAGCCTTCGGAAACTGGGAGGCACAAGGAATAGATTTTCCTGGAACCTTCAGAAGGAACCAGCCCCACTGATACCTTGACTTTAGCTCATTTTGGACTTCTGGTCTCCAGACCATAGGATAATAAATGTGTGTTGTTTTAAGTGGCCAAGTGTCTGGTAATTTGTTACAGCAACCATAGGAAACTAATACAATTGGCTTTTCAATGAAAATAATTAACCGAAGGCAGGGCTGGCTTCAGGGGTGTGTGACCTGAACAGTCAAAGGAGTCCCTGCACTTAGGAGGGCCCTATGTTTGGCTTAATACTCTGCTGTCACTGTCTTAAAATGATTAATGTTTTGAGCAAGGGGCCCCACACTCTCATTTTGCTTGGGATTCTGTAACTTATGGAGCCAGTCCTAATGGAAGATATATTATGTTTTGGGCATATCTTTCTTTTTCTTATATTTTCAGTCATTAAGAATTTTTCTATCAATAGGGAAAGTTTCAAAAGAAGTCTAGGGGATCACACAACTGAATAAATTACTTTGCTTTACTTCTAGTATTGAACATGGCCTCTGCCTTTATAAGGGGAAAATGTTGGAAGTTGAAAAGCGACCATCTTTAGAGCAGGGCTGCTGTATAGCACAAGTCCAGTGACACCATTCACATGAAATTAGGTGTACAAAGCAGAGCTGGGACTAAATCCTAGCTCTATCATGTATCTGCTTTAGGACATAGAGCAGAGTGGCCTCTCTGGCTTTTTGTTTTCACATCTCTAAAATGAGAAATAATAGTAGCTACTTTGGGATGCCTTTGATTCAGTTGAGAAGGATGGTTTCACTTCCAGTGAACACAAAACTCCAATTCAAGTAGGTTTAATCACCAAGGAAATGGATGATGTCATCTATCACGGGGTCCAATGGAAGGGGAACTGCAGGGTTGGTTGATCAGATTTTAGACCATGATCAAGGGCATGGTTCTCGCCATCTTTACTTGCTCCCATCTTGGGTTTGGCAGTGTCATCCTTAGGCTACTAGCAACAGCCCAGCTACCTCCTCCAGACAACACAAAGATTGAAGGGAAAAGAGCATGACTCTGGCCATGTGTATAGCTCTTGGTAGTGAGAAATAAAACTTCCTAGAAGCTTCTTGGAAGATTTCTCCTCATGACTTGGAACGATCTGGCATCCCTAATTGTAGTTAGATCAGGACCAGAGCTGGCTTCACGTGCTGGTGACCTGCTGCAGTCACATAGGATCCTGTGTTTACAAGGGCCTTGCACTTGGTTTAATGCTGTGCTGTCACCATTTCAAAATTTTTCATAACTTTTGAATAACAAGATCCCATTTTTATTTTGCATTGGACTCTGAAAATTCTGTAGTTCGTCCTCATTAGGACCCACCTTTTGAACCTGAGGATGGAACCACCCCTTGAAAGACGTGACTGTAGCCAAAATTCGGCCTCTGTACCCTGGTACAGAACTGAATCTTGGAGGCAGAGTTTTGGGTGAAGTAGAAAAGAATAGGTTTATTGCTTAGCCAGGCAAAGGGGGCCACGGCGGGCTAAACGCCCTTGAAACTGTGTGTCCCAACCTGGAGGGTGTAGTGAGGAGTCTTATCGTAATGGTTCAAAGAGGAGGGTGTGATCAGCTCGTGGACATTCTTCTGACTGGTTGGTGGTGAGGTAAGCGGGAGTCAGCATCACCAACCTTCTGTCTGGGGTCTACGGGCTTGTGGGCAGCACACAGTTTACTCCTCCCACCTGGTGGGGGTCTCAGTATCTGCAAAACAGCTCAAAGGTATTGTTATGTATATGCCTCGAGGGGGAACCAGGACCCTGCCCCAAGGCTGCACTCTTGTTTCTCTTGACTGTTCGTCCCTTGTCTCCACATCTTCTCCCTTTCATGTTTAGCAACTGTTTGAACCCGCCCTTTGGAACTCAGGGAAAGTCATGGAGGCTGAATGAAGTCTATTTCCTTTTGTGCCCAGGAGTCCCACAGGGTCCTGCTTGGTTTCATTCCTAACCACTATGACAACCATTTTCCAATAACTGTGTGAGAATGGGGCATGGTTGGTTTCCACACAAGTCAGTTGAGTGAAAGCTCAGTTTTCAGTGTGAGTCATGGTGCAGCGGTGTTGGATAACTGAAAGGACTCATAAACCCCCACAGAGTATACTCACGTAGAGCTTTAATAGAAGTTAAGGATGTGGTGTGGCAGGAGAAAGCAAACACAGAGAGGCTGGGGACTTCCAGAAGCAGCTGCCAGGGCTCTTCTTCATCTTCAGATTGTGAACCACCTAAATATATACTGTATACACTCGTCTCAGGGACAGTAACATTTCCATTCAACATTTTACCCATCAGTCTGGGACCTCTAATTAGAGGGTGACAGTATTTCTAAGGACAGAGATTTCCTAGTTGTTCACACTTGGCCATAAGCATGGAAGGAGCCATAATCATAAGATCTGAGTCAGGAATTATAAAATCTACCTCACGGATACCACCACAAGTTATCTACAGAGAGTAAATAAGATGACATTGCATCTTATTTATTGATTAAATAAGTTGATAAAACCATTGATAAATAACAGACGCTCACTATGTTATTTTAGTTTATTATTAAAGGTGAATCCTATTTATTTTTCTACATACAGACTTCAATTTTAGCTATTATTTTAAATGTGGTTGTTTTAAGGAATTTGGATAATGTTTTTAAACTTCAGTTTCAAACTGAAGCTGAGTTTCTCCAAATTCATAAAAAAGTAGTCTTTAAAAATTCTAGGGAATTCCCTGGAGGTCCAGTGGTTAGGGCTCGGCAGTTTCACTCACGGGACAGTGTTCCATCGGGGAACTGAGATACCGCAAGATGCGTGGTACAGCCAAATAAATAAATAAAGCGAAAGAGCTAGCAGTTTAGGTTTCAGATTTTTTTAATTTTTATTTTAAGAGAAGAAAATATGGGGGCTATACACTGTGTGTAGATTTGAAAAGAGATTCAGGAAGTGAAGAATGGTGATTGCTTGCGAGTATCGTGAGACATTGCAGAGAGGTGTTGCTGTTAGTAAGTTGAGGAAATAAATAACACCATTTTGAGGGATGCATTATGAGGTTTGGTATCAAAGGATGACTTTTTTTTTATTTTTGTAGCCAATCCAGATAGTGTTCCCATTTTTCCATGTTACCTACTAGCCTTGTCAACATTCATATTTAGTTTTACACATTTGCTCTTCTAGTAATAGAATTTTCTAGTTTACTCTTTCTCTTGCACAATGCCAGGGTATTTTTTATGTTGTAGTCTCTTCCTCTCTCATCTATCTCAAAACCATCTCTCCTTTCTCAAACATGTTCCTCTACCACCTCTATCAGATTTTAATAACCTCTAGTGCATTCTTATATAACCATAATATAAAAAGATAGTCAGATACATGTTGTGGGATGTAGTTGTTTTTTATAGACACAGAATGATTCTATTCGTGTTTCTCTGCAAGGTGCTTTGATCGCTTACAACCCATAATGAATATTCTAATAGGAAAACTGATACAGTGCTAAAGCATTCTTTTAAAAATTTGCATAATACTCCACAGGCTGGATACAATCCTGTTGCTTTAGCCATCCTTTTATTAATGAATTTCACTTTCTTTTTGCTTTGTTGCTTGGCAGACAGTGCTTCAATAAATACCCTTTATACTTCCTACTTCAGTAAATATACTTTTAATTCTATACAATTTAATTCTGTAGGATAAATTTCCAGAACTAGAATCGGTGAGTAGAAGGATGCATACATTTTTAATTTTAATACAGTTTGCCAAATTAATTTTCAAAAAGTGGCAGTAATTCCAGTGCCCATTGTTATTAACAATTTATAGAATTTCCAGCTTGCCCTCCCCTCACCCCCTCAACTAGCAATGGATGTAACATTCTTCTAAACTTTTTGCCGCCTGTTGGCAAAATGTTAACTCATTGTTACTTTAATTGTAATGTCCCTGCTAATTGTAAAATTGAACTTCTTTTTAATGTATCTATGAGCATCAGAATTTCCCCTTGTATAACATTTTTATCCTTTGACAATTTTTTAGTTGGGCTTTTTGTCTTTATATTGTCAATTTATGGGAGCTATTTATATAGGATATGCTGGAATTATTTATCTGATAGATGTGCTTTAAAGATTTTTCACAGTCTATTCTTTGTTTTCTGACTTTTCTTATTGTCATTTTGTTGTATTTAAAATATTTACATAGTCAAATATTTCTTCATTTCCTTTTTTTTCTTTTGAGTTTCCTGTCTTGCATAAGAAACCCACCCCTCAACACATACCACTGCCACATACCACAAATGCCAAGGGCATGCAAATATTTTCATAGGTTTTCTTCTAAATAGTTATTGTTATACATTTTTAAGTATTTCAATCCTCATGGAAATTATTTTTTTTTGTTTTTTTTTTTTGCGATACGCGGGCCTCTCACTGTTGTGGCCTCTCCCGTTGCGGAGCACAGGCTCCGGACGCGCAGGCTCAGCGGCCATGGCTCACGGGCCCAGCCGCTCCACGGCATGTGGGATCTTCCCGGACCAGGGCACGAACCTGCGTCCCCTGCACTGGCAGGCGGACTCTCAACCACTGCGCCACCAGGGAAGCCCCGGAAATTATTTTTTTATGTAGATGAAAGGAAGGATCTAACTTTCCCTCCCTGTTTGACTGGCAATTGTTCCAGCAATCTTTATTTAAACAAACCACCCTTTTCCCATTGACTTGTAATACCATCCTTATCACAGCGTAAGTTCCCTATTTGTGAACTTCTAATATGTTTTAGTTACAGTGGCTTTATGCTTTTTAGAAAATCTAGGAAAACAAAATTGCCTTCTTACCTGCTCCCCACTATTATTTTTTCCACTAAAGTTTTCTATTTTTTGACATTTGTCCTCCATATGAAGTGTAGTTTTTGTTTGTTTTTCCTTTTTTGCTGGTCCCCAGGGGTATAGAACTGGACCAATTTGATCAAGCATCCTCTTTAATGACTGGTGCATCATCATCATAGTGGCTTGCTCTTCAAGAGCAACATCACTTGCTTGGGTTATTTCAATGGCCTCCTAACTGCTTTCCTTACTTCTGCCCTCATCCTTCTTCAGTCTATTCTCAACTCAGCAGCCAGAGTGATCCTTTTAAAACTGAAGTTTGGTTGTGTTCAGATCTCTCCAGGGACTGCCCATTCCACTCAGAGTCAAAGCCAGCCTTTACAATGGCTCCAAGTTCTGTACGGTCCAGTTCTTATGCCTTCTTTGTCTTTATTCCTACTATTCTCCCTCTCAGCTAGTCATTCATTCATTCATCAAATATCTATTGAGTGCCTACTACATGCCAGGCACTGTTAGAGGCACCTGGGACATTTTGGTGAAATGTGTGTGTGTGTGAGAGACAGACAGACAGACAGACAGGCTGGTCCCTTGGCTGTTCCATGAACTTCCTAGGCACGTGCCTCCCTCAGGCCTTAACACCAGCTGTTCCCTCTGCCTGGACTGCCCTTGCCGCATAATCCACGTGTCTTTTGTCATCTTCTTCATGTTTCTATTTAATGTCACCTTCTAGCAGAGCCTTCCCTGATGGCCCGATTTAAAATTGCCAACAGTCCAGCACTATTGGACTCTCACAATCTGCTAATTCATTTCTCCATGACACAATTTCCTCTAACAGACTTTATAATTTATAATCTCTAGACTTTATCATTTATGTCTATTGTCTTTCTCCCACCCTGGAAGGTGAGCTGGAGGAGGGAATAATTTTGTCCCTACTGTCACCTTACTGTCTGGAACAGTGGCTGACACTGCATGAAACTCACTATTTTCTGAATTAAGGAAAGGATGAGTGAGGGACCTTGGAAGGCAGTTGGCCTTTTCTGTGCTTCACTTTTATTTTATAAAAATTAGGGATTATAATGGCCACTTACTGACAGGCTTGCTGAAAAGATTTAATGAAACAGTACATCTAAAGTACTTAAAAGAGAATTTGACACATATTAGGATTTTTTTTTTTTTTAGGGCTGAACTATTCAGAGGATTTTATTTATTAATTTTCTCCTATGAAATAAAGACAAAGTACCCTTAAACCAGACCAGACTGAAAGTGCTTCTTTTTAGTGTTTCATTTTATTTTATTTATTTTTTTATATAGCAGGTTCTTATTAGTTATCCTTTATATACATATTAGTGTATATATGGAAATCCCACTCTCCCAATTCATCACACCAATGCCCCCCCAGCCACTTTCCCCCACTGGAGGCCAGACGTTTGTTCTCTACATCTGTGTCTCTATTTCTGCCCTGCAAACCGGTTCATCTGTACCATTTTTCTAGGTTCCACATATATGCGTTAATATACAATATCTGTTTTTTCTTTCTTACTTACATCACTCTGTATGACAGTTTCTAGATCCATCCATGTCTCTACAAATGACCCAATTTCGTTCCTTTTCCTGCTGAGTAATATTCCATTGTATATAGGTACCACATCTTATTTATCCATTTGTCTGTTGATGGGCATTTCAGTTGCTTCCATGTCCTGGCTATTGTAAATAGTGCTGCAATGAACATTGGGGTGCATGTGTCTTTTTGAATTATGATTTTCTCTGGGTATATGCTCAGTAGTGGGATTGCTGGGTCATATGGTAACTCTCTTTTTACTTTTTAAGGAACTTCCATACTGTTCTCCATAGTGGCTGTATCAATTTACATTCCCACCAACAGTGCAAGAGGGTTCCCTTTTCTCCACACCCTCTCCAGCATTTGTTGTTTGTAGATGTTCTGATGATGCCCATTCTAACTGGTGTGAGGTGATACCTCATTGTAATTTTGATTTGTATTTCTCTAATAATTAGTGATGTTGAGCAGCTTTTCATGTGCTTCTTGGCCATCTGTATATCTTCTTTGGAGAAATGTCTGTTTAGGTCTTCTGCCCATTTTTTTTTTTTTTTCTTTTTTTTTTTTCTGCCCATTTTTTGATTGGATTGTTTATTTTTTTAACATTGAGCTGCAAGAGCTGTTTATATATTTTGGAGATTAATCCTTTGTCCGTTGATTCATTTGCAAATATTTCCTCGCATTCTGAGGATTGTCTTTTCGTCTTGTTTATGGTTTCCTTTGCTGTGCAAAAGCTTTTAAGTTTTATTAGGTCCGTTTGTTTATTTTTGTTTTTATTTCCATTACTCTAGGAGGTGGATCAAAAAAGATGTTGCTGTGATTTATGTCAAAGAGTATTCTTCCTATGTTTTCCTCTAAGAGTTTTACAGTGTCTGGTCTTACATTTAGGTGTCTAATCCATTTTGAGTTTATTTTTCTGTATGGTGTTAGGGAGTGTTCTAATTTCATTCTTTTACATGTAGCTGTCCAGTTTTCCCAGCACCACTTATTGAAGAGACTGTCTTTTCTCGATTGTGTATCTTTGTCTCCTTTGTCATAGATGAGTTGACCGTAGGTGCATGGGTTTATCTCTGGACTTTCAATCCTGTTCCATTGATCTATATTTCTGTTTTTGTGTCGGTACCATACCGTCTTGATTACTGTGGCTTTGTAGTATAGTCTGAAGTCTAGGAGCCTGATTCCTCCAGCTCCATTTTTTTCCTCAAGACTGCTTTGTCTATTGGGGTTCTTTTGTTTCTCCATACAAATTTTAAGATTTTTTGTTTTAGTTCTGTAAAAAATGCCATTGGTAATTTGATAGGGATTGCATTGAGTCTGTAGATTGCTTTGGGTAATATAGTCATTTTCACAATGTTGATTCTTCCAATCCAATAACATAGTATATCTCTCCATCTGTTTGTATCATCTTTAATTTCTTTCATCAGTGTCTTATAGTTTTCTGCATACAGGTCTTTTGTCTCCCTAGGTAGGTTTATTCCTAGGTATTTTATTCTTTTTGTTGCAGTGGTAAATGGGAGTGTTTCCTTAATTTCTCTTTCAGATTTTTCATCATTAGTGTATAGGAATGCAAGAGATTTCTGTGCATTAAGTTTGTATCCTGCAATTTACCAGATTTGTTGATTAGCTCTAGTAGTTTTCTGGTGGCATCGTTAGGATTCTCTATGTATAGTATCATGTCATCTGCAGACAGTGACAGCTTTACTTCTTCTTTTCCAATTTGTATTCCTTTTATTTCTTTTTCTTCTCTGATTGCCATGGCTAGGACTTCCAAAACTATGTTGAATAATAGTGGCAAGAGTGGACATCCTTGTCTTGTTCCTTATCTTAGAGGAAATGCTTACAGTTTTTCACTATTGAGAATGATGTTTGCTGTGGGTTTGTCGTATATGGCCTTTATTATGTTGAGGTAAAATCCCTCTATGCCAACTTTCTGGAGAGTTTTTATCATAAATCGGTGTTGAATTTTGTTGAAAGCTTTTTCTGCATCTATTGAGATGATCATATAGGTTTTCTTCTTCAATTTGTTAATATGGTGTATCACATTGACTGATTTGTGTATATTGAAGAAGGCTTGCATTCCTGGGATAAATCCCACTTGGTCATGGTGTATGATTTTTTAATGTGTTGTTGGATTCTGTTTGCTAGTATTTTTTTGAGGATTTTTGCATTTATATTCATCAGTGATAGTGGTCTGTAATTTTCTTTTTTTGTAGTATCTCTGTCTGGTTTTGGTATCAGGGTGATGGTGGCCTCATAGAATGAGTTTGGGAGTGTTCCTTCCTCTGCAATTTTTTGGAAGGGTTTGAGAAAGATGGTTGTTAGCTCTTCTCTAAATGTTTGATAGAATTCACCTGTGAAGTCATCTGGTCCTGGACTTTTGTTTGTTGCAAGATTTTTAATCACTGTTTCAATTTCATTGCTTGTGATTGGTCTGCTCATATTTTCTAATTCTTCATGGTTCAGTCTTGGGAGGTTATACCTTTCTAAGAATTTGTCCGTTTCTTCCAGGTTTTCCATTTTATTGACATAGAGTTGCTTGTCTCTTAGGATGCTTTGTATATCTGCGGTGTCTGTTGTAACTTCTCTTTTTTCATTGATAATTTTATTGAGTCCAGTCCCTCTTTTTCTTGATGAGTCTGGCTAATGGTTTATCAATTTTGTTTATCTTCTCAAAGAACCAGCTTTTAGTTTTATTGATGTTTGCTATTGTTTTCTTTGTTTCTAGTTCATTTATTTCTGCTCTGATCTTTATAATTTCTTTCCTTCTACTAAATTTGTGTTTTGTTTGTTCTTCTGTCTCTAGTTCCTTTGGGTATAAGGTTAGATTGTGTACTTGAAAGTTTTTTTGGTTCTTGAGATAGGCTTGTATTGCTATAAACTTCCCTCTTAGAACTGCTTTTGGTGCATCCCATAGGTTTTGGATCATCATGCTTGTAATTTGTCTCTAGGTATTTTTTGATTTCCTCTTTGATTTCTTCGATGATCTCTTGGTTATTTAGTAACGTATTGTTTAGCCTCCATGTGTTTATATTTTTTACAGATGTTTTTCCTGTAATTGATATCTAGTCTCGTAGCATTTTGGTCGGAAAATGTACTTGATATGATTTCAATTTTTCTTAAATTTACCGAGGCTTGATTTGTGATCCAAGATATGATCTATCCTGAAAAATGTTCCATGAGCACTTGAGAAGAAAGTGTAATCTGCTGTTTTTGGATGGAATGTCCTGTATATATCAGTTAAATCTATCTGGTCTATTGTGTCATTTAAAGCTTGTGTTTCCTTATTAACTTTCTTTCTGGACGTTTTGTCCATTGGTGTAAGTGAGGTGTTAAAGTCCCCCACTATTATTGTGTTACTGTCAATTTCCTCTTTTATAGCTGTTAGCAGTTGCCTTATGTATTGAGGTGCTCCTATGTTGGGTGCATATATATTTATAATTGTTATATCTTCCTCTTGGATTGATCTCTTCATCATTATGTAGTGTCCTTCCTTGTTTTTTGTAACATTCTTTATTTTAAAGTCAATTTTATCTGATATGAGTATTGCTATCCAGCTTTCTTTTGATTTCCATTTGCATGGAATAACTTTTTCCATCCTGTCACTTTCAGTTTGTATGTGTCCCTAGGTCTGAAGTGGGTCCTTTGTAGACAGCATATATATGGGTCTTGTTTTTGTATCCATTCAGTGAGCCTGTGTCTTTTGGTTGGAGCATTTAATCCATTCACGTTTAAGGTAATTATCGATATGTATGTTCCTATTACCATTTTCTTAATTGTTATGGGTTTGTTTTTGTAGGACCTTTTCTTCTCTTGTGTTTCCCACTTAGAGAAATTCCTTTAGCATTTGTTGTAGAGCTGGTTTGGTGGTGCTGAGTTCTCTTAGCTTTTGTTTGTCTGTAAAGCTTTTGATTTGTTTGTCAAATCTGAATGAGATCCTTGCCTGGTAGAGTAACCTTGGTTGTAGGTTCTTCCCTTTCATCACTTTAAATACAACATGCCACTCCCTTCTGGCTTGTAGAATAAAGGTGCTTCTGCTATTTCTTTAATAGCCTTTCAATGTCTGTAGGATCTGTTGTGTTGTCTCTTATTTCTTATGTTTGTAATTTGTGTTTTGTTTTACCTTTTTGAAAATTATTTTAGCCAGTTATTTATTAATTTTCTTAAACTTTAAAGAAAGCCAGGTTTTGGCTTTGTTGTTTTTCTGTTTGTGTTTTTGTTTTCTTGACTTCTGTTCTTATCTTTATTATTTCCTTGTTCCTACTTACTTTGGGCTTAATTTATACTTTCTTTATAGCTTAAAGTGAAAATTAGATGCTTGATTATCTACCTTTTTCTTCTAATATAAACATTTAAGGCTTTTAAGCTATGAATGCTTATATTAAATCATTATATTTAAAGGGTGGTTATATTCCTCAAATTTTGGCATATTGTGTTTCATTACCATTCATTTTGAAATATTTCTAGATTTTTGTTGTGTTTTATTCTTTGACCATGGGTAGTTTAGAAATGTGTTGCTTTATTTCCAAATATTTGGAGATTTTTCCAGATATACTGGTGTTATTTATTTCTAATTTAACTTTTTCTTTTCTTTTCTTTCTTTTTTTTTTCTAGTTCTTTAAAGATTATTAAACTCATTTTAGGTCCCAGAAGATGATCTTTCTTGGTGAGAAAGTTTTATGTGAACTAGAAAAAAATAAATGTGTATTCTATATGTGTTTTGTGAACTACTCTGTAAATGACAGTTAGGTCTAGTTGGCTTTTGGTGTTGTTAAAATTTTCTATAGTTTTATTCATTTTTGCTTGCTTACCTTATCAGTTTCTGAGAAATGTATATTAAGATTTCCAACTAGCACTGGGATTTTTTCTGTTTTTTTCTTTTAGTACTCTCAATTTTTACTTCTGCATATTTTTATTTAAATAACATTCTATTCATGTTTTGTGGACTCAATGTCTTATCTCTCTGCTCATATCAACTGTATTTCTCTTTTAGTTTTCTTCAGCATCCCACATTTTATCTTTCCCTGTAATTTTTTTCCAGTTTGTAGGTTTTGTTTAGTGTCTTTCATATCTTCTCCAAGGTCTTGACTTAAGAGTGAGGTACAAAAATGCTAGTTGGAACATGTATGTTTATGGGTGGGACTTCACTGTAGCATGATAGAGTGGGGATCAGGCTGTTTTGCTGGGGACCAGCCATGCTAGTATTTGTGGCAGAATTAATCTGTTCTCTTGGTTTAGGGTTATGATTCTCCTTCTCCTGGGAACCAAGTATTTCAAATGGGTTGGAGTTCTAAAACTTTGGAATGACACTTTCACTTAAACCCTATTTTTCAGCACAGCACACGCTTACCATTTTCAGCAGTATCTTGCATGTATTTTTTGTATTTAAATATTTTCTGAACATTTTCTGTAGATATATTCTCTGGATGGACACCAGGGTGAGTGAGGAATAGTAGCCTGGCTGAGGAAGCCTCTGGTTTCTAGGGGACGGGTGTTGATTAAAACTTATAATGACCATCAGTGAATCTCCTTTTCACCCAAGTCCTTTTACCAGAATTTAAGTGTAACTAGTGACTCCAATTTCTGAGCCTTTCCAGATTTTTGTAATGGAAATGTGGACTAAGAATGCTGCCTACCATATCAATAAACAATGGATGCTGCAGTGGTCAGCAATTGCAGCTATCCCCAACAGTGAACCCTGAGGGAGCTCAGGATGGAAACCAGGAATGCCTGCCATTTGGCAGTCAAGCGCTGCAGCACCCCACCCCGCCCACACCCCTCTCCCTGCAGTGTACCCTGAGGAGACTCAGGATGAGAAAACACAGGATACCGGCCCCAGACAGCTGAGGTGCATATCAAAGGGATGGTTTTAGTGAGCCTGGACTCTTTGTATCTTCCTATACGCAGAAAAGCGCTAACTTCCTTAACTTGAGACATCTGGTTTTCTTTTATTAACAGTAATCCTTTGCTCAGACTACCTGGTGTTGTTACAGAAAATCCTGTATATCCTGACATCCCCCCTTCCTCCTCAGAACAGTTTTCTCAGCATTATCTGAGAGGCTGTCTCCCGGCCTCGAAGTCCTAAGAATGTCTGCCGAATAGGTTGTGCATTTTTTTCAGTTGACAGAAACCAGTTTGTTTCTTGTTGAATTGCCTCCTAGCAGGCTTACATTTTAGCTTTTTTAAGTTTTGTTAACTCAGTTACTATGCATTGTCCATTTAATTTCTCTCATCTGAAATTTTGTTGATGTCTTTCTTCATCTGTCATATTTTTTTCTATTCTTTTTATCCTATGTTCTTGCCTTTTCAATTTATTTATTGTCATTAAAGTGGTGTTTCCAGAGCGATGAAAGATAAGTTCATATATAGCCATGTTTTAACTGGAAGTCTTATTGCAGTGGGTACATATTTTATATTTTACTGAATACTGTGAAATTGCTTTTCAAAGTGCTGCATTGATTTATGTTTGTTTTGGGTTGGTCTCAGCCTATGCATACTGATGCTATTTTCTAGAAATGGCAGAGGGCACTCCTCTGGGCTACTTGTGGCAAACCTCACAGACATTTCCTCAGCTGAAGCCAATGCTGAGGCTGGACCAGCCCTTTTGGTTCTTATGATTGCAAGGCACACCTCAGCAACTACTATCAGGGAACTTAGAAGAAACAAGGTTTATTACTCACATGTCCTGGAGGGTACAAGCCATGTCCTGCACCACTTAGCAATGTTCAGGGGGAAGGGGGAGAGGTGGGAGAGAGAGAGAGAAAGAATATGAATGTGTGGGCCTGGTGTTGCTGGTGAATTTAAGTTTCTTTCTTTGTAGCGAAAGAATTCAGAGGTGAAGTGATAGGTAAGAATCAGATTTATTTAGAGAGAAACACACTCCACAGACAGAGTGTGGGCCATCTCGGAAGGCAAGAGGCAAGAGGCCTCGAAAGATGGCATGGTTAATTTTTATGGGGTGGGTAATTTCATAGGCTAATGAGTGGGATTATTCCAACTATTTTGGGGAAGAGGCAGGGATTTCCAGGAATTGGGCCACCACCCACTTTTTGACCTTTTATGGTTGGCCTCAGTCAGAACTGTCATGGCACTTGTGGGAGTGTCATTTAGCAAGCTAATGTATTACAATAAGAGTATAATGAGGCTCAAGGTCCACTGGAAGTTGAATCTTCTGCCATCTTGGACCCAGTTGGTTCTAACCAGTCTTTGTCATGTACTATGGCTATATCATTCTTTTAAAGGTTGTGCCCTGCCCCCTTCCCTCCTGTTTCACTGGTGCTCTCTCTGCCTTTATTGGGGTTGATGGTGGGGTGCTGGGGTTTTGAGGGTTCACTCTTTGTTGGTGAAATTAAAACATAAGAGCAGGAATTAAAGCACAGGAAGGGAAAAGCAAGCAGTGGGTCAGTCAGTTATCTAGGTCCACCAGAGCTTTCCAATGAGGAAGACTCATGCGTGGGGCAGCCTGGCTCTTTATCTAGTTGTGTAGATGGCAATGTGTTCTTTCCAAGATGGATGTCTTTGCAATGGATGCCTCAGCAGTCAAAAGCTTAATGTCAGGCACTTACATTACAATCAAAAAAGCTAATTGTCAGGTACCTACACTACAGGGTTCCAACTAATAGTTGAAATTTCCCCAGAGCCACTTAATAAGTCATCTGTTCTTTCCCCAGGGAAGCTACCTCTATTTCTATTGTGTTCACTTACCCATTCAACAGGTAGTCACTGCTTCAGTAGTATAAGAATGACCTAGAATAGTGCCCTAAAGATAAGAGTGCTCAAAAACAGACTGACAAGGTTTTTGTAATTCTAAAGCTTGCAGTCTAGGGCCATCCTTTAGCTCTCTACTTAGGCACCTCCCCTGGGCAGTTTTCCCTGATTACACCCTCCCCCACACATCCAGGCCTACCAATGCGATGGTGGTACAACGGAGAGAATTACCAAATCTATTATTCTGCACTGCATGGTTTTAATTATATGTGTATCTTGCCTGCTAGGCTCTTAGCTCTCTAGCACAGGGATTGGGTCTTTTTGGCCTTTATCTCCCAAATCCAGCATATGCTTGTATGTCAAAAATTGTTCAAGAAACTTTGTCATAAATTAACCCAAAATTTGATTTCAAAAGGGCTTTAGAGGTAATAAAGCATGACTCAAACAAAATTAAACTGTATTTTAAATTTATTTTAATACTCAGTTTCAGATATATTATGACATTTAATTACTTATTTGCTTTCATTTAAGTTAGAGCCATAATGTGCAAAAAAAGTAAGGAAATGTGCTTAGCTAGAACAAATATTCAGGATAAAAAAGTAGATACAGAAATATAGTGGTAATCATATACTGCATAGACTATCTTGTAAAAAAATGCATGTATGTGTACACACACACACACACACACACACACACACGGCAATGAACTAAATTTGGCAATGGGGTAAAATTTGATTCCTCTATAGTAATTTGAAGAGAAGATTTAATTGATTTCAGCTATGACATGGTTATTCACACACACATACCCCCAAGAGAGGCCGTTTTCCAAGTAACTTTGGGAAAATTAAAAATTTTCTGGTTCAAAACTTTTTAAAGCCAATTCAATGAGCTTCATCAAAATATCTAGTATTGGCCCTACTCACAAGCACTTAGTGATGAGTGTTAAGGAAATACAACAAAGTAATGGGAAACCAACTTAAGATTGTCTTATTCATTGTATACTTATTTGTTGTCTGTTTCTCCCACTTAATTCACTGCTATTATTCTAATATCTACAAGAATGCATAGTAATGAATACATATGCAGTACACAAACAAATGCTTATGACAAGATATTATTAAATATGAGGGAGATATAAACTGATCCAGAATGGAAGTTATTTAGTCAAATGAAATATCTTGAACGAATAGATGCTATAATCAGATAAAGGTAAAATTCCACTACTATACTGAACCTAGGCAAGCGACACTTTACAACTGAAAATGAAATAATGGCTGAAAAGGGCTTAAAACTCTTTGGAATTTAGGCATGCCAAGCCCAAATCACTGGACTTTCAATTACAGATTCAATGACCATCTAGACACTAAACAGAAAAATTGTGTATGCAGACCTTGGTTCCAGCCACAAGTATGTCACTCTAAGATTTTGGCCAAGGAGACATAGTTTCCTCAATTATAAAATGGGTTATGAATACCTGCCCTGCCTTCTTTACAGAATTGTTGTAAAAATCAAGTACAATTGACATTTATATATTTTTATTCTTTAGTAATCAATTACAAGCAAAATGTCCTTATTACAATCAACACTGAAAATTAGAATGTCACTGTGGCGGACGTGGAGGTGGGCCCCTTGAATCTCTCTTGAAATAAGAACAATGCTGATCAAAAAGTTATTTGTCGGCCTGCAGCTATAGCACCTTCTGGGTCTCCCAGAGCATGTGAAGGTCATGATTTCCTGGGCAGCCTCTGGCAATGACTTGGCATAATGGTGACTAAGACCTGGCCATTTCTGCACAACACGGGGCACTCTCCTCTGTGGGCAGTCTTTGCTCTGGATCTCACCAATGGGCTGGCCAAGCCTCTCCCAGAGCCGCATCTCAGTCTGATGCTTTTCCTGCCCATTCCTCTCTCCTTCCCTGTTCCTCTCACAGGTGTCAGACTTACATCATAGCCTGAAGGCCCTCCTGTCTATTCCTATTCCATCTTCCCTTGATCTTTCTTAGGCATTGCCTCCAATAAATATTAGCACTTGTAACTCTTGTCTTGGCATCTGAGTTCCGGAAGACTCAACTAACGTGGCCCCCCCAAAGCCCAATCCTCTGTCACTATTATGAATGTTATATTTCTTTCCAGAGATTTTCATATGTATAAGCATTGTGAGCATTTTAAGATGGCTCTACTTCTTTTTCCTTTATCATCATCTCATGCACTTATGAATAATAGGTGATAAAGCATTTTTTAAAACATAAGCCTCATACAATGCTAACCACCACCTGGTGTTCATGGACTTTAACAACAACAGTGCCTGAGGAAACTCTGAAACATTTCTTGAGAACACAGCATTGAATGGCATGGCCCCGGTGAGAAGTGCATCAGTCATCTGTAATCTTTCAATAACTTTTTAGGGTGAGGGTCATATTCTTTCTGCCCTCAAGCCTGTGTCCTCTCTGCAGAGTCTGTTTCTATGCTGGTCCTGGGCTTCATTTGTATCGTTTTCATTGATATCTCTTGCCTTCTCATTCTTTCTGGCTTTACTTCTGCATTAAAGCTACAATTACAGAAATACTCCATATATTTCACATGTAGGCTTTGGAAACATTTGAAATCATTGTGTACTATTAATTTCAATCAGCACTTTTTTGTTTTTAAACTTTACACCACTACAAGAGTTTGTTTATTTATATATTTTAACGTGGGTAAATTGGCATTTTCAAATTGTTTCTCTCTGTCTCTTTTAAATTTAACTTTTCAACTTGATTATAAAATTCCCTAGGGCAGAGAATGTACCTGGGAAGATATGCTTGGATGAAACTAGGCACATGGATAAAAATCTGGGATCTCTTCTTGTATTGAGTAAGATCAATGACGTCTTTGAGCCTGTTTCCTCATCTGTGTTGTGAAACAGGAATAAAATGTAATCCTCTTAGCTTTGAGTGGGGACAATATCATGACATGTGTAAAGTTCCTGCAAGATACTAGCACTAATTCGAGGACAGTTCTTTTCCTTTGAATGGAAGTCCACAAATGGAATTAAAAATTTATACTTTCACTCAGGCTTAAGCTTACTCCCTTTCTATGAATTTGCTAATTCCACTGGGCTTAAAGCTACTCTGAACAGAGTAGGCTGGAGATGGTCCTATGGCCATTTCACACCATACTAAAAATATTTCTGATTTTTGTCTTTCAAGTGGTGTTCACAAGTGATTTGTTTTTCCATACCACATCCTTCCCTAAAATTGAATTTCCAGAAATACAAATAAAATAGAGCTAACATTCACCAACATCTTTAGCATAAGGAATCATGAAAACATTGTAAATTCACAAGTCCAAACAATTTTGAAATAAAGAAAGGCAGCACCAAGTCCTATAAAGATGATAGATTTGGGACTCTTACCTAGACCTGTCAGTTGCCAGCTGCAAACGTTGAAGCAATAGCTTCCTGTAACCTTTGCTGCTCATCTGTAACATGAGCATAAGGACCATGTTTTTGTTTTTTTCTTTAGAAGATATTTTTTAAAAGCCAGTTTTTATTTTTGCATCTTATAAATATTTCTTCTGCAATTAGAGCTTTCAAAACCACAATTGATTTTCCAATTTCCATGATAGAATGTTTTTCTTTTCTACAGAGTCAGAGAAGTAATCCCTTGAAACCACAGAAAATAATCTTTTGACATAAAGGAAAAAAATGATAGAGGCATTGGATCCACTGAACTGAAGATGAAACAAAGACCAGGCTACATAAATGAGAAGTGTCTGTTGAGAGGGAGGGGCTGAGTCAGGTAACACTGTTCCCTGTGGATCCCAGTTTTATCCTTCCCATCAATGAGTACAATAGGAAAATACTTGTAGTATTCGATGATGTCTTCCACTGAATCAAACTTCTGAAACACAGAAGAGAAAGTTAATGAAAATTTAGGTACCTTTGTATCTGTCAATTAAAGTACAGCCTAACATGCTTCGTTTTGTTTAGGGAAGAGGTTAACTCATTTAATGTTTTTTAGATTGTAAAGGGGTATCAGAAAATGTTTTTATGTTTTTTTTTTTTTAAATAGATGTGACAAAGAAGCCCTTGAAGGATCAGTGATAAGATTAAGGTAACGAAGGTGACCAAAAGTGAGCCCTCCGCAGCTCTCGAAACTTCCCACCCATGGAATATTCACCAGATTCAGGTTACACTGGACAAGCTCCACTCTGTGGTTACATGTTCCTACTGTAAGCAGTTCGGATGGGTTAATTACACAGCAGTCAGCCACAGAGAATCCCTGGTGCCTCCCTTACCTTGTCCCCAACTGTGACATACTAAAATCTAGAAGATCAGTGCTTGACTTTCACTTCGTAAATTAATGGGAAAGGTCTGCGGTGAAATCTCTCTCCTGTACACCCCTCTTGTTCTAAAGCATTCTAGACTAATCAGAAAGAATATTGATGGGCTTCCCTGGTGGCGCAGTGGTTAAGAATCTGCCTGCCAATGCAGAGGACACCGGTTGGAGCCCTGGTCCGGGAAGATCCCACATGCCACAGAGCAACTAAGCCCGTGTGCCACAGCTACTGAGCCTGCACTCTAGAGCCAGTGAGCCACAACTACTGAAGCCCGCGTGCCTAGAGCCTGTGCTCCGCAACAAGAGAAGCCACCGCAGTGAGAAGCCCTCGCACAGCAGCGAAGAGGAGGCCCTGCTCACCCCAACTAGAGAAAGCTGTCATGCAGAAATGAAGACCCAACACAGCCAAAAATAAAATAAATTAATTAAAAAAAAAAAGAAAAGAAAGAATACTGATGACCACAGGACCACAGGGCTCCTGGTAGTTCTTGGCCAACTTAGGTTCCTTCCCTGGGCTTCTGTGAAATAATGAGGTGACAGTGAATCATTACACTTTTGTGTTTCTAGAGATGTACACATAAAGTGCTGGGGTGATTTAATGGAAAGTAAGATGATTTCAAGTGTAGGGGAATCAGGAAGTGCTTTGTGGAAGATACAGACTTGAAATGGGCTACACATTCTGGGTGAGTCAAGTGGACAAGGTGGGTTTAAAGATCCTAAGAGCAGAGGAAGACAAGTGTACAGGTGTTGAGAACATGTGGGCACAGATAAGAATTCTGATGAGTTTGGCTGAGTTCTTGGAAGGGGCTATTTGGAGATGATCAGGAAGAAAGAGCTTGCACGACCTGCGTTTTGTAACTTAGGGCAACACTGTGAAGTGAACAGGGAGGGAAGAATGGACCTTCCCTGAAGAGCCAAGGGAACTGCAGCTCAGAGTGAAGAGTGACTTGCTTCACTTGTTACACAGCCAGAGGGCAGGACCAGGAATGCAATCTGTTTTTTCTGGATGTGTATCAGTTTCTTCCTTGATGCAGCTTTGCTTATGGCTTGTGAACCCACTGTTCCAACAGAGCAGTGTCCAGATGATGCAGCCTGAAGGAGGGAGCTGCACTGGGGACGACTTTGATTCTCTTTAGTTTTGTACATCCTCCCTCTGCCCAGCACAGAAATGTTTGCAAGCCTGAGGGATACTCAAGAGGGAATGAGATTGTCAAGGTCCATGTCCTCATGGAGATTCATGCATTGCATTCAGGCGGGGGCAGACAGAAAGTAATTCCCTGTCCAGATAGATCATTTCATTTAGGGTTAATTTGCTGTGGAAATAATCAACCTGGGGCTTGAGAACCTCACAAAGTCCTCCCGGGGCCTTCCTGACATTGACCAGTCCCTGAATCCATTCCATTCCTGTTCTTCTTGGGAACTGAGTCAACAAACCTCCGCCCACACCCTTAAGCTCATTGAGTTGGTTTTGTCTTTTCATCTGAAAAGAGTCCTGATTAAATCTGTAAGTAACTTGCCCTTCTGAGCCCGATACTGGATCTGTGGCAGAGTTTTCTATTTGACCACCCCTAGTAAGTACACAGTCAATACTAGTGATGCTAAGGTAAGGTGGTTGTCCAGCAGGGACAGTAATTGTTCTGCTACAGTAGTTGTAAGTGGAGGGCTGTGGAGCCCAAATGCCTGAGTTCCAAGCAAGGCTTTCCCACCCACTAGCGATGTGTCCTTGGGCAAGTTTCTTACACTCTCTGTCTCAGTTTCTGTGTCTAGGAACAGTGATGGTAATATTAGGACCTACCTCTGAGGGTCATTGTGAGGGTTAATTGAGTTGACCTACACAGCATTTAGGAGGGAGCTCTTTCTGCAGTGACTGCTCAGTAAATGTCAGTCATTGCTATGACCTCCTCCCTTCCAAGTTTGCCAAGAACATGATGAAAGAGCCATGAAATCACTGTAGAAGTTTATAGACTCTCATTGTAAGCCTTTAGGAAGAAAGGAAGGACATTTTTGTATTTCATTTCTAGTCATAAATTAAGGACAGAATTTTCTTTCTCTTTCTTCATACTTGAAACAAAAAATAATTTATGAAAAGAGATTTTCCATGCAGAACTCTTCTACAAAATTGGGTAACCCACATGGCACAAAGGAAATTCTCTATCCTGGGATTAATCTTTAGAGGGAAAAAGATTAATCTTGCTTTGTAATCTCAGTCCTGTTTTCTTTAGGATGGTCCCAAAATAGTGACCTCAATACTAATTATTTATAATAACTGCAGGGATGATATTTTATATGAAAGTGTAATTTTAACAAGTAGTAGGAAGCAAGCAAGGAAGGAATAAATAAGTTATTCTGTCATTTCTTATTACTGACTTCTAGTGATAGGCTAACAACTGGTATATTATCCTAAAGATAATTTTTAAAAAGATTATAATTAAGGTCTTACTTTTATATTAAATTCCTTTTTTCAGGAGGACAGCAAATACCATCCTAATACTAGATCTTAAAATTTGTTTAAACCTTTTGTGATTGTCCTAAATACCAATGATAGGCAATGTTTCACTGCCAGAAGCTTAATCAATCTGTTTGGATACACACATGGGAGTGAAAGAAGAAAAGAGAAAAAGAGGAAGATAGAGAGATGCAAAGACAGAAGGAGGAGAGAGAAGCCGACCAGGGAAGTGAGAAATAAACTCATTGGTTAATTGTCTCTGCTTCCTAGTCTTTGAACTTGAATTTATCAACTAAACGCCTATCATAATTTTTTAGCAACTTATCACAAACATTTGCAGGACAAGGAACGGTCCGATTAAAATTGCTCGCTTCTACTAGACTCCACAGAAATGTTGACAAATGTGATTTCTAAAACTTGGCAGCAGGTAAAGCTCTGCAGGTTATTAACAAGCAGGTGCCCTGCTGGTTGGTCCAGAGCCGCCAATGTTCTACCAGGTGATAAATAGGTGTGTGCATAGATGGGCACAGATTAACAGAGTATCCCCTGGATGGCAGGGATTCTGCCTTGCTCTGCTCTGTGTCCTCAGAATGAAGCATTGAATCTAGCATAATGTAGGCATAAAATTAAGGCTTGGCCCCAAAACTGAACAAATGAGAGACCCGGGCTGAAAGGTGGCCTCCAAAAGATATCCCATGTCCTAATTTCTGGAAGCTATGAATATGACCTTCTAAGCAAAAGAGTGAATATTACTTTACATGGCAAAGTTAGGATTACATTAAGTATCTTGGGAGGAAGGTCTTGAGAGAGGGGCTGATCCTAGGTTATCTCTAAAAGCAACCACCTGAATCCTCATAAGATAGAAACAGAGGGAGATTCGCATGGAGAAGAGGAGAAGGCGTGTGACCTCAGAGGCAGAGATCAGAGTGATATGGCCGCAAGCCAAGAAAGCTACAGTTTGCTGACAGCCACCAGAAGCTGGAAGAGGCCAGAAGGATCTTTCCCCAGAGACTCCAGAAGAAGGGTGGCCTGTCAATACCTTGATTTCAGATTTCTAGACTCCAGAACTTCAAAAGAATACCTATTTATTGTTTTAAGCTACCAATTTTGTGACATTTTGTTACAGCAATCCCAGAAAACTAATATACTGGGTGCTCCCTGAATCTAAATTCAGACACGAGTTTCTAGCTACATGGCTAGCATAATGACCCAAAGTTATAATATACAGCAAAATGGACCTTCCCAGGCTCATTCTTTGCAGGTACGTGTGGATTTGCTGGCCTTCTGTGCTTGTGACAGGTGTTGACAAGCTGTGCCTTCCCAGGGGACCCGTCCAGGTTTCTCCTGCAACTCTCATGGCTCCATGTGAGCTTTTCATCTGTGTCCGGGACACACAGACCCAGTGAAAGGGCTTTAAGGTATCATTTAAGAGAGAAATGATACTTAGCACCTGCCTCTATGTATCTGGCACTCTCTTTATAGCATCTCATCTTACACTCAGAATACCTCCCTTGGAATAGGTGTCACTGAATTGTATGTGGGGATAAAGTCTAAAGTTTGAAAGACAATCAAAAAGCCACAGGAAATCAAAATTATCCTTGAAAACCCTGTGCCTCATTACGTTTCTCCTGCAGAGTTGGACTAAGATGCTACTTCTTTATTCAAACACCAGATGAAGTAGCTAGTACCTGGCTTGCGTTTAGCAGAGACTTGCTGTAGCAAATTCTTTATCTTTTCTTAGAGATGGGAGATTCTTCCTCAGCAAGGCAAAGGGCTCGAACTGTGAAAGGTGTGCAGGAGCTGAGAACAATCTAGATCATCCCCCTCTTACACCAGGGCACGGCTTGTTCAGAAGAGAGGCAGGAAGAACTACCTGTAAATTGTGATTTTTCACCCAGGGCCTGGCACACAGTAAGATCCATGGAAATCTTAGCTTTTTTTTCAACTGAAGTTCTGGGCTGTATTCAAATGGGCTGGGGATCATTTGCATTTGCTATGATGCTATCCGAGACTATGTGAGAAAGTCAATATTTTTGCAGACTATATTAAACCCCAGCTTTGGCATGTACTAGCTGTGGCTGTGGGCCAGTTACTTCACATTTCTGTGCCTCAATTTCACCATCTGTTAAATGTATCAACAGCACCTACCCCACAGGGTTGCTATGGGATGAAACCGATCAAGTTAATTAATAATTGTTAACTGCACAGAACAGTGCCTGCGCATAATAGACGTATGTAAGTGTTAAATAAACATATGAAAAGGAGACTCTTGCTTGGGGGTTGCATGAGAGGAGAAAATTCCGTAATAACACAAAAAGTGTTAAAATAGGCATTTGAATTCTTTTTTTTTCCTTTTCTTTAGGTTATATAAATGAAAATTTATTTAGATTGAGAAAAAAAATCTCAAAATATTACAATATTTTTAGCCTAAAAATACTACACGTATAAAAATCTAGGAAAATGATGTCTATTTTATTTTTTTAATTTTAATTTTTTAATTGAAGTATAGTTGATTTACAATGTTCCAGGTGTACAGCAAAGTGATTCAATTATACATAGGCATTTGAATTCTTAAGGGGTCCTTGGTGACAATAATTAGAGCAGCTCACCTGAAAGCTGGTGGTCTAATCCAGGGGCTGTCATTATGACAACCGGCTGAGACCTGCAGTGAACTGGCTGGCAATCTGATTCAACACTATTAGGAAGTTATCACAGGGTCACTGTTTCTTCTCTTTTATAAGCAGACCAAAGTATGGCTTGTTGGGAAAAAAGCTTTTTGGTTTTTTTTAAATGAGAACGTCTATGAGCTGGAAGAAAATACAGGAGGATAAAGGGATACTGAGCTGGAAATTCCATTAGCCATATACATCTGGACCTAAGGGGAACCATGTTTTAGTTATTGCCATGACTCAGTGATAATAATGAAAGAAATCATAACTAACATTTACCGATATGTCAGTAATCAGTGTTCTGGGTGTTTTACATTCATTAACTCACTAATCCTCATCACAAAAGAAAAAATTGGCTACTTCTCTTTTTAGTTTTGCTGTAACCCTTTCTTACTGTGGCAATATTTGACAGATTTATGTATTAATCTATTTATTCACTCATGTTCTCCTTTATGCCAAAACATTCTCAGGCTGGAGCAAAGGCTGGTGAACTGATCCCATGGTAGGTAGCCTAGCGGGTGCTGACCACACCTCTCCAGCCACATATGAGTCTCAGAAAAGGACTCTGGGTCAGACCCTGGGTTTAAGCTGGAATCTTCACACACATGCCTTCGTGAAGCATTTTGGTAGCCCTGGCAATAGTCCTTATTTTGATACCTATTGAAGAACAATAGATATTTGTGTGACAGTTCTGGTTTCATACTGTTCCAGTTTTCTTGGGCCTCCATAATAAAGTACCACAGACCGGGGTGGGGGTAGAGCGACTTAAATGACAGAAATTCATTTTCTCACAGATCTGGAGGCCAGAAGTCCAAGATCAAGGTGTCAGCAGGGTTGGTTTCTTCTGAGGCCTCTCTCCTTGGCTTATAAATGGCCCTTTTCTCCCTGTGACTTCACATCTGTGTGTGTCTGTGTCCTAATCTCCTCTTCTCATAAGGTCACTACTCATATTGGATCAGGGCCCACCCTAGTGACCTCACTTTACCTTAGTCACCTCTTTAAAGGCCCTATCTCCAAATATGGTCACATTCTGAGGTGCTGGGGTCTAGAATTTTCACATAGGAATTTGGGAGGGGGACACAGTTCAGCCCATAATATATACCAACAGATAGAATTGAGGTCTGGAGATGCTAAGGGAGAATCACTGAATTATAGAAGTCTAGACTTGAAAAGAACATTTACAGTTGAAGAAACTAAAGCTCAGAGAAGTTAAGTGACTGGCCTGAACTCACTTAGTAAATGGTGACAGAGTTTGAACTCTGCCTTTCCCTCCCTCCCTTTTTCCCTTCCCTCCTTCCTTCCTTCCCTCCCTCCCTCCCTTCTTTCCTTCCTTCCTTCCTTCCTAGAAGAATTGAAAGACCAGCCTCTGTTTGCCCTCTCACTACCTGTGCATCTCTAGCCATTTACTTAATTTTCTAAGCCTCAGTTTCCCTACATCTAAGATAGGGATGACCATTATATCGAAGAGTTGTTGAGGGTTAAAATAAGATAATGCAGACAGACCAAGCCTAGCATAAACACAGCGAAAATCAATCTCCTTTCCCTGTTCTCTCTGATTTATTTATAGTTATTAATTAATGCTTTAATTGAGTCATTCTTTCACCTAGCCATCCGTTAGCAGATGTGTACCAAGCACAGGCATGCTCAGTGTAGCACTGGATGCTGTGATCGAGGTCATATTCAATGTAGGGACACACACCTACCTAATGCCATCAGATGTCATCAGAAATGACTGCAGTGGGAGTTCAGCGATGGGTGGGGAAGGAGTGTGGCATTAACGTGGGGCTCAGTGGAGGCTTTCTGGCAGGCAGAATGTAGATGTGTTTTACAGAATGAGTTGTCTTTCATGGGCAAAGCAGGATAGAGGGTGCATGGAAGGGTCAGGATTGGCTGCCAGCCCCATGAGCTAAGACATGAGCGGGAATGCTTGTGGAAGGGTCTGGAAGGATTAGATTACATTCTGCACCTCCAGGGTGGCTCTTTCCAGTGCTGCAGTCAGGGGGATATGGGGGTGACTCGGCCAGCATCCCCTAGTTCTCCCCGTGTTGTTGTCCTTAGCCTGGAAAAGGGAAGTCATTGGGTTATACCCACCTCGTCTCCTCTGAGCCCTGTCCCCAGGGCAAACTGCTGATTCCTCTCCAGGAAGCGGATTTTCACATTGTAGACTTTGTTCCCATAAAACACCACCAACACATAGGGCTCCGCCCTGGATTTTGTGGAACAGTCTCGGACCAAGAAGGTGCCATCCTGAAGCAAAAGGAAGAACAATGATCTTCTCAGGCATCAGAATCGGAATCCAACCTCCCAACTGTGGCAGTAGTGAAGCTTGTATGCCTGAGATTCCCAAATGGCTTTAGTTTTTGGCAAACCAGTTCTTTATTCAATTTAATTCAGTAAGTATTTATTGAGGCTTAGTTTGTCTAAAGGGTTCTTAATTTTCTGAGAAGTACACCAGTCAGATTACAACACCCCCTACTTCGAAATCTTCCAATATTCCCTGCTGTCCTCAGCAACATGCCGACAACCGTAGCATAATGTTCAAGGATAGATGCGCCGGCATCTCCTGTGGTTTTATCTCTGTCACTCCTGCAGTCTCCAGCCCCTGGATGATGGCACCAGTCAAGCCACCATTTCCCAGGGGCACCATCTTGCTTTTGGGTTCCCAGCTTTTGCACAAGCCACCCCCTCTGCATGGAATAGCCCTCTCCTTCCCTCCTTGGGGGTGCCTCCCTCCATCTGCCAATGTTCACATTTCCTGTTCTGTTGATGTTCAGGTTATTATCCTAAAGACAGTGGGAGCCATCACAGGCTTTGAGCAGGAGAGGCTTTGAGTTGGTACTCTGCATGGGGAGATGTCAATATAGGCCTAGGGTCCCCAAAACAGATGTGGGGCTTCAAAGTCACTGGTGTCAAAATGAGTGAAGAGACTGTATGAAGGAGAAGAAAATATAGGCTGAGGTGAGGTGAAAGGATGTTCAGGGCAAGCAAGAAGAGACAGGAAGTATTCTAAGGAGATGTCTCAAAGACAGACAGAAACCCAGAAGCTTCAGTGTCATAGAAGTGGAGCGGGGGAGAGCGAGGGTTTCCAAAAGAAGGTCAACAGTATGAAATAGTCTGAGGGCTGTGAATAGGCCAACTATAAATATAATATAAAATAATCAGACACACCCTGGAGAGCAGCTTAAGATGAAGGTCTGGTCGTAAAAGGCTAAGAAATGGAGCAATCTTCCTAAACATACACACACGTACAAGGCTTAGTTTTGTGGTTACATTGTGTCATTTATATGACGAAAAATACTGAAAAATCTGTAACTGTAATTGCATAGATTTTTGTGTAGGTGGTTATAAATAATCTATAAAGAATAAATCTAATTAGGTGTGTGTGGTACTTACTATCTATTCTTTATATAGATAGGTATTATATATGATAATTTATATTTATAATAACTGTTGTATATATTATCTCCTCTATAGAATATATTTCATATCTATGTTTATATATATCTATAACTAATATTTATAGATATTATGTGTACATATATAATAATGATTATAATACTGTATAACAATACTGTAAGTATATTAAATTTATAAACAATACTATAAAACTACAGTGATGCCATGATGATGCTGGCAACTAAGGTTTACTGAAAACTGCTCTCAAGATGCCATGTACTTTACACACATTTCATTTGATCCTTACGTAAAATTTGAGGAGGTATTTTATCCCCATTTTACAGGTAAGGGAATTAGGGTCTAATTGTCTAAGTGGATCCTCTCACACATCACAGCTAATCAATGGAATACCTGAAAGTCAAGGTGAAATTCTTTCTATAAATATACCAACCTCCAAGTACATAAAGTGGATTCAAGGAATTTTCTGGAACCTGTTCTGCCAAAAACATTCAGCTGTAATTAAAGCCTTAAGACTCAAGCACATTCTTTTCTGTTATGGTTTATCATAGGATATTGAATATAGTTCTCTGTGCTATACAGTAGGAACTTGTTATTTATCCACTCTATACATAAAAGCTTACATCTGCTAACCCCAACCTCCCACTCCATCCCTCTTCCTTCCCCCTCCCCCTTAGCAACCACCAGTCTGTTCTCTGTGTCCCTGAATCTGTTTCATAGATAGGTTCTTTTGTGTCATATGTGTATAACTGAATCACTTTACTGTACAGCCGTAATTAACACAACATTGTAAATCAACTATACTTCAATAAGAAAAAAAAATTAAAAAAAAAAGACTCAAACACAGAACATAGCCAAAGATCACAAAGGAAGAGGAGGCCAAGACATGTGGCCAGTTTTGGGGTTTATCATCTTAGACTCTGCAATGAGTTTGTCACAATGAATCTGGGCAATCCTGCAATTTGAATTAAATTATCTTACATAAATGGGAAACACGTTTTGACAAAACTAACTGAGACAAACAAAATAGGAAAATATGAAGTCATTCAACTGAGTTTCTGTTTCTCAGTGCTTTTTGGGAGGAGGCAGAAACAGGCACAGAGAATGGGGCAAGGGAGCGTTGAGAGTGCCCAAACACAGCTGGAAGGACATTATGTGGCATGTACACTGCCCTTCTAGTACTGTCCACGCAGGGGCTCCTGGAAGCAGGTCTTCTAAGAGCTATTTTCCCTTGGGAAAGAGGCTAAGAGAGTGTGACCGACCGCTGATTAGCCAAGAAGAGACAGGGTTGGAGCTGGCACCACTGTGCCACCATTAGACCCAGCAGAGGTCAGTTGTGCATGAGATTCCCTGGGGAGAGGGAAGGGAGGGTGCTCCAGCCAAGGCACCACCCAGCCACCTATGACTCCCCTTCCAGAATGTAAAGAACTCTAGTGGCTACTAGAGGCAGCTGTGATTTTGTGAAAAGAGGACTGATCATGAATATAGATTCTGCCACTTTCTCTACCTTGTAATTGAAACCTTAGCATCGGTTTCCTTATCTAGAGAATGACATAGTTTCATTAATTCCTAATATGTTCAAGATACTTTAACAACTGTATTAATTTCCTACTGTTGCTATAACAAATTCCTATGAACTTAAAGGACTACATCACAAATTTATTCTCTTACAATTCTGGGGGTTGAAGTCCAACATGGGTCTCACTAGGCTAAAATCAAGGTCTCAGCCAAGCTGTGCTCTTTCTAGAAACCCTAAGGGAAAATGCATTTCCTTGTTTTTTCCGGCTTCTAGAAGCCACCACTTGTGCCTTTACCTGTGGTCCTCTATGTCTAACTCTGATACTGCTGCCTCTCTCTTATAGGGACCCTTGTGATTATATTAAACTCTCCCCAATAATCCAGAATAATCTCCCTATCTCAAGATTCCTAACTTAATCCCACCTGCAAATTCCTTTTCCAAATAAGGTGACATAGTCACAGGTATTGGGGATTAGAATGTGGATATATCGTGATAGGGGCAGCATTTTCTGTTTACCATAGTAACTTACATATAAGTTATCTTATTTAATTTTTTACTATTAATTCTAAAAGCTAGGCTTTATTAAAATTTATTGAGGACCTATCATTTATTCACCCATCCACTAATTAACTAACTCATTCATTTTTGTATTTCCTCATTCAGCAGTGACCATTGTATTGGTTAGCTGAGGATAGGTTTTGGTGTCGCATCAGTCTTGAGAGCCTTTCTACCATTTCTAAACAATCTAGTATAGTTCTCTGCACATAGTAGAGTAGTTGCTTAATAACTATTTTCTATTTGTGATGATGGTTGCAGTAGTCATTTGATCTGATCACAAATATCACAGGTTTCCTCTTTTTTTGGTCACATGTAGCTTTGTACTTTTTTCACCCTCTTTGAAGTTAGGTCTGGTCATGGGACTTACTCTGGCCAATGAAATGTGAGCAAAGATGCAGCATGTTAAATTTGAGAGGATGTGTTGAGAGGCAGTATGTGATTGGTGTGAGCATACATTGAGATGGAGCCTCTAGCAGTGTGGGTCTACCCACCCAAACCTGTCTTGAGCATGGAGCTCAAACAAAAAATAAAGTTCTGTTATGCTAAGCAACTGAGATCTCAGGGCTGTTTGTTACTACAGCATAACCTATCACATACTGACTATTACAGCATTCACGATCCCTGCTCCTTTCCTGAAGAAGTGAGACATAAAAACCCAACTGTGCCTTGGGCAGACCTGTAGGAAGGAGATGAAATTTGAACAAAGCAGAAGGATGGCACCTTCCATTGCAACCTCCATTTATACCCCAGCTTCCACATTTGATCTCCAAAATAGTTCCTTAGGGTTGATTTTACTATTTTCATTTAAGAAAGAAAGAAACCTGCATTTACAGATATGTAGGAACTTGAGAAAGTCACGCAGCTGATAAGTGGTACAACCAAGTCTCAAATATAAAACTGTTTGAAAGCCCACTTTCAACGACAACCTCTCCAACACTGAGAAATACAGGGTGAGGCAGGAACTACATCAAAGTGCACTGCTTGTTACATCCTGTGACCTATGGGCAGAAAACCATAGGATGACTACAGAAACAATGTGATGGGCCCTGGAGAAGCCATTACCTTGTTCTTCTTCATCAATGCCTCTTCCACTGCCTGGCGACTGTATTCTCCAATGTACCATTCGTGGTGCCGGATATCCTGCAGTACAGGTTTAAATGATGAATATTTTAGGGTCAAAGGAAATGATTAATTATTAATTAAAATTTGTTTTTATTCCACTAGTGCCAAATCACAGTTGGATTTATGGGAGATACGCAGTATAAAATTTCTGTCCCCGGATCTTGAGTTAGACACAGAAAAAGTAATGGCAGCTTAGGAATTATGAAATTGGCATGACGAAATCTGTCTGTCATTGAGAGTAACCAGAAATGTCACTCCATCTACTGAGAAAGGTGCTTTGGCACCAAACTCAAAATGGATAA
Source organism: Phocoena phocoena (assembly GCF_963924675.1). Taxonomy (NCBI): domain Eukaryota; kingdom Metazoa; phylum Chordata; class Mammalia; order Artiodactyla; family Phocoenidae; genus Phocoena; species Phocoena phocoena. The sequence goes on along the minus strand of NC_089223.1, from coordinate 101,214,749 downwards.
TAAACCATTTATCTGTCAATGCTGTCTGGACCTGTACCTGCTGAAGCTTATTGAGGTGGAATATATATTGTTTATGATCCCTATGAGGCCCTAGGCACCATAGAAACAGCAGGGGAGGGGAAGACAGGTACAGATTGAGAGCATCTTTATGCCAATTGCCTAAAGTCCCATGTAGTAGTACCGGGATTTGAACCCTAGTCTGTCTGGCTTTCTCCTTGTGCCATACTACCTTATTTATACTAATTTATTTCTTTTGATTGTAAAATCCACATAACAGAGAGAAGAAAGGGCAGTCAGAGATGCACCATGGATCTGCAATTCCTTTACCGAGTCCCAAGGATAATAATATTAAATAATCCTTTGCATGAGTCCAACGTCTCCAAGGATATCCCTCATTCATTATCCCAGTCCATGCCTGCAAGAATCCTGTGAGGCAGGCATTGCCAGGACAGTGGAGGCTCAGGAAGTCAACTTCTGTTACATGTGGCAAGAACTAGGGATGTGACATCAGGTCTTTGGTCTCCCAAAGTACCTGGTCCTCCCAGCACAATCTTGATCCTTCCAATGATGGGTACAGCAAACATATGTGAGCGCCACTGGGAAAGGCATGAGTTAGCTTCCCTCCCAACTCTCCAGTCTCACTTCCTCTCCCTGCCCCGCTCCCCAGTCTGAGGACAAGCCAGATGTACTTGCTGTTGTCTAGACACACACAGCTTCAGGGCTTGGTGTGAGCTGGCCCCGCCCCCTGTCTGGAATCCCTCCTTCTCCTCACTCTCCTTCTCCCTGGCTCTGCCATTCTCTTCCATCAAGTTTTGGGGCAAAGTCACCTATTATTTGAGGCCTCCTTTGGTATGAATTCCTTTACTTAGTCCCTACCCCTAGCGGAGGGTTGGTGCTGGAAGGTCCAGAGGCAGGACCTGTTCCACTCCAGCAAAGCCAAGTAACAGGCTCCAGAAACAAAGGGCAGCTCAGAGAAAGTGCCCTCAAAGGGCATCTCTCTGCAGAACTGGGAGCTCTCTGAGCTGATAGTGGTCTGCTGCTTCTGGGAGCCTCTCTGCCAGTCCCGGGGCTTGGCAGGGCTCCGTCATGGTGTGCTTCATCTACTCTGATTTTGTTTATTTGTTCAAGCTGGAAGACACTTAGAGGTTTTATAACCCCGTAGTTCTCCAGGTGTGATCATGAGTGCTGGCTGGTGAGTTTAGGTGCTGCTCAAACACAGAATTAGATAACTCTGAATTACCTGGGGCGGGTGGGAAGTGGTTCCCTTTCAGTTCTCTTTCTAGCCCTTTGAATAATCCAAGAGGGGCATTTCATTTTGGTGCTATTTTGTCCTTAATATCTCTCTGGTATTTCTAATCTCTCCTTATGCTGAGATTCATTAGCGAGTGATGGCATCCTGCTACAATTTTTTTTTTAACATCTTTATTGGAGTATAATTACTTTACAATGGTGTGTTTGTTTCTGGTTTATAACAAAGTGAATCAGCTATACATATACATATGTCCCCATATCTCTTCCCCCTTGCGCCTCCCTCCCTCCCACCCTCCCTATCCCACCGCTCCTGCTACAATTTAATAGCCTTGTTTTGTTTGAGCTACAATAAAATTTTTTTCAAAAATGTGATAAAATATACACATCATAAGATTTACCACTTAACCATTTTCAATTGTTCATACAATGCAGTGGCATTGAGCACATTCACATTTCTTTGCAGCCAGCATCACGATCCAGCTCTAAAATATTTTCATTATCCCAAACTGAAACTCTGTACACATTCAACAACAACTCCCATTATCTCCTCCCCCTAGCCCCTTGTAACCACCATTCTACTTTCTGTCTCTATGAATTTACTTATTTTACCCTCATATAACGAGAATCATATATTTGTCCTTTTGTGTCTGACTCATTTCACTTAGTATCATGTTTTTAAGGTTCATCTATGTTGTAGCACCTGTCAGAATTTCATTCTTTTTTACAGCTGAATAATGTTACTACATTTTCTGTATCCATTTATTTGTTGATGGACATTTGGGTTGTTTCTACCACTTGGCTATTATAAATAGTGCTGCTGTCAACATGGATGTAAAAATATCTGTTTGGGTCCCTGCTTTCATTTCTTTTGGGTATATAGCTAGAAGTAGAATGCTGCAATTAGTTTTAATATTACTTTCTGGGACTTCTCCGGTGGTGCAGTGGTTAAGAATCCACTGCCAATGCAGGGGACACAGTTTCGATCCCTGGTCTGGGAAGATCCCACATGTCGTGGAGCGGCTAAGCCTGTGTGCCACAACTACTGAGCCTGTGCTCTAGAGCCTGCGAGCCACAACTACAGAAGCCCGCGTGTCACAATTCCTGAAGCCCGTGTGCCTAAAGCCCGTGCTCCGCAACAAGAGAAGCCACCACAATGAGAAGCACGTGCACCACAATGAAGAGTAGCCCCTGCTCACTGCAACTAGAGAAAGCCTGTGGGTAGCAACGAAGACCCAACACAGCCCAAAATAAATAAATAAAATAAATTTAAAAAAAGGATTACTTTATATGTATGTGATACTGGTTTTCTATTTGGAGTAGTGATATAAAATGAAAAAAAGTTAACTTGATTAAGTATAACATTATTATTGATAGTACATGGACAGGCCACAGATCATAAAGGTGCGTTCAAATAGTTGAAATCAGGGCAATCCTTATTTAGTGCAAGCCTCTCCCATGCTTGAGGAATCCAGGCTCTGGGAGGGATGTAACTTTTGGATAGACATCTAGTTAGGACCCTGGGATTCCAGCGCTTATGAAGGAGATGATGAGGAAAAGGAAACCAGGTCTGTAAGAAGGGGCAACAAAAGAATTATGTGCAAAACATTCCCCAAAGTCAAACTTAACTGTATGAGACATCTTTTAGAATTAAGGTCAAAATTAATGTAAATATAAGGACAACCAATGGCGCTTGGGACGCTGTAGGGATTATGAGTAATTGACCACAGAGGTATTCTATGTACTCTACTTCTGCTTAAAATCTTTTGCAAGCTCTGTAGCAGAACCCTGAGCATATGAGGATATGGGATGGAGATCCAGAAGAAGCATGTCTTTTTATGCCTTATTGTGAAAGACTTTAATAAGTAATGTTGCAAGATGATTGAGGAAAGAGCATAGAATTTACAAAGAAAGTTTTATCCCTCCATATAAGTAAGTATAAGTGCAACATGGTCTGAGAAGAACTGATTGTAGGGATGGAGAATATTTTAGAAAGAGACCAGGAAATAAATGAAGGGCAAGCAAGAATCCCTCTACTATCTATTTTCATCTCTCCCTCCTCTTTATGTCTCCTCTGGGGCAGAGACCATAGCTTCTAGCAGGTTGTCTGGTCTAGAATAAGTGCTCAACACATGCTTCCTAGACTGTTCAAATGAAATGAGCATACAATACGTGGATCTTTTGTTGGAAAAACAATTGCAATATCTAAATCCCCATCAATTCTAAAAGATTACTGAACAGTCAATAAATATAAAACAGTCCTAAATCTCTATTTTTTGGATTAATTTTAAAAAAGCACTTTTAGAATCTGGAAATATGCAAGTTAAAGAGTCTAGTGAGGGCTTCCCTGGTGGCGCAGTGGTTGAGAGTCCGCCTGCCAATGCAGGGGACACGGGTTTGTGGCCCAGTCCGGGAAGATCTCACATGCCGCGGAGCGGCTGGGCCCGTGAGCCATGGCTGCTGAGCCTGCGTGTCCAGAGCCTGTGCTCCGCAACGGGAGAGGCCACAACAGCGAGAGGCCCGCGTACAGCAAAAAAAAAAAGAAAAATATTACATAGCAAAATGCTTTAAAAAATATTAAACCCCAATAATACATAGCCAGAAGGGGAAAACTCAGATCCAGTCATAATGATCTCCTTTTAAGCACTGTTCAAGAAAGCTCTCTTTAGATGCTAAGTTCATCTAGAAAAATATTGCAGAGAAGTGTGTGTTTTACCTCTTTGTCAGACCTTGTGGGGAGAGGTTTCTTCCTGCTCGTGTTTTTACAACATAGCGAATTTTCCAGAAGGCCGTAGCTGGCTGGAGACGGACATCTCTGAGGAGGATAGGACTGCATGCTTTCTTTATGATCTGGAAAAATAAATTCACATTTAAATATGATTGCTTTACAGTCTCAGACTGCGTCCCTCTGACAAGGAGCTGGAACCCATCCCTCCCTCCTGTGTCTATGGCAACCTTGGTCTGTACCACCATCATCTCACTACAGATAGCAGTCTCCTCTAGACTCTTCTCTTGCTTCAGCTTTTGCCCCTGTCTCTTTAGGGCATCCAGAGTTATCTTTAAAAAATGTAATTCTGACTTTGCCACCTCCCCGCCCCCCAGTACAAATCCTTCCATGATTTCCTTTACACCTGGAAGAAAATCCAAACGTTTTAACTTCTGTCAATAAGGCCCCAGATAATCTTTCTTTTATTTCTTCATCCAGCCCCTATCCTCCACACTGTTTTGCCCATAATGAACTCTGTTCAGTTTCTTTAACAAGCCAAGCTTGTTCCCAACTCAGAAAACACCATTTTTTAAATGTAAAAGAATAAATTTTTGTTTTAATGGAACATCATTTTTAACCTGAAAGAATGACTAACACAGACTATCATTATTCAGACTTGGGCACTTGGCAGATACTTTAATAAAAATGAACAAAGTAAGCCTGTCACTTCATGGAAAGCAACTGGTAGTATTTGTGGCCAATTTTAAAATTAGACTTTTCAAGTGCAAACTGGAATTTGGAAAAACTTGTACCTGCCACCGTGACTGAATAGCATATCCACAGTTAGACTTTTCTGATGAGATTGGAGGTGTTACGTGCAAATGTGATTTAAAACAATATTATGTACTAAAATAAGTTAACATAGAAAATATCTGCTCAGGTCTGTGAACCACTGTTTTCCAAGTGACTAATATATGATGCTACAAAATCATGCCTGTGTAAAAGATTCTTTAGAAGGGAAGATAGATCGATGGATTTTAAAGTAACAGAATACAAAAAGTTCATTGAAACACTTGTCCAGTTTTGATGTGGTATTTTCTCTACATACTTCAATAAAAATAACATTTCCACTGTGTCATTCCAGTAAACACTAATAAAAAATGAATTTCAACAAATTAAGGCCACAAGGAAGGAGTGAGGTGTTAGAAGGAATACTTAAAAAAAGATATTTATAAATATATTAGTAATTTAAAGCAAGGATTAAGTGTATACAAATTATAAGGCTTTGAGGGTACAAAAACAATATCAAAATAAAATATTAGACAGTAATAACATATAAAATGGAAAAGGGGTGATTAGTATTAAGGCAGAATAATAAGCTATTTAGTCTTAATTCAGTCTAGAAAACAGTCTATTACCCAAGTTATAGTTCTGGTTAGTAGATTAATAAGAGCTTTGAAAGAAATGGAATAGTTATATTCACACAGTATATTTTTGAGACAAAATACTAAATAAAACATTAGCAAATTTTTATATGCCAGTTATTGTAATGCAAGTTATATGTGTATTTATTCTGCTCTTTGTCATCAAAATGCCAAATTTCTCTGTAGGCTTACTAAGAAGAGCAAAGAATGCGCCTGCAACATTGAAAGTTCTATTTCAAGGGTTCCAAGGTTTGTGGCTTTTAATGAGGAGTCTAAGAATATAGGGAATTACATGTATCAAAATGTTTGTTTTAGATAAGTGTTTGATCAATTAAAGTTGAAATTACATTCATCATAGTAAGTTAATTTCACTCACCAATTTATGACTAAAAATAGGAATAATGCTAAAGACATTTCTGTCTTTTCAAATTTTATTTTATAAGGAAAAGAGCTCTACTTTCAAACACAGTACAGCATCCATACCATCAGAGCAAAATCATCCTAAGTTTGCTGTATTGTTGGGAAGAGGATATGAACTTCAGAGTTTTAAAATTCAAGCATACTATTTATTTATTTAGCTAAACACTGAAGGTAAGCAATGGAAGAATAGAATTTGTATAACTTTCTAGAAAGAGAAAAAAAGAGGAGTAAAGAAGAAATGAATCCAATATATGGCAGGAAAAGAAAAAAAGTCAATAAAATTGGCAAATAGGAGGCACAACAAAATATAAAAATTGATTCAAAAATGTTAGTAATTACAATAAATATCAATGTTGTAAGTTTAACACTTAAAAATCAGGTGCAGATTGGTTTAAAAATTCCAGGTCTGTGCTAATTACACATCTGAAATATAATGACACAAAAGGATCACTAATGAAAGGATGGAGAACAATAGACCAGGCAAATCCTAACCAAGAGAAAACTAAAAGAGTTATTGAAATATAAAAAAAAATGACTTTAACAACTTTATTTTAAATCATAGTGAATCAATACATAAAGACATTATTTAAATGGCCATAGCTATCTTTTCAACATGGATTGAAACAGTAAGAACATACTTCGGAGTAAAAAATAACCATTATCAGCGTTTCGTATCAGTTTGTGTGGCATACATAATAGAGTTCAGTGATTATGAATTTTTCTTGATATTGTGGCAACTGATTTAATATATTTCAACTCTGAGTGCCTTGCTTGAATATTTAAAAATTCTACTTGAAAAAGAATTTGGAAACAGCTATGTGCATTTGTAGTCTATTCAGAGAATGAGTTAAAAAAAACAAAACAAACAAACAAAAAACAACTTTGCCATGCTAGTTCCCCTGAAGACCTGGATGGATTTTTGCTTAATAAATGAATAAAATTCCGAGCATGTAATCCCCTACAAGTATTTAATTGATTTTGTTCTTAAGTAATGGCAGTAATCTTTGGAAAGTTTTCTTTATATAAAACATTGCATTTGAGTTTTATAACTGCAAGAAACAGGACTGTCCTACTTGGAGAATAGAGGATTACATTAATAAAGAGGTTGACACAGGGTAAATGGAAGAACAATAAAGAGAACAATGTGTAGGTGGGCAATAAAATTAGGGTAGTCTAATAAAAACGGTATGGGTTGTAGAACCATACTGATATCAATATTTACTAATATTTGAAAATTCTCATGTATATAAAGCTCTTAGTACAGTGTCTGGTCCATACTAGTCACTCAATAAATGCTACTGCTGTTAGTGTTATTAGAGAAACAGCTCTAGATGTTTCTTTTGAAACTTAGAATAAAACCATTGTTTTAAGCAGCTCTCCATACTTATTAGCAAATTTTAACCTTACCCTTACATAAAATTTAAAAAATAATTTTCTAAGTAAAGAGCCATATATTTCAAAGAACATTTATAAAATGCAGATAGAAAGGATAACATTAATGAACAAAAACTAAAACAAACAAAAGAGAAAAGAAATCATCCACCACCCCAAATTTAGAGAGTAATGTTACTATTTTGGAATATCACCAAACCTTTCTGGATTGTCTTCCAATATATCAAAATCATTTTCTTTTTGTCCTGAGATCCATCTACTTAGCCTCTTAATAGCTTAGCTTGAATTCATTTATCAGAGAATTGAGCAAAGTCTGTTTATCAAGTAGTAACTTAGATATCAAGAGTAACTGAATATTTTCAAATTTTTTTCTCATTTGTTAGATAAGGATAATGATATCTACATTGACAGAGAAGTAGTTATCGTGAGTCTGAGTGAAGAGTACTGTCTCCCTCATCTGAAGTGTTCAGCTTAAAACCAGTAAGCTTTAGCGAGCCCACTGGACTCAGAACTCTATGTGTGCCTGGATTGTGTGCTATTTTCTGTACATCTAATTTCTGCAAAGCACTGGTGACCCAAGGGTGAATTTTTACCCAGGAGAATGAACATCACTCAGGAAGCTGATAGCATCACAGAGTTCAAGCACTGGGTAGTTAAAGGATGGGGCTGTCTCTATTCTGTACGCTTAGGGCCCAGCCCAATGGGGTATAAACCATGTGCTTGATGGATATTTGGGGTTTTTTTGTTGTTCTTAAAATATTTTTAAAAGTTAATTTTTATTGGAGTATAGTTGATTTACAATTTGTGTTAGTTTCTGCTGTATAGCAAATTGAGATATTTGTTGACTAAAAAAGGAATTAATGGTATTTGAAGGCACTGGAGGCCAAAACATTTCCTTTGTCCACCCCAGGCCATTTCTTTAAGCAGCCTGTTTTTTCTAAGATGAGTAGAGAACAATCTACATGACCCCAGTACTAATGATCCACTCCAGCCAGAGGGTACTTGACTGGACTCATGTCTTTGAAGACAGTCCCACTTCACTAACACTGCTGTTCCATTCCTTAATTGTTCTTTATTTTTAGCAATATTTTCTTTTTAACATCTTTATTGGAGTATAATTGCTTTACAGTGTTATGTTAGCTTCTGCTGTATAACAAAGTAAATCAACTGTAAGTATACATCTATCCTCATATCCCCTCCCTCTTCTGTCTCCCTCTCACCCTCCCTATCCCACCTCTCTAGGTGGAGACAAAGCACCGAGCTGATCTCCCTGTGCTATGCAGCTGCTTCCCACTAGCTATCTATTTTACATATGGTAGTGTATATATGTCAGTGCTACTTTCTCACTTCGTCTCAGCTTACCCATCCCCCTCCCCGTATCCTTTTTTTTTTTAGATCCCATATATATGTGTTAGCAGGAAGTATTTGTTTTTCTCTTTCCGGCTTACTTCACTCTGTATGACAGACTCTAGGTCCATTCACCTCATTACAAATAACTCAATTTCCTTTCTTTTTATGGCTGAGTAATATTCCATTGTTTATATGTGCCACATCTTCTTTATCCATTCATCTATCGATGGACACTTAGGTTGCTTCCATGTCCTGGCTATTGTAAATAGTGCTGCAATGAACATTGTGGTACATGACTCTTTTTGAATTATGGTTTTCTCAGGGTATATGCCCAGTAGTGGGATTGTTGGGTCATATGGTAGTTCTATTTTTAGTTTTTTAAGGAACTTCCATAGTGGCTATATCAACTTACATTCCCACCAACAGTGCAAGAGGGTTCCCTTTTCTCCACACCCTCTCGAGCATTTAGTGTTTGTATATATTTTGATGATGGCCATTCTGACCGGTGTGAGGTGATACCTCACTGTAGTTTTGAGTTGCATTTCTCTAATGATTAGTGATGTTTAGCATCCTTTCATGTGTTTGTTGACAATATGTATATCTTCTTTGGAGAAATGTCTATTTAGATCTGCTCATTTTTGCATTGGGTTGTTTGTTTCTTTGCTATTGAGCTGCATGTGCTGCTTTTATATTTTGGAGATTAATCCTTTGTCAGTTGCTTTGTTTGCAGATATTTTCTCCCATTCTGAGGGCTGTCTTTTCATCTTGTTTATGGTTTCCTTTGCTGTGAAAAAGTTTTTAAGTTTCATTAGGTCTCAATTGTTTATTTTTGTTTTTATGTCCATTTCTCTAGGAGGTGGGTCAAAAGGATCTTGCTGTGATTTATGTCATAGAGTGTTCTGCCTATGTTTTCCTCTAAGAGTTTTATAGTGTCTGGCCTTACATTTAGGTCTTTAATCCATTTTGAGTTTATTTTTGTGTATGGTGTTAGGAAGTGTTCTAATTTCATTCATTCAACTATGTTGAATAATAGTGGTGAGAGTAGGCAACCTTGTCTTTTTCCTGATCTTAGAGGAAATGGTTTCAGTTTTTCACCATTGAGAATGATGTTGGCTCTGGGTTTGTCATATATGGCCTTTATTATGTTAGGGTAAGTTCCCTCTATGCCTACTTTCTGAAGAGTTTCTATCATAAATCGGTGTTGAATTGTCTTGAAAGACTTCTGCATCTATTGAGATGATCATATGGTTTTTCTCCTTCAGTTTGTTAATATGGTGTATCACGTTGATTGATTTGCGTATATTGAAGAATCCTTGCATTCCTGGGATAAACCCCACTTGATCATGGTGTATGATCCTTTTAATGCGCTGCTGGCTTTTGTTTGCTAGTATGTTGTTGAGGAGTTATGCATCTATGTTCATCAGTGATATTGGCCGGTAGCTTTCTTTTCCTGTAACATCTTTGTCTGGTTTTGGTATCAGGGTGATGGTGGCCTCATAGAATGAGTTTGGGAGTGTTCCTCCTTCTGCTATATTTTGGAAGAGTTTGAGAAGGATAGGTGTTCACTCTTCTCTAAATGTTTGATAGAATTCTCCTGTAAAAGCATCTGGTCCTGGGCTTTTGTTTGTTGGAAGATTTATAATCACACTTTCAATTTCACTGCTTGTGATTGGTCTGTTTATATTTTCTATTTCGTCCTGGTTCAGTCTCAGAAGGTTGTGCTTTTCTAAGAATTTGTCCATTTCTTCCAGGTTTTCTATTTTATTGGCATATAGTTGCTTGTAGGAATCTCTCATGATCCTTTGTATTTCTGCAGTGTCAGTTGTTACTTTTCCTTTTTCATTTCTAATTCTATTGATGTGAATCTTCTACCTTTTTTTCTAGATGAATCTGGCTACTGGTTTATCAATTTTGTTTATCTTCTCAAAGAACCAGCTTTTAGTTTTATTGATCTTTGCTATTGTTTCCTTCATTTCTTTTTCATTTATTTATGATCTGATTTTTGTGATTTCTTTCCTTTTGCTAACTTTGGGGTTTTTTGTTCTTCTTTCTCTAATTGCTTTAGGTGTAAGGTTAGGTTGTTTGAGATTTTTCTTGTTTCTTGAGGTAGGATTGTATTGCTATAAACTTCCTTCTTAGAATGGTTTTTGCTGCATCCTATAGGTATTGGGTTGTCATGTTTTCATTGCCATTTGCTTCTAGGTATATTTTGATTTCCTCTTTGATTTCTTCAGCGATCTCTTGGTTAATAAGTAGTGCATTGTTTAGCGTACACGTGCTTGTATTTTTTACAGTTTTCTTTCCTGTAATTGATATCTAGTCTCATAGTGTTGTGTTTGGAAAAGATACTTGATATGATTTCAATTTTCTTAAATTTACCAAGGCTTGATTTGTGACCCAAGATATGATCTATCCTGGAGAATGTTCCATGAGCACTTGAGAAGAAAGTGTATTCTGTTGTTTTTGGATGGAATGTCCTATAAATATCAATTAAGTCCATCTTGTTTAATGTATCATTTAAAGCTTGTGTATCCTTATTTGTTTTCATTTTGGATGATCTGTCCATTGGTGAAAGTGGGGGTTAAAGTCTCCTACTACTATTTTGTTAATGTCGATTTCCCCTTTTATGGCTATTAGCATTTGCCCTATGTATTGAGGTGCTCCTATGTTGGGTGCATAAATATTTACAATTGTTATATCATCTTCTTGGATTGATCCCTTGATCATTATGTACTGTCCTTCTTTGTCTCTTGTAATAGTCTTTATTTTAAAGTGTATTTTGTCTGATATAAGAATTGCTACTCCAGCTCTCTTTTGATTTCCATTTGCATAGAATGTCTTTTTCCATCCCCTCACTTTCAGTCTGTATGTGTCCCTTAGTTGGAAGTGGGTCTCTTGTAGACAGCATATATAAGGGTTTTTTTTTTGTACCCATTCAGCCAGTCTATGTCTCTTGGTTGGAGCATTTAATTCATTTACATCTAAGGTAATTATTGATATGTATGTTCCTATTACCATTTTCTTAATTGTGTTATGTTTGTTATTATAGGTCTTTTCCTTCTCTTGTGTTTCTTGTCTAGAGAAGTTCCTTTAGCATTTGTTGTAAAGCTGGCGTGGTGCTGCTGAATTCTCTTAACTTTTGCTTGTCTGTAAAGGGTTTAATTTCTCCATCGCATCTGAATGAGATCCTTGCTGGGTAGAGTAATCTTGGTTGTAGGTTTTTCCCTTTCATCACTTTAAATATGTCCTGCCAGTCCCTTCTGGCTTGCAGAGTTTTTGCTGAAAGATCAGCTGTTAACCTTATGGGGATTCCCTTGTATGTTATTTGTTGCTTTTCCCTTACTGCTTTAAATTTTTTTTTGTATTTAATTTTCTTAGTCTGATTAATATGTGTCTTGGCATATTTCTCCTTGGATTTATCCTGTATGGGGCTCTCTGCGCTTTCTGGACTTGATTGACTATTTCCTTTCCCATATTAGGGAAGTTTTCAACTATAATCTCTTCAAATATTTTCTCAGACCCTTTCTTTTTCTCTTCTTTTTCTCGGACCCTATAATTCAAATGTTGTTGTGTTTAATGTTGTCCCAGAGGTCTCTGAGTCTGTCCTCAATTCTTTTCATTCTCTTTTCTTTATTCTGCTCTACGGTAGTTATTTCCACTATTTTATCTTACAGGTCACTTATCTGTTCTTCTGCCTCAGTTATTCTGCTATTGATTCCTTCTAGAGAATTTTTAATTTCATTTATTGTGTTGTTCATCATTTTTTGTTTGCTCTTTAGTTCTTCTAGGTCCTTGGTAAACATTTCTTGTATTTTCTCCATTCTATTTCTAAGATTTTGGATCATCCTTACTATCATTACTCTGAATTCTTTTTCAAGTACATTACCTATTTTCTCTTCTTTTGTTTGGTCTGATTGGTTCTTACCGTGCTCCTTCATCTGCTGCATATTTCTCTGTCTTCCCATTATGCTTAACTTATTGTGTTTGGAGTCTCTTTTTCACAGGCTGCATGTTCTTAGTTCCCATTGTTTTTGGTGTCTGCCCCCAGTGGGTAAGGTTGGTTCAGTGGCTTGTGTAGGCTTCCTGATGGAGGGGACTGGTGCCTGTGTTCAGGTGGGTGAGGCTGCATGGTTTTTTTCTCGGGAGCAGTACTGTGTACGATGGTGTGTTTTGGGGTGACTGTGAACTTCGTATGATTTTAGGTAGCCTCTCTGCTAATGGGTGGGGTTGTGTTCCTGTCTTGTTATTTGTTTAGCATGGGGCATCCAGCACTGGAGCTTGCTGGCCATTGGGTGGAGCTGGGTCTTAGTAATGAGACTGAGATCTCTGGGAGAGCTTTTGCCATTTGATATTACATGGGGCTGGGAGGTCCTGAACTCTGCTCTCCCACCTCAGAGGCTCAGGCCTGACACCAGGCTGGAGCACCAAGACCCTGTCAGCCACACGGTTCAGAAGAAAAGGGGGAAAAAAGAAAGAAAATAAATAAGTAAAAAGAAAAGAATTAAAATAAAAAAATAATTAAAATTAAAAAGTAATAAAAAAAGAAGAGAGCAACCAAACCAATAAAGAAATCCACCAATGATAACAAGCACTAAAAACTATAGTAAGATAAACATAGAAATCAGAAACAAGTCAGTTGCAGACAGCAAACTCCAAGTCTACAGTTGTGCCCAGAATATACTGCCTCAATTTTGGGAACATTCATTGTCTGTTCAGGTATTCCACAGATGCAGGGTACCTCAAATTGGTTGTGGGGATTTAATCTGCTGTTCCTGAGGCTGCATTGAGAAATTTCCCTTTCTCTTTGTTCGCACAGCTCCTGGGGTTCAGCTTTAGTTTGGGCCCCAGCTCTGCATGTAGGTCACCCTCAGGCTTCTGTTCCCACCCAGACAGGATGGGTTTAAAGCAGCGGCTGATTAGGGGGCTCTGGCTCACTCATGCCGTGGGGAGGGAGGGGTACTGTACTTATAATTGGAATGCAGGTTGAGCCTGAGGTGGCAGAGACCAGTGTGACTTGCAACAGCCTGAGGAGTGCCATGTGTTTTCCTGGGGAAGTTGTCCCTGGATCACAGGACCCTGGCAGTGGCAGGCTGCTAGGCTCCTGGGGTCGGTGGGAAAGGTGGCACATGTGGATAGTGACCTATGCTTGCACACAGGATTCTTGGGGGCTGAAGTAGCAGCATTAGGGTTTCATGCCTGTCTCTGGTGTCTGAGCTGATAACTATGGCTTGCGCCCATCTCTGGAGCTAATTTAGGCAGTGCTCTGCCTTCTGTGGACAGACAGGGAAGGAATCCTGATTACACCGAATGGATTGACAAAAACTAAAAGTTTGCCAAAAAACAACTGTTGGAAAGGATGGGGAATGATGGGGTCTCACACGCTTTTGGTGAAACAAAGTGATACATCTACTTTGGAAAATACATCTAGTGCCACTGAAGAGAGGAATATTCTAAGACATGGCCATTTCACTCTTAGAAAAAGAACTTATCATATTAAGTACTTGGGAACACATGTACATATTATACACAGGGGAAGACATTAACAATATTGTTCACAACAAACTAACGTTCATAAGAGGAAAAAACCGGAAACACCTAAGTGATGGTATTTAACTATGGATAAACATTATATTAATGCGATGCAATGCCGCCTATCAATGAAAACAAGCGAATTACATCTACATGCATCAGCTCAGAGACTCTGAGATTCACAAAAGCTAAGTCACGATGCAGGAATACAGCAGTGTATGACTTAACCTACTTATTTTTATAATTCTTTCATAAAGTGTTCTTACCTCTGTTTTGTACACTCTGGTTGTGAGTCACGAACGAAGAGCTAAAGGAAATGTTACAATTGAAAGAACGTTAGTATTTCCCACGCTGGGTCAGTACTCATGGCCTGTCATATTTACAGAGCACTTTATATTTTACTGGATGAAAAATCGTCTGTTTTGTAAGGTTGCTAAAATTCTGGTTCCTTCCTTTCTCAATACAGATGAACATTAGATATGGAACAAAGTGACTTACCCACATAAGTTCCTTCCAGGTCACTTCAGTGAGCACACATCAAAATTCTTTACTTTTGGAAGCTATGAATTTAGACTTGCCTTGTAGCTACAGTCACTATAGAAAATGCTATGTGGCTGGATGGGGCTCCTACTCTATAGTAATTGTTTACCAATTGAAGGAGAGTCAGCCATAGCAAAGAAGAAACGAATAGAAATTATTTCATTCCTTCTTAATGTGAGCTAGGTAAGAAAACTGTGTGGATTATTACAAGGAAATTGATAAAGAAAAAGGGATTATAAAAGGCAAAAAAACGATATGCATTTCTAAACACAATAATGATGCTACCAAGACTGTTTACTGGGACTTCCCTGGTGGCACAGTGGTTAGGAATCCACCTGCCAATGCAGGGGACATGGGAGCGAGCCCTGGTCGGGGAAGATCCCACATGCCACGGAGCAGCTGAGCCCATGCGTCATAACTACTGAGCCTGTGTGCCACAACTGAAGCCCATGTGCCTAGAGCCCATGCTCTGCAACACAGAGAAGCCACTGCAATGAGAAGCCCGCATACTGCAGCGAAGAGTAGCCCCCACTGGCCGCAACTAGAGAAAGCCCACGTGCAGCAATGAAGACCGAACACAGCCAAAAATAAGATAAATAAATAAATAGATTTATTTTAAAAAAAAAAGACTGTTTACCAATGGCTTTACTTAATGTTTGGCTTTGTGTAACACGCAGCTCTGATTTTCTGGTTCATTTTGTATTGTTGTTGGCATCGTCATTTTAAACTTTAGTTGCTCCTACAGTTAAATCTAATTACATGGAGCATGCTCTATGCCACAACTGTACAATTGAACAAAGCCTCTGGGTTAATTCAATGAAACCTAGCCCTTTTCCAGCACCAATGAAATCAACTGAGTACATATCTGGTTTTTGTTATCTCCACAGAAGCCTGGGGTCTTATGATTTGCTTGGTAGATAAAAATGCCATTAGATCATTGAACCACCACAGTGTGCTGTCATCACTGGTTAGACTTCTCCTGCTATCTAAGCCTTCGATTCTGTTAAAACCAGGATCCCTTTACTAGGAGCCAGTGTACAATTTTGTTAAACATCTGGAAAAAAAAATCACAGATAGCAAAATTTCACTGCCCTAATTTTTCAGGATTTTTAGAAAATATTGAGAGAATAGGGATATCCTCTGAGGATATTCTAGGTTTTGTGTACAAAGTTTATAAAAATATAAGTAAAAAAAAAACTACCTAAACTGAAATAGAAATAATTCTTTCATTTTATAAACATTTATTGAGCATTTACCAAGTACGTGATATGTTTTGGGGGGTAGCAAATGAATAAAACATGGCCTCTATCCTAAAGCAGCTTAATTTATGGAGGGAAGACATGATTATACCATAAACACAATGTGGGGTAAACATCGCAATTGAGGTGAGCACAGCAGAAGCTCCTGTGGTAGCAGAAGAAGGTCACAATCCAGACAAAATTGATTTGATTCTCAGGAAAGTCTTCCTGGGACATATGCTAACTGAGCTGACTTCTGAAAGGTGAATAGGAGATTGGTGAGGAGTAACGGTGTGTTCCAGGCAGAGGGAACAGCAGGTGCAAAGGCTCAGAGGCAAGAAAACATGGCTTATTCTTCAAGAGACCAGAAAGTAGTTCCTTATGGATGGAAGGTAGGGTATGAAGATGTATCATTAGAAGGAAGGCTACTGTTTAAGCAAGAGTTGATGGTGGCTGGTTTATGTTGGGAGCTGGGGAAATGGGTAGAAATGGATAGACTCAAGACCCATTTTGAGTTGAGATTTGAGAATTTTGGGAGTTTTTAATGATTTGGATGGGAAGAGTAAAGATGGGAAAGACAGTATACCATTTACTGAGGTGAGAAAGTTTGTAGGAGGAGAGCGTTGGTCCAGAAATGAAAGTAGAAATGAAGAGTTCAGTTTCCAACACTGAGTTTGAGATACCTGTCACTGATTTAAGGAAAACTGCCCATTGGGTAGCTGGATATATGGGTCTGGGGCTAAGAAGGGTGGTTGGGGCAGAGGATAGAGATTTAGTAATTATCAACATAGAGTTGACCCTTGACACTGTAGGGATGGATGAACTGCCTACACCCTTACTGATAGAAAAAAGGACATCAGAAGGATCTGAGGAATACCAACATTCAGAGTTCAGTTTTGGAAAAAGCCTAAAAGGGAGACTTAGAAGAAGCAGCCAGTTAAGAGAGGAAGAAAAATCAGGACACTTTGTTCAATTAAACAAACAAACAAACAAAAGAAGCCAAACCACACTGAATAACAACTGCTACAGATGCGGGCCCAACTAAAATCTCATTATCTTTTCACTATAACATGATGTGTTTTTGTTTCCTTTCAGAAAATTACATTAAGAAAGAGTATGTACTTATTGTATGGGCAGGAGTTTTGTGTCAGATTGGGTCTTAAACTGAAAACAGCCTAATAAGAGTTATGAAACTGCAGTCCTAATGTCCACAGATCAAAGACTGAGAACAAAGTTGCTGAAGGTGTGAAATAGGACAAGAAAGTGAGGGAGAGGAAGGGAGTGGGGGATGGAGACCATGCCCCTGACATACAGGGCCTGGCAATGGCATTGAGAGCTGGTGGTTAGCGGGCACATGGGCAGGTTGAACAGGTCTGGCCCTGCTCTCAGCTTCACGTGGAAGGTGAGTGACATTGCCCAAGGCCGTGCAGTTTGTAAGTGAGGAAGCCAGGCAGTATGATTCCAGGGGCTCCCTCTTAAGCAATACTCTATTCCATCACAAACAGCGTATTATTAAATAATAAAAGAGCACCGTGACTGTGGGCAGGCACTAAGGAAAGTCAAGATTTATGGGCTGCATTTTTAAAATCAAGTCAGTGTAGGCATGATGGGCTACTGAAGAGTGGAGTTGGACTTGATTTCAATGGCAAGAGACTCAGTCTCTCTGGGCCTCATTTATTCCCTCTGGGGAATGGGTCAGAACTACCTCTTGTATTCAGGGTGGCTTTAAGCTGTGGTCTGATGGATAAAGAGTTTTCCAAGTAGGGAGAGGGTGGAGAGAGGGAAATATGGGGGTGTGCTGTTATAGGCAGAGGAATAGCACATGCAAATGTCCTGTGTTGGGAGGCGGTGGAGAGTGACATGAACTGAGCTGGAGCCACTGGTCAGACTGGGGTCAGGAGGGCCTGATAGCACTAATTTTGGAGACTGTATGTTAAGGAAGCTACCACTAATGTACGTGACCTTGGCCAATGAATCACCAGCCTGAGCCTTACTAGTCTCCTTGACTCTTCTGTTGGGATGACATTTGTCACAATAACCTGATCAGGCAAGATAATGGCATTTAATCAGATTTATCAGATTTAATCAGATAATGGCATGTTCAAACCCTGGCCATTTATAAAGTGCTTTGCCAAAGTAATCGTCAGCTTCTGTGTGTCATCCACTGAGACTAGTTAGAAAAGCCAACTTTTCTTCCCAGGTTGACTAGCCTCCATTCCAGTTAATCCTCCCTACTTAATATCCATGTTTTCAAATATCATCTCTAACATGCAATCAATCACTTATAAAGTGCAAGAAGAACAATGTTATTAACTTCAACAACAACTATGATTCACAGGTTTCCCTGGGGCCTCAACACTGGGCCTCATTATGAAAGGCCAGAGTTTCTCTTTCTCAGGAAGCCTCTGTGAGTCATCATCCCAGACAACACATGACCTGACCCCCAAGCCGGGACCCAGCAAGGGATTCCTGGCTCCTTACCTGGCAATGGCAAGAGGAATCTCTTGAGGACTTTGGTTTTGTGACAGATGAGATAATTCAGGCTTCATCTGATGATGAGGAACTGTGTAAAGGCGTCACAGAATTTGGGCAGGTTGCAAAAGGAAAATGATAGGGGACCATTAGAAGTCTACTGGAACTGCTATAATTTCATCCAAGTAATCTCTGATTATTAAGAGTAAGCTGTTCACAGTTAGTGGAAACTGTAACCCAAGTGTTCTGCAATAACCGTGGCTCCTGGGACTGGCTTCTCCCTGAGGCTATAAAAATTGCTTTGAATGTTGAATATTCAATAATATTATAAAAGATATTAAATTTGGAACTCATCCTTGAACTTGCCAATATATAGAATATTTCATTGGAAGGTATTTGGTATTGGAAAGGCTTGAAGTGGAAGTGGACTGAGGTTGAATTCTCCATTCGAATGAAAACTTACATAGAAACATAAACAAAAATGTTAAGCTTAAGAACTATTCTGAGCAATGTAGGGTAGGGGGATGCCTGATGCTGGCCCAGGCACACCTGAATTCTCCTATCTCTCCTGTGATAGGGCAGAGAGCTCCCAGGATTCTGTTATAGACCAGCGGTTTCCACCTGGTTCCCACCAGACGTGCGTTTTCTCAGTTGTTCCCCTTTGATCTTCAAGTTTTGACAACCACAGGAACTGGACTTATTCAGTAATTACATATGTCATTGGTGTTACCACTTTTAATTTCCTTTTCATCCTGGATGGATTTTAACTAGCCATCCAGAATTACCAAGGGCACATAATAATACTATGATAGGGAATCCCATAAAACACTCTTCCAGTTGCAGTGGTAAGTAGTAAAGTTAAGGAAGCATAAACACTGACATGTCTTAATTTTGGCTGTTACTCTGTGCTGTGTCCAAGGTTGATCACAAACTCAATACCTTTGACTGAAGGGCTGTCATTACTTGAAAAGTGATTGGAGTCTGTGACTGGTCCACTAGTCATACATCCCATAAAATCATTTCAGGTCATCAACAGCCACCTCTGTGAGCTGATCAATGTCACATTGCTGGGTTTATAATCACTGAAGCCTGAGGCAACAACTCCTCAACATTTCAGTAGGATGCTGAGCTTTATTGTGGAAAAGAGTATAGTTTCCTTTAGATTTTAAAATTATTTAGAATTGCCAACAGACCCTCATTCCTCCATCAGAAACCCTTGGGAATCCACAAACCCAGGTTAGGTCCCGCTCCAGTCTAACTTTCTCAATGTAAAAAGAGCAGACTTGAGACTCACAGAGTCAGTGCAACTTGGCCAAAACACACAGTGAGCTGGTGGTGAGCCTCTGAAATCTTAGCCCAATGTTGCTTTGTCAAACTAGGCTGCCTGTGTTAGCTCTTTGGGCCATAGCTCAGGTCCTTTGGCTCTGGACATAACTCATCATTCTAAGTGAATGGTGAACAGTATCCCAAAGGTGGGCATGAAGGTATCACCAGATTAGCATCCTGCCATCTAGCAAGTGTTGGATTGCATGCTTCCACAACAGTGACATCCGCAGTGTGTATGCGTGCACGCATGAGGGCTTATGTGTGTATGCACGGGTGACATCAAAGATGGAGAGACCAAGAGCTTCTCTGGACCAGCAGGCCAGCAATGTCTTTCCCAAGTGGCAGGGGGTGACAGTGTGCCTCCTTGTCAGTAGCCTGTAGCTGAAGAAAGACCTCTACCCCACCCCCAATTTAAATCACCCTGTTCAGACCACAGGACTCCTGAATAGACTCTGAGGTCCTGGATCCATCTGGATCACGTCATCATGCACCCATGTACGTGTCCATACAGCCCAGGCCCTGAAACAAGTAATCCTTTAAAAAAATGACTAATGCTATTAACCTGGAAATAGGACTTAACCTAATGATATTAGGATAAGAAAACAAATATAAATAGTTCACCTTTCTCTGTTCCAAGAACCTGTATTGAATTTAAAAAAAAACAAAACATTGAGTTACTCTTAGTGACAGAGAATTTTACATTATACTATGTGTGTTTTTAGAGCAGTTGGTTAGTTTTTTTAGGATACATTTTTAAAAATCTATGAATAATCCTCCAAAAGACTAAGCAAAAATAAAAATTTTATACTCTTCGTGTGATGTAACAGGCAAATATACAGTCTGCTGATGGGACTATAAATTGCTTTGACTCTTGGAAACCAATTTAACCATAGCTATTAAGAGCCATAGAAATACTCTTATTCTTATCCCCAAAATTCCATTGATGAGTTTCTTTTTCTTAGACAACAACCTGAAATCTGGATCAAGTTCCATGTGCAAAGATGTGCAGTACAGCATTACTTATGATATTGAAACACTGGAAACAATCTACATAAGCCTCTAAGTGAGAACTATTAAGTAACTTTTGGTGCTATACTCACTATTGGAATGTTAGAAATGCATTGCAAGTATTTACGTAGAGTATGGAATAAGATTACTCTGTAAGTATATCTCAAAGTTACATAAAATGTTCAGGATTAAAAACTGGGCTTATGACATATTTTGTAGAAAAAAGGATTTGAAGAGATACGATCAAATATTATATTAATAGAGGTTGTGTTTAAGTGATGAAAGCCATAGTTAATTTTCTTTATACCTGTTTTGGAATTTTTATTTTTAAAAATTAGCATGAAAATATTCACAGTATTCTTGTTAAATGTAGCCATTCCTCTTCTCAAACATTTTCATTCTCTTTTTTTCCTTAATAGTAGTAGAATTCTTGATCATTCTTCATTATGAAAGTCTATGTGCTTATGGGACTTGTATTCTTGAGTCCTATTATATTCTTGAAGAATCAAAATGCCTTGCAAGAAGTATAGTATTTGCTGAAGTATTTACTTAACTGCAAATAATTTTCTAAAGTCCATTTCATGCATTGCATCAGCTGAGAAAGTCCACAGGTATCATTTGGACTAAAGCTTCTTAACTTGGGGGATGCAAGAGGTCCTTGGATGACCTCGTGGGATCCATGAACCTTCTGACATGAAAAGCTGAATTTTTTTCCTCTATAAATATATGCATTTTTTTTCTGGGGTGAGGAAGTTTTATTATACCTTTCATCAAATTTTCAAAGGGATCTGAGTTCCATGAAAAGTTAAAGCCAGTGGTTTCCAGATGAGGTCCAAAGAGGTGGTGCCATTTGCTCAGATTCTCAGAGTTATCTTGTGGCTGAGCTGACCCTGGAGCCCAGGTCTCCTGACTCACATTGGCTTCATAGACAAGAATCACTTATCAATAAATAGCTTAGAGAGGCATTGTACATCTTTTCTAAGGCTAACCAACAGACAAGCCCTTTTTTTTTTTTTTGTGGTATGTGGGCCTCTTACTGTTGCGGCCTCTCCTGTTGCGGAGCACAGGCTCCGACAGCACAGGCTCAATGGCCATGGCTCACAGGCCCAGCCGCTCCGTGGCATGTGGGATCTTCCCGGACCGGGACACGAACCCGCGTCCCCTGCATCGGCAGGCGGATTCTCAACCACTGCGCCACCAAGGAAGCCCAGACAAGCCCTTTTGTTTCAAAGAGCTTGGCATCCCCTAGTTTTCTGGAAAGAGGACATACATTTCATCATGGACAGCAAATAAAGTCATAACTATAGGCTATGTAAAAAGGGTAATGAATGAATCCATTTTTATGGGTGGTTTGAAAGTTTCCCCACTGAGTCTTCCTCAGGACTTTGAACCTGGCAGTTCAAAGTGCTCAATCATTTGCGGCTGTGGTTCTCAGGCTTGTCAAAGGAGGGGAGAAAGCCTTGCTGTAAAAGTAGCCTGGAAGCCATCTGTCTGGGGGAGCAATTTTTTTTTATTGAATTGAGACCCAGCCAATTTTTTGCTTGAGGGCTCTGAATTTAAAATCAAATGCAATTAGAAAAATGGAGTGAAATCTCTCTAGTTTCCCTACTTTAACTTTTTTTTGGTTAGAAAATTAGCATATTCAAGTTAAATAGTAATGCCTTCTTTATTATTTCTCACCTTCCCTCCCTCTCATCCTTTCCTCCCTTCCTTACTTCCTTTTTTTTCCCACAATTTCACCTCAGGGGTGCCTCTGTATTTTCTAGGGCAAAGTCATGGGCATGGGGCTTAGATCGGGACTCTGGGCTTTCTAGGGTGGCTCCGTCTGGCAGCTGTGGGAACCCTGGCAATTCTTGTCACCTCTCTGAAGCTTCTTTTTCTCTTAGGGTTTTCTTTCTTTCTTTCTTTCTTTTTTTTTGAGAATTAAAGGAGACAATACATTTCTAGTTTTTGAAAACTATAAAGTGCTGTGTGAATTTGAATTGGGGCAGGTGGCACATCATTTCTGCTGGAATGAATTCTGGTCCCTAAGATATAATTTGAGCAAGCACTTAACACTCACACAAGCATGGCATGTGCCCTAGGAGATGGGCTTTTGAAATAGAGAAATGGCCTTGACTCTCAGCCCAAACAATGAGGAAGTGTCTTGGCAAAAGATAAAGAGGAAGAATGTGTTTTTCCACTAGGCCTTGTTGTTTTTTAGATGATATCAACTTCTAGCAGAAGGCCAACCAAAGTTGCAAGAAAAACAAAGAGTCCTGCATGATCCCTGCTGTTTAAGACTGACCTCTCCATTTCCTTCTTGCTTGTTTGTGATTGGTGGGGCTATTGTCCTTTTAGACTGACTGGTGAGTTATGGATATAGGTCATCTTGAGTAGCTGCCTACTCGGGACACATAAACCAACCCATAGGAAGAAAGAGGTGGAGTTCCTCTAGATGTGTGGGTTCCCCAGCAGCAGAGAACCACCCCAACTTTCTCCTTCCTGGTGGCACTTGGGAAGTCCAGCAACTGCCAGAAGAGGGTAAGCTGAGTGAAGTCTTGAACAGCGCCTCTCATTTAGCAGTCACGTGTTATTCTCCTTGACATGATTGTCTTGTGGATTAGAGGTCATAAATATCTTGTTTGACAGACAAGCTAGAAATGTGACTCTTAATTTTAACATTGTCATAACACCAGAAAGAGAGAGAGAGAGACAGAGAGAGAGAGAGAGAGAGAGAGAGAGAGAGAGAAAGAAAGAAAGAAAGAAAGAAAGAAAGAAAGAAAGAAAGAAGAAAGGAAGGAAGGAAGAGAGAAAGAAAGAAAAAGAAAGAGGGAGGGAGGGAGGAAGGGAGGAAGGAAGGAAAGAAGAAAGGATGGAAGGAAGAGAGAAAGAAAGAGAAAAAGAGGGAGAGAGGAAGGGAGGAAGGAAGGAAAGAAGGAAGGAAGGGAGAGAGAGAGAAAGAAAGAAAAAGAAAGCGAGGAAGAAAGGAAGGAAGAAAAAAGGGAGAAAGTAAAACGGAGCAGGAGCCTGTGGGGCTCCTGGGCACAGAAGCCTTTTTGTGTTTTTCCTGTTTCTTGTTCATAGGGAACAGACCCCAGACTCCATGACCTTCTCTGAGTCCCAAAGGGCAGATTCAAACAATTGCTAATCAGGGAAGGGAGGGGATACCGAGACAAGGGAGGAGCAGTCAAGAAACAATAGCGCAGCCTTGGGGCAGGATCCTGGTTCCCCTTCAAGGGGTACACATAACAATATCTTTGAGATCTTCTGCAGAGCTAAAATCGCCAACAAATGGAAGATGTTAACTACTGATGAAGCATTCTTCATTCCAGAGAGAAGGTCACAGTTTGGTAACCTCGAAAACCACAGAAACATATCAGGAGACCACCTGAGGCCAGTGTTAAAGGAATGCAGGCCCTGCCCACACCCTGATCCTTATCAGCAACCCTGCCCTTGAACTATTGCTATAAAAACTCCTCACCAAATCCTCCCGCGTTGGGACACACAGTTTTCAAGGGCAGGAGCCCACTGTGTCCCCCTTTGCCTGGCAAAGCAATAAAGCTATTCTTTTCTACTTTACCCAAAACACTGTCTCCGAGATTCAATTTGGCACTGGTACACAGAGTCTAAGTCTTCAACATCAAAAGAAAGAAGGAGAGAAAGAAAGAGATCAACCTTTACCTTCTAGATGATGTAAGAGCAAAGGTCAAATACTAAGATAAGAACCAAATCCCTTAGGAGGCCAGTGGGAGTGAAGTGAGGACCTACCATCTGCTTAAGGAACTTCTCTGGGGGCTTAAGAAAGTAAACATCTAAGAGGGCTCTAAGATAGTTCCATCTTACCTGATCTTCATGCCATTTATTGGGCCTCTACTGCTCACCTGGTCATTTACGTGCTGACTCTGACTGACTGATTTTGTCACAACAGCTTTGCCAAGTTGAGGATACCCACCTCTATTTTTTTATTGGGAAAACAGAACAGAACGGGGTGGTTGGGTGGGGGCAGGAGGATTTGCCCAAGTTCACAAAGTAGTTGGTGGCAGAGCGGGAATCTAACTCAGGTCTGTGCAACTCTGTATCTCATATTCCTTCTACTCTGCAGTCCTGTCTCTCTTATGAAGAACAAATAGCAAAGTATTACACGATTTCCAACATTTATATCTGAAATGCTAGAGGCTGGAAGCCCTCGGTAGAAACCTGATGTCCTCCATGGATCATGGACATGGTCTTCTCCTCACTGTACCAATAAACACAGAATACGGTGGCAAAATGGAATTTGATTTAAAATCTTGAGCTTACTTTGTTTTGCTTTAGTTTTATCACCTTTAAAATAGGGATATTAATACATATTGAGCATTTCTATTATGATAATTAAGTATGTTGCCAATCACAGACACTTTGCACAAAAATTCCCTTCTTTGTTGCTTAGGACACAATTGCTACTTACCTCACTTAAGTTCTTTAAGCTTATCTGTCTGCAAGGAAAAGAAATATGGTGTTACATAAAATATAGTTCATAATGATCAAGATACAATCAATCTGAGTCCTTAAAAACTCTTTGATTACATTTTCATTGCCAAATTAATAGCCCATAGTCCAGTGTGATATTTATCACTGTTCTATCAAATTAAAGCCTGCTTATTTTTCTCATAATTTTCTAAGCAAAAGAAGAAGTTATGAGCCAATATAAAAGGTGGTGACAGAAAGGACATGAATAAACCTGCTTCTCACTTTAGGAGAATTTAAATAACATCATCATTTCTCCTGACATTTGGTTTTCCATGTCAAGTTTCATTAGCACAGAAGGACCTGCTATTATTACCTTCATTTTAAAGCTCTTCATTTTTTGCTTTGAGGGAGTATAAAAGATTTTAAATGTGAAGTTGTGGTACAGCTGGACCCCAGGAAGGCATGCATGAGAGAAAGGATGCTGATATTAAAGGAGATCTGAGACAGGAAAAACACGAAACTGCATGATAGGGAAAGAATTCAACATGGCATTTGATAAAGTGGACATCAGACCATTGGAGGGGTCTCAGAAGAAACTCCAAGCCCTTCATTTATATTGACAATTGAGTCAGTTAGCCTCACTAAACCTCATTTTTCTCATCTACAAAGTGGCACAGGGATATTCGTCTTAGAGGGTTATTGTGACGATTGCTAGAGATAGAAAGGAAAATGTTGGGCATCTAGTGGGCACTATTGTTAGAATGTGGGCACAGCCAGATGAGGAGGTTATGAAGGGAGTTGGGTGGGTGACGCGCACACCTGTCCACCTAGGTCTGTCTGTGAAAAGACTGGAACTGAAGAGATGCCAGGAGATTAAGGCTGCAACAACAATCCTAGCTGAAGGCTGTTGATCTAGAGTTATAAAGGTCTGTCTGTAACAGGTAAGATGATCCCAGCAGCACACAGCGCTCAGATGCTATACCCTGGTCTCAGATCTCCAAGCCAGAAGCAAGTGTACTGAGGTCCCACATTCTTTAACCTGTTTCATCAGTCCATCTGAGATAACACATCTTCACCCTGCTTCCTCCTTTTAACGGGGCAAGTGGAAGATAAAGAGGAACAATTAGAAGTAATAAAGTAGAACAGACACTCATAATATTAATTCTTTTGGGGTTAAAGTGAGGCTGATCTCAGTGTTTTTAATGTTTAAGAAACTCTGGCATCTTAGGAATACTGATAGATTGGCCATGTGGCTTCAATTTAAAAAGGGTGAGTGATTTTAGGCTTGTGATTTTAAGTTAATGAGTCAAGCTATGTTCAACTCTATTTGCAAACCATTCAAACTGTTTAAGAGAACTTGAATTTTGCTATATTTATATATTAACTTTATTAGATTTATAAAAATGAAATGTTAAAGTTTTGCTTGTTAGGGTTTAAACCTGCCCTGTCAGCATTAGAGTACTTAAAAAATCAATTACATTTAGTGAATAAAGGTATTTCAAATGTTTCAGGAGATTTAACTGAGTTCCTAAATGTCTTATGTCTTAACCTATGTAATGTAACAAGCAGAGTGACTGTCTCTC
Source organism: Phocoena phocoena (assembly GCF_963924675.1). Taxonomy (NCBI): domain Eukaryota; kingdom Metazoa; phylum Chordata; class Mammalia; order Artiodactyla; family Phocoenidae; genus Phocoena; species Phocoena phocoena. The sequence continues at coordinate 101,188,081 of NC_089223.1, read as the reverse complement.
TGTTTAGGTAAAAGCACTCCACTTGTGAACCAAGCAATATACTTTATAGATGGAAATTTGAGACTTCAGGAAAGTTAGCCTTTGGAATTCGTAACTTTAAAAAGTTGGATTATTGGGCTTCCCTGGTGGCGCAGTGGTTGAGAGTCTGCCTGCCGATGCAGGGGACGCGGGTTCGTGCCCCGGTCCGGGAAGATCCCACATGCCGTGGATCGGCTGGGCCCGTGAGCCATGGCCGCTGAGCCTGCGCGTCCGGAGCCTGTGCTCCACAACGGGAGAGGCCACAGCAGTGAGAGGCCCGTGTACCACACACAAAAAAAAAAAAAAAAGAAAAAAAAAAAAAAAGTTGGATTATTAAGTGAGAACCCAAGTAATTTTAAGAAGTCCATTCTGTGCACAACAACTGTCGTTGGGTCTTGAAATGCCTGTGGTGACAAGACCCCCACGAGCTGGTTGCTCCCCTCACATGTAAAATGGAGGCTTTAGGGGGTCTCTTCAATGAAATTTATGAAGACAGGGAGACCTGCACAAAGTGATGGAATGGCGGAGCAGGGTGGACTCTGGCCTTCTTCCCCAGCACCACCCTTCCTCTCTGAGAGCACCTTTCCACTCATAAGTCTCCCCATGATCGGCTGCTGGAGATGGCCAGTAAATAAAACATGGTCATTGATTATATAGAATACGTTTTCCACATCCTTTCCTGTGCAAAGTAGGTGCTCAGTGTGCATTTGCGGATAATGCCTTTCACTCTAAAAATAGCCCTTCCTGAGCCTCTCTTAGTTTTTGGCTTAGTTTCAAATGAATTGGATTTGAGTCCTTGCTCTGTCATCTCTGAGCGCCATCTCACTCAATAAGTGAAATTTCCTCTCTGAAGCTTCATTTTCCCACCTGTAAAATGGGTAAATTCAGACAGAAATGAAGAGGATTGATTAAGGTTCTCATGAAATAATATATGTGAAAGCTATTTGGAAAAAATAACACCTTACATCTGCAGAACACTTTTAACAGTCACACTCTCTTTTAACTTAAACTTTTTGTTCTGACCTAATTGTAGGTCTCATGCAGTGGTAGGAAATAATACAGACACATCCCACGTGCCCTTAACCCAGTTTCCCACAAAGGCAACATCTTGCAAAACTATGATGATAATAAAGTTTACACTTTAAAATCAATAGTTTCCATTCACGAGTGTGAATTTGTATATCTTCTTTGTAATCCATACTTTCTCTCTTCTTATGGTTTCTTGATATGTATAATGATTTTTTTCCACCACCCAAATCATCAGAATATGCATTTTTGCCACTAAGGTTGCTTGAACTGATACAGTGTCAGCATTACTAGTTGAAAAGGTAAAACCATAGTTAGGCAAATGAGTGTTTTGTTGGTAAAATATCACACACTTTATTTAAATTTTGGCTGAATCCCCCACCTTGGGCCACTGAATTTGCTGAAGTTTAAAGGAAATTTCATGGCTCGATGACCAGTCTGCAGTTCTATGCCCTCATCAGAAAATTAAGGTTTGTAGCATTGCTTTTTGCACAGCGCTGAGGACTCTAAAGTGGGCCATGTGTAGCTAGACCTACAGCAAATGATGATTGCTCTCATGATTTCTCAGGGTGAGTTTTATTTGGTGCATGGACCATGGTATTCAAATTACAATGGATACATAGTTGGAAACTTTTTTTTTCTTCTTTCTAATTATGTCAAGGAGACAGTTTCCATGTGGTGGTTAGTATATCCTAAACATCACTCTAACTTTACTTTTCTTCCCTTTTAACAGAGAAAACCTCCTCCAGGCTGAAAGTTTTGCTCTGAAATTATGTTGTGGTTGTTTATGGTGATGATATGTTTCCCTCTTAAATACATCTATTTAAGTAAAAAAAAAAAAAAAAGCTGACAAAATATATAAAGTACATCATAATGACCCATAAGTGGTTGAGAATGTCTAACCAACATTCCCCAAACGTCAACGTTCTCTCCTAGTTTCAAGTTGTCAATGAATGTTCTAAATGGCGTTTTCCTTAACTGAGGTGCTTCAATTCAGCAATTGTTTTGTGAAGTCAAGACTTAGCTATAAAATAGAGAAGGACAGAGCTGGCAGAGACCAATGGGGGCTGAAACACAATAGCGGGGACCACCACTGTCACCCACAGTGAGCACGGCCAATTGTAAGGCTGCAGCTGTCTTCACTGATGCAGTTGATCCCTGGACGTAAATCACAGCCTCCCAGGGAGGGCAATTCATCACAGGGGCCTAGGGAGCAGCTGTTAGGAAGGCAGCGGGCACTACTCTTCCTGCATTGGCCAAAGATGCTCAGATCTCCAATCTTCCTTCTGTTTTCATGGAAAGTGAACCTTACAGCAGCCTCACGTGGTCATTCACATGTGGTCATTAGTAACGGCCATCTGACTACCTAGATGGGCCCAACTAAAAATGGATTGAAACCTCTCTTAAAGCAAAGCTCTCGGTTTCTTCGTTGGCAAATATTTTCTCCCATTCTGTGGGTTGTCTTTTTGTTTCGTTTATGGTTTCCTTTGTTGTGCAAAAGCTTTTAAGTTTAATTAGATTGCATTTAAAAAATTTTTATTTCTATTTTCATTTCTCTAGCAGGTGGATTAATCTCCAACATATACAAACAACTCATGCAGCTCAATAACAAAAAAAACAAATGACCCAATCAAAAAAATGGGTGGAAGATCTAAACAGACATTTCTCCAAAGAAGACATACACATGGCCAAAAGGCACATGAAAAGATGCTCAGTATCTCTAATTAGTAGAGAAATGCAAATCAAAACTACAGTGAGGTATCACCTCACACCAGTCAGAATGGCATCATGAAAATATGTACAAACAATAAATGCTGTAAAGGGTGTGGAGAAAAGGGAACCCTTCTACACTGTTGGTAGGAATGTAAATTGGTACAGCTACTATGTAGAACAGTAAGGAGGTTCCTTATAACCTTATAAACACTAAAAATAGAGCTACCATATGACCCAGCAATCCCACTCCTGGGCATATTCCCAGAGAAAATCATAATTCGAAAAGATACATGCACCCCAATGTTCACTGCAGCACTATTTACGATAGCCAGGACATGGAAGCAACCTAAATGTCCATTGACAGAGGAATAGATAGAGACGATGTGGTATATACATACAATGGAATATCACTCAGCCATTAAAAACAACGAATTAATGCCATTGGAAGCAACGTGGATGGGTCTAGACATGGTCATACTGAGTGAAGTAAGTCAGACAGAGAAAGACAAATATCATATGATATTGCTTATATGTGGAATCTAAAAAACATGGTGCAGATGAACTTATTTACAAAACAAAAATAGAGTCACAGATGTAGAAAACAATCTTATGGTTACCAGGGGAGAAAGGGGGAAGAGAGATAAATTAGGAGCTTGGGATTGACGTATATACACTGTATATAAAATAGATAACTAATAAGGATCTATTGTATGGCACAGGGAACGCTACTCAATACTCTGTAATGTGGGAATAGAATCTAAAAAAAGAGTTGATATAGGTATATGTATAACTGATTCACTTTGCTGTACAGCAGAAACCAACACAACATTGTAAATAAATTATATGCCAATAAAAATTAAACAATAAAATAAAATAGAATAAAGCAAAGCTCTCTTAGTCCTCGTGGCATTCCCAGTGTCTGGCACTGGGCTTTGCATGTTTTTGCCCTCTCAACAGTCATATACCAACCCTATAACTTTGACCGAGTCACCTAACTTCTCTGAATCTTAATGACATTTTGTGCTCAGTGGGTAGGGAAGTGATTTTTGCCAGGCTCTTATTATATGCCTCTACTGGGCTGGGCACTTTGGCCTTTCCAAGCCTTAGAAAATCATACTTTATTGGGCTGCAGAAAGGATTCAATGAGATGAAATGTAACTCTCCTCTGGTGAAGAGACCCAGCACAGCTCTCATCACATCTAAGAATGATTAAACACTGTAAACTACAGCTAGAGACACTGCAAAGTTACAAAACACGAAAGTTTAAAGATTCCAACACCACTGACATGGCTGACAGTAGACTGGTGTGATCCAGGCAGCAGAGGGGCTCATCTGGAGATCAGGATAGTATTATTTTAGACATTAGAAGCTTGGACACAGACAGGTAAGGCCTAAGCACCTTCGAAGCTTGAGTGGCAGAAATATCCCTAGAATCTGGGTCCCTCTGGGCGCCTAGCCCTGGATATACATCAGATTCATCTGGAGAGCTTTGAAAAATACTAATGCCCTATAGTGATGCTTTCAATTGAAACAGATCCTGGAGAACAGTACTTTTTAAAAAGTTTGCCTAATTATTTCAATGTAAAGCCAGGATGAGAAGCATTGCCCTAGAATCTATAGCTTCTATTTCAAGACAAAATAGGGTTATGGGTGCCTAATTCTGTCGGGTACAGATGGGAGATGCTGCTTAAGTGTTTTTCTTTCTTCTTTCCTGTGCTGTGACAGATATTATCCTAGTACTTTAGAAAAATCACATACCTCCTCACCACAATTCTATCTCATGGGGCTGGTTATTTTCTTTTTACCAATAAAGAAAGCAGGACTCAGAACTGTTTAAGAGCTTCCTGAAATTTTACAGCCAGAAGTGGCTCAGCAGGGATCCAAACCCTGTCCTGCTGGGTTCCCACATCCTACTCTTTCCAATGTAAAGAAACAGAAAGAAAATAAAAATCCTCTCTTCTACACACTAAACAACCTCATCATCTTTGATATTTATTCATCCTATTTTCTTTTCTTTCTTTTTTTGCAGTACGCGGGTCTCTCACTGTTGTGGCCTCTCCCGTTGTGGAGCACAGGCTCCGGACGCGCAGGCTCAGTGGCTGTGGCTTATGGGCCCAGCCGCTCTGCGGCATGTGGGATCTTCCTGGACAGGGGCACGAACCCATGTCCCCTGCATCGGCAGGCGGACTCTCAACCACTGCGCCACCAGGGAAGCCCCATCCTATTTTCTATCTCCTTCTCTGAGTTTGGGCCAGTTCTTGTCATATTAGACGACTTGGTCAGGAATTTTAGGGACAATGCATTTCACATTTCCAATTCAGATGATGTTCTATTACTGTTGTTGTTTCCAAGACACTCATTCTTTGAAAACAGAAATCAAAAGAGAGCAAATCTGGTGACTCTTGGTCTGGCTCAGCCCCTCTGGAAACTGCCTCGCGGGGTTCTAGGACATATGCATACTGCAGTGAGTTAGCCCCTCCTTTTGAGGTCAAAGGGACAGACTTCTTTCCAAATATATTATATGCGGTGGCAAAGGCACCAATAGAAAATGGCTCAAGGTAGTAACTGTAACACATGTTGGTAATAAATATGTGCTAGGCAGGTACTGATAAGCACTTGATAGAAATCATCTTATTTAATTCTCACATTAGCCCAGGAGGTAGGCAGTAGGCATTATTCTTAACCTCCCTTTACTGCTGAGAAAAGCCTTGGGCTTAGAGAAGCAAGTCATTTGCCTTGGGGCAGAGTTTCCCAACCTCTGGCCCACTGACCTTTTGAGTCTCATTACTCTTTGTTCTGGGGGAGTTCAGCACACTGCAGGATGTTTGGCAGCATTCCTGGCCTCTACCCACTAGATGCATCCCCAGCACCCAAGCTGTCACGACAAAATGTCCCCAGACACTACGAACTCCCCTGGGAGCAAAGACATTTCCGCCCCCCAACCCCACTCCCGGTTAAGAACCACTGCCCTTCCTCTGCTAGTTTATGAGAAGGAGAACCTGCGTTTCGAGATGGGGACAGGGGAGAGAGGAAATTGCACGAGGAAGAGCAGGAGAGGTTTCTGCATGGAAGATGTATGTTTGTGTGGGTTTCTAAAGGACAGAAAGGGAAGAGGCATTTGCCAAAAAAACTAAGGGGGAAATGGCATTTTCGGCTCTTTTACGTTCCGCCATCAGAACCAGTGATGAAAGGGTTCTCCACAGAAGTGCCAAATGTGCCTGATATTTTGAATTTCTGTATGCACGAGAAACGCTCACTGACAACATAGTGCCCTGCACCTCACCGGCTGATCCAAGCTTGCAGTCAGAAAGCATCACTCACTCTGGGCAGCAACACGAGGGAAACACCAGTCTCTGTTCTGACTTCTAAAATAAGGTAATTTTGGAAATCTAAACTCTCTCGGGGAAAAGAAAAAGAGGTCCTTTCGTGTTTGTGACATTTTTTGATCAGAGCTGGCTGCTCGGCTGCCCGGTGCCCCATACATTTGGGAGCGGGGCTCTGGCATCAGCACTTAATACCAGAGGGTGGGGTTTTTTATATTTATTTGTCAAAAAGGCAATCATGTTTTTGACAAACGGGTTTTCACGTGCGCGGTTATACTTCTCCGGCCTGGGAGATGGGAAGCTGCGTGCCGATATTGGTCCTCCAACAGTCTGAACCCCTTTCAGTTCCGGCAATGATAACATTTTCTTTAATAACTAATTCACATCGTAAGTGAGCCATTCTTCCAGTAACTGATTTTATTACAAAGAAGGTGTATTTTCCATTAAGGAGTCAAACTACAGGTTTCTGAGATGCTTTCCCTCAAGGTATGGGATGGCTGTCCCCACCACGTTGGGCAGCCCATTTAGAGAGGTGACTGGTTTGGTTATTGTTGCTCTCTTCCCCCTGCCCACCCGTTCCCTGGTCATCTCACCACCAGCAACAGCAAGCCTCTCACCTGGACTCTCTCTGGACTTCGGCAAGGGTGTACCTCTGAGGGAAGAGTGGCTTGCTGCTCGTCGGCTCAGGGGGCAGGGGCTGGTACTTCTTTGGAAGAGTGACGGGCGGCCTGTGTGAAGCGTCACAGTGGGGATCTGAGAAGGTTTGCTGTACAGATGGCTCCTCAGACCTGGAATTCACACAGCCCTGCCCGCTGTGCCCTCAGCTTTGGGCTGGAAACATCAGTTTTGGGCGTGGGGGGTGGCAGCTCTCTACAGGGAGCTTCGAATGTCAGAATACTCATTCTTCTAATCAGCTTAAATCTCTCTCCTTGCAACTTGCCCTTTGATCTGGTTCAATTTTTTAGAGTGTTATGTACTTTTCTATAGGGTGTCATAGCTTTATCAATCTGCCATCTGTTGAAGTTTTAGGAGGCCTGGAGTAAAAATATGATTACAGCCTTTCCTTTGCTCCAGACTAGAAGACATGAGCTTTTGAATCTCCCCAAAGAAATAGGAAAATGTTCCAAAGTCGATGGGTGCCTCGCTCACCCATGTATTCACCCGTGCCCTCACTCATTCACAAAGTGTATCGGGCACTGTTGGTAGATGCTGGAGATGCAGAAAGGAAAAAGACACAGTCCTGGGCTCAAGATGCTTCCCTCTGGGAGGGCAGAGAGAGAAGTGGTGAGAAGATGACCAGCCAGGGAAGTAAGTGCTGTGATGGAGGTCCTCACGGGCCCAAGCAGAACAACAGAGTGACTTAACTCAGAGCCTGAGAAATCAAGTCTGTTGCTTTTGCCTCCATATATATAAGTATAATAATAATTGCATTTGTATTATATATATAAATATATATATATATACGTATATGATTATATACTTATGTACTGTAGGTCCCTTGAAGGCATTTCCCAGTGCCAGGACTCTCTGGCAGATTTCTGTACTAAAAGGAAGGAGAGATTTCTGTACTAAACAAAGGGAAAGAAACAGGAAGCAGGGAAGCAAGGCATTCATTAAAGATCGATAAGTGGAGGTAGATTGAATAGATGACTGTGAATGAATGAATGATTAAATGGATGAATGAGGCTTATTTAATCTTGTTCATTGACCAACTCATTAGCTTTCAGTATCAGATGTCTGTGTTTCTCTTTCTCAAATTATAGAACTAATCGTTTAAGTATATAGCAAAACAAAGTTCTATTTTCAGTGTCTTACCGAGGAGGTGGTGGTAAAGGAGTCTGCAAAAGGAAAGAGAATCAGAAATTAAAGCCTGGTTCTTTGAGCAGAGCTAAATGGTTAGTGATTTTTTGGTTTACAGGTAGACATGACAAATCCCAACCAAACTTCTAGGATATATATTTCAAGTGCCACCTAAGCTTTCACATTGTCCATATTCCTATGCTTCTAAAACAAAGGGTGGGTAACAAATGCATTTCAATGCTTTTTCTTACCTTGTTTCCCTTTGTGGGTTTGTCTCCTAAACATAAGAAGGAACATCAGTGAGTTTATGGAAAATGTCAACAAGCTATTTTCACATATGTTTAAATGGAAATCATTCCTCTTTGAATACTTTTGGTGATAACGCCAATGAACATTTGTTGAGCTCTTATTAGATACCCAGCACCATGCTAAATATTTTAGTTATGTGACCTCATTCAATCCTTGCCTTTGTTCTGGATGCAGAAACTGGGGTGTGGGGAAGTTAAGTAGCTCACCTTCAGTCCCCCAGTTAGTAAATTGTAGAATGAAGATTTCATGGCATGTGGTGCGACCCCTAAGGTCCTCTCTAAACCATTAACTCTTGATTAACATTCTTTTATATATACAGTCATCTTATTAATTCAAGTCCCTGCCTCACACCTTCATCGGACATTTCCAAGCAGAGGAAAATAGCATCACGAAATTTTCCAGGTGGAAGGGTTTTCTAAGACCCCAGAAAACAACTTTTATTATACGAATGACAAAAGTAAGGACAAACTAGGTAGGACAATTGCCCAAGACCACCCAATCCTAGAACAGCCTGAATGAGGCCCGGAAAGGATTTTCCCAGCTTCTAGGTAGTTTTATTTCCACAATTCAATTCTACTCAAAGACAGTTATTGAGCTGCTACTCTGAGCTGTGCACAGGACCAGGCACCAGGGATTAAAAAGACAAATACAACACGATCCTTCTCCTCAAAGTGTTTACAGTTGTTCTGTTTACAGGCCAAGTTCCAGGTTCTGGGGACATAATTGGAAAGGTGAGAGGCACTGTCCCTGCTGCCATAGGGCTTATAACTAAGAGGGTAGACGTGCACTGAAAACACTATTAAAATCGTGATGATAATTTCAAGAAGAGAAGGGCATGGTATTGAAGGGACACACAGGAGACTTAAGGTAGTCTGGGGTGTCAGAAAAATCTCTTTGAGGAAGCAGTGCTCACTTATCTGTAAAAATGGATGTGACCTAATAAATGCTGCTTTATAGGGGGTGGGAGGAGTCAGTGAGACAATGTCTGTATCTTATTGTAGGAGACTTAAAACTCAACTGAGCACTGGCTGAGCCTCCTTTCCTTATTTGTGAGACAACAAGGTTGGATTAAATCTGTGTTTTTTAACTTGGCTATGAAGAGTCCATTGTGGTCCCCCTGGGGACTCCCAAGGAAACTGCAGGACTGCAGGACGGGGCGGCGGGTTTCTGGTTCATCACCCCATGTCACTGGCGGGACTCTACCTCCACTCACTTCCCACTGGATCTCCTCTTAAGATTTCTTTTGGGGAAAGGTCCAGCTGGCCAAAAACAGCACAACACAACATACACTGTCCTGGATGATTTTAAGGGTTCTTCCAGGTCTAAAAAATAACTACTTCATTGAACAAAATTACCATTCTCCCTATTTTGTTCTTAGAAAACACTTTTAAACAGAAAGGATAGACTTCTCTGCATGAATTCAAACACTGATGGAAGACACGAATCGTAGATGTTCCGGGCATTGTAAGAACACAAAATATGACCCAGAACGTATTTCAACAACTGTGGCCGCCTAGTTAATGTTAGATCTTTGCTTATTTCAATGATATTACTAAAAAACTTAGGCCATAGGATGCTTCTTTAAGGCATAAAATTAGAAAACAAAACTAACTTGCCTTCATTTTATTGTTCACTGGCTTCAGCAGTAGAGCTCCCTGTGGAACTACCTTATGGCTTATTCTGATGACTTTCCCTGTGAAGCTAGATGTTGGCTGTCTAAGACATCTTTTTTCATAGCTACCACTATAACTACTGGGGATCAATTCAATTCACTGGAAAAAAAATTCAATAAAAAGACTGAGCATCTGGAATTCAATAGGAACATTCCATTTATTGCTTCAGAGATATGTATCCCGTTTGCTTCAGTGACTGTGAGTTTAGAAAAGGACGTCTATCTTGCTTTTATTCATTTACTTATTATTGAGGCTGTAGTGTATGTCAGGCATGGATTCATTTTTAATACATTTATTGATGTAGGTTTTGGGGAATATAATGTCAAAAAAAGTTGCTATTCTCATGTAAACTTACATTCCAGTGGTAGGAGATAGAAAAGAAATCAACAAAACTATATGATGTCAAGTGATGACAGGTGCTACAAAGAAAAATGAAGTAGGGTGAGTGAGAGATGGCGGACGGGGCTGCTATTTTTCAGACAGACCACAGAAGGCCTTTGTGGATAGGTGATGAGAACAGAGGCTTGAAGAAAGTGAGGGAACACACCATATGAACACCTGGGCAAGAGTATCACTGACAGGCGGAGCAGCAAGTGCAAAGACTCAGAGGTGGGATGAGCACGAAGGGGCACTACTGTCCCCACGGTGGTGGTGGAGGTGGAGGGGTGCCCAGATCACACAGGGTCTTGTAGGCTGTGGTGAGAACTGTGCCTTATCGGTGGTGCATTTTTTCCCTACACCGGCTGTGAGTCGTGTGCCTTCATTATAATGTAAGGTTTTCCCTGGCATCAGTCAGTAACCCCCTCATTTAAAAACTGTGTGTGGGGACTTCCCTGGTGGCGCAGTGGTTAAGAATCCACCTGCCAATGCAGGGGACACTGGTTTGAACCCTGGTCTAGGAAGATCTCACGTGCCGTGGAGCAACTAAGCCCGTGTGCCACAACTACTGAGCCTGTGCTCTAGAGCCTGTGAGCCACAACTACTGAGCCCACGCGCCCTAGAGCCCTCACGCTGCAGCAAGGAAAGCAATGAGAAGTATGCGCACCACAACGAAGAGTAGCCCCTGCTCGCCGCAACTAGTGAAAGGCTGCACGCAGCAATGATGACCTAACATAGCCAAAAAAAAAAAAAAAAAAAAAGTTAAAAAAAAATGTGTGTATGCAGATTCCACTCCTGGGTGTATACTCAAAGAGAAATGCAAACATACATCCATACAAAAACTTGTACATGAATTTTCATAACAGCAGTATTCGTAAAAGTCAAAAGGTAAAAAACCACCCAAATGTCCATCAACTGATGAAAAAATAAACAAGTATGTCTGTACTATGGAATGTTATTTGTTAGTAAAAAGGAATAAAGTACTGATACATGTTACAACATGGATGAACTCCTAAAACATTGTACTCAATGAAGGAAGTCAAAAGACTACATATTGGATGATTTCATTTATATTTAAAAAATCTAGAATGGGCAAATCCATAGAGATCGGAAGTATATTAGTGGTTTCTTGGGGAAGGGCAAGGGTTGAGGAGCGGCTTCTAATGGATACAGGCTTTCTTTTTCGGTGATAAAATTTTCTAAACTTAGATTGTGGTGATAGTTGCAGAATTCTATGAATATACTAAAGTCATTGAATTGTACATTTTAAATTAGTGAATTTTATAGTATGTGCACTGTATCTCAATAAAGATGTTTAAAATATTTTTTAAAATGTGTTCCTGATATTATACGCAATATCAAAAATCCTGAAGGCTTCAGCTATGTCAAATATATCTAACAGTAGTAATTTATGCCATGAGCTTCTCTTATTTATTGCTTAGATAACTGAAACGTTATAGACTAAGAGGTAGAAACGAACTTCAGGGACTCCACGAGGGAGAAAACTAGATCAAACAGGTGAAATAACTTGTCATACTGTCATACAGCTTTGATAATAATTCAGATAAAATTCAACCATATTTTTTTTGTGGGGGTGGGGCTTGTTCAAGAAAGTAATAACAACTCAGGTATTTGACATACTGGAAGAAGATGAGATTTGGAGCTGAGTTTCTTGAGTTTGAACTTTGATTCTGCTACTACTGTGGGTAGGGTCATGGCAGGATCTCAATAAATATTAATGAAATAAACAAATGGATTGAGCAACGGTTGCAATTTTTCATCTGGAAAAGTGAGACATGGTTACTCATACTTCATGGGACTTCGTATGTGGAATAAATGAATTGATGAAGTTCACGTGATGGCTTTGAATGCATCCCCACTGTAACTAGTATTATTGTGTAATGGAAGATTAGAGGGAAAATGGCAATCGACCCTCCTGAGGAGGTACACAAATACCCCAAATGCTATGAAAAATTCCCTGTCCCATCAGAAGACCCAAACAGTTGTTATTCGAGATAGTTCGCATCTTGACATTCAGTCAAGCAGTTTTCACTAGGAGGAGGCTGGCATGCTCGCCATCTGTTGGCTGCATGTGTAATTAGCACCATCTGCCGAGACTGTGTCCTTATTTTGCTCTTCAGTCTGCAGTAAGGCAGTTTTCACTTCTGCTGAAAAATGTATTGCTTCTTGGGAGATAATGTAGTGAGCTGAACACAGCATTGCTGTAGAATCTATTACCTCCATAACTTGTTAGGGTGAAGTCATGAACAAGTTCTCAACCTCAGAGGGTTCTGTGAAGTTAGAGTATCGCGAGACCTGCATGTGGCATTTCGGGGTGGGGGTGGGGGGCTGGGAGGGTTACTGGTGCCAGCTTATAGGAGCTGGTTGTTAATTTTTCAAGATTTTGCAATGCAGGTGTTAAACACGGCCATTATTAAAAAAATAGTTATGTAAATGTACACTTAAGTTATTTCAAAAACAAAGGTAGCATCTGCTCAAAACTCATGACTTCCTAGTTATTCTACCACATTTATCTATGCTGTTGAAGTTATTTACCTCTACTGTGTCTATGATGGAAATACTAAAAAATGGTATCTCTTCCCAACTACCTGTTCAATGATCATGTTGGTAGCTTGAAATCTGCTGTATGGGAAGTATTTACACCATGGAAATTGGCAAATGCTGTAAATTAGGGTTTGATTTATTGTTTTACTGCTTGTCTAGACTTAAAGAGATGGAGAAAATGTTGACAAAGCAAATTAAATATAAAAGTGTGTTGTGTCTGCACATTGCCCCATTACATTGTAAAAAGAGGAAAATTGAGGAAATATACTTCTGATATTGAAAAACTATCATCTGACTCAGCTAAGAAGCTGTTCATGTAATTACATCAATTGCAGTCATCGTTTGGCTGCAGATACAAGAGTGTGGAAAAAATCAGTGAAAGCACTCTGTGAAAATCAATTGGCTATATAAAATTTATGATAGAGTGTTGTATATTTTACTATTATTTTAAAACTGTGTGCTATATACATCCTTTTATCAGTAAAATTTATAAGAGGTCTATATATGTATGTATGTACATACTATTTTTTTTTAGATGCAATATTTTCTTTAATATGTCTGTGGTGAGCATAATTACTTTTTAAAAAAATAAAGACTATTTTTTTAGAGCAGTTTTAAGTTTACAACAGAATTGGAAGGAAGGTACAGAGGTTTCCCATTTATCACCTGCTCCCACACATGCATAACCTCCCCCATTATCAACATCACTAGTCCAAATGTTACATTTTTTACCGAGGATGAAGCTACATGGATACATCATAATCACCCAAAGACCATAGTTTACCTAAGGGCTCACTCTTGGTGTACATTCTATGGGTTTGGACAAATGTATAATGTACTCATCATTATAATATCATACAGAGTATTTTCACTAAAAATCTTCTGTGCTCTATGTATTTATCTCTCTCCCCAACTCAGACTCTTGGCAATCACTGAACTTTTTACTGCCACAATAGTTTTGCCTTTTCCAGAATGTCATATAGTTGGAATCACATAATATGTAGCCTTTTCAGATTGGCTTTTGTCACTTGGTAATATGCATTTAAGTTTCCCCCATGTATTTTTGTGTTTTGATAGCTAATTTCTTTTTAGCACTGAATAATATTCCACAGTGGAATGTCTGGATTGTACCACAGTTTATTTATTCATTCACCTACTGAAGGACATCTTGGTTGCTTTCACGTTTTTGGTAATCATGAATAAAGCTGCTATAAACATCTGTGTGTAGGTTTTTGTGTGGACATAAAATTTCAATTCCTTTGGTAAATACCAAGGAGTGTGATTGCTGGATCACATGGTAAGAGTACGCTCAGTTTTGTAGGAAACTGCCAATCTGTCTTCCAAATTGGCTGTACTATTTTGCATTCCCACCAGCAGTGTATGAGAGTTCCTGTTGCTCCACATCCTCACCAGCATTTGCTGTTATCAGTGTTTTGATCTGGGCCATTCTAATAGATGGATGGGGTATCTCATTATTGTTTCAATTTACAATTCCCTGGTGACATATGATGTGGAGCATGTTTTCATATGCTTATTTGCCACCTGTATGTCTTCTTTGATGAGGTCTCCGTTGAGGTCTTTGACATTTTTTATTTTTTTCCCCATTGGGCTCTTTGTTTTCTTATTGTTGAGCTTTAAGAGTTCTTTGTATAGTTTGGAGAATAGTCTTTTATCAGATGTTTCATTTGCAAATATTTTCTCTCAGTCTGTGGCTTGTCTTTTTATTCTCTTATATTGTCTTTTGCAGAGCAGAAGTTTTAAAATTTTAATCAAGTTCAGCTTATCAATCATAGATCATGTCTTTGGTGTCGTAACTAAAAAGGCATCACCATACCCAAGGTTATCTAGGTTTTCTATGCTATCTTCTGTGAGTTTTATAGTTTTGATTTTTAATTTAGGTCTATGACGCATTTCAAGTTAATTTTTGCAAAGGGTGTAAGATCTGTATCTAGATTTATATTTTTGTAGGTGGATATCAAATCGTTTTAGCACCATTTATGGAGAAGACTACCTCTGCTCCATTGTATTGCCTTTGCTTCTTTATCAAAGGTCAGTTGACCCTATGGGGGTCTATTTCTGGGTTCTCTGTTCTGTTCCACTGATCTATTTTTGTAGTCCTTCATTAATACCACACTGTCTTGATTACTGGAACTTTATAGTAAGCCTTGATGTTGAGTAGCATCAGTCCTCCAACTTTGTTCTCATACCTTTTTTTCAGAGATTTGGATATTACACATTTACCACTGCTTGTGATCTGGTTTTAGTGCTGCTACTGATGTGCCATGTGACTTAGTGCAAGTTGTTTGGCTTCTCTGAGCTTTGGTATCCTCATCTGTGATTTAAATGGTTGGAAAAGAAGATATGTGGGTTCCAAGAATTTGTTTCTTGATAGAAGGGACAATGATGCAATAGAGTGGTCACAAATGGGATCTTTGAAATCATTCGTGTTGGGTTCTAATCCCCCCTCAATCACTTACTGAGTAATCTTGGGCACATTATTGAAATGTTCTGGGCTTGTTTCCATGTCTGTAAAGTGCAGATAATGAAGTGCAGTTCCTTGGATGGCCAAGCTTAAATAAAATACTACTTGTTTTTCAATTAGCTCCTAGTCAATTCGTGCTAAATATACGCGATAGCCTTTATCTATGAAATATGATCATCACAATCAACGCTTTTGGAAGCCTACCATCAGTGTAATGTTCTGTAATTAGAGACATAGACTCTGAACAAAATTGGATAAAACCTGGCCTCAGTCGCAGTATTTATTATGTCTAAAAGTTTTATGATGTCTAAAAGTGAACCTTTAGGATTTCACGTCCTGATGATTAATTGCGGAAGCATCCAAAGGAGCAACTTACGATCCAAGTGGCTAGTGCATATTTCACAAGGCCTGTTTGAGAAACCTCTCCACGTCTGTGGAAACTTTCAGAAATTAATTCCAGCAGTAAATTGCTGGAACCATTCTTTGGGTTGAGTGGGGAGGGATTAAGTTAGGCAAAGCCAAGGATGTGGGAGGGACCTGCCAGATTTAACAGTTCCTCAAATAAGGTTGGAAAGTGCAGTTTCTTAGGAACATGGATGTCAAGAGCTGCACCTTGTTAGTGACAGATGTGGGATAGAAGCATCTTTCCTAAACAAGCCCAGGAGACATCTTTTCCACTGACCTCAGGAAAGGTGGGCAGGCAGGGTGAAGGGAAGGACTGAGGCTTCAGAGGCGATGACATGGGCAGTGGGGCGGGTGGATTTGTATGTATGAACCATATCCATGGATTCACAGAATGCTAGAGGCCGTCGTGTTCTCCCATATTTCTATAGATGGGATATTAAAGGCCAGTAAGGGAATATCATTTGCCTAAATTTGTAACGGAGCAGGACCCTATGGGATCTTCCTGGGACAGGCCTTCCCCCATATCCTCTGCTTTATCTTCTGTGTGAAGTACATAGATAAGAGTATTTGATGCACATATCCTGAGTTTTTTTTATGGATGTGAAAACCCTGCACCACATGGAAGATGTTAACTACTTGATGACCATGAGCACACAGCCCCCAGGCCTCCTGGAGCCTAAGGACTGATAATGTTAACCCCTGTGACACTGCCGTGTTCCTTCACCATCAGCCAATCAGAGAACTGTGCATGAGCTGATCACATACCCTGTGACCGCCCACCCCTTCACCTGGCTTTTAAAAATGCTTTGCTGAAACCCTTCAGGAGCTCGAGGTTTTTTACAGGATGAGCCACCAGTCTCTTTGCATGGCCCTGCAATAAACCTTTTTCTGCTCCAAACTCCTATGTTTCAGTTTGTTTGGCCTTCCTGTTCATCGGGCATGTGAACTTGCACTAACAAATTCATAGCACAGACAGAGACAGAGCCAGAAGCAACCAGGCTTCTTGACTTGCATCTTGCAGGCCTCTACCTAATGGGATCGCATGGCTGAGGATCACAGGCTCGTCTCTAGTTGGTCCTATGACAGCCTGCCATGCTTATCTAATACGCTTTTATTAAAATGGGTTAAATTTTAGAGTTACTTTAGTGTTTACTATGCATCCACTATGTGCTCAGCACGGTGCTATGTGATTACTGTAAGGAAAACAATGTTTAGTAAACTTTGGTCTTTGTGATTGAGGAGCTTATTTTTATATTCATCGATAACAGATTTATTGTGTATGCTCCACACCAAAGTAGATAGAGCATGAGATGGTTTCAGCCTACACAGAGAGGCAGGAATACATTCCAGTGTAGGGAGAACGGCAGAGGGTAAAAGAGGGAGGAATGAATTCCAGAAACCATTAGTTCAGTTCAGTATCCCTTTGTCAAGTGTCCATCACGTGTCAATAACCATGCTATAGGATTTGCGTTGGTTATAAACTTTAAAACAGACAGATGTATTACAATGTAGGTGCGTTTCCTCCCTTTTAGAGATAAGGAAACAAACTTAGAGAGGTTATGTTCCTTGTAGATTTCACATTTGGAAAGCGGTAATACTGGGATTTGAACGCAGGTCTCCTTGTCCCCAAATCTAACATTCATGCAACCATATTTTAACTGCTGCTACATCTCAAACATAATTAAATTCCCCTGAGGTCATTGTCTCACACCTCAGCCCAATGTCCGTTGCTGTGTGAATCCTTCCTAGGATTCACAGTTCTTCTGCAGGGGCCGAATTAAGTATGTATGTACTTTTTTGAGTTCCAACAACACTTCATATAGACCCGACCAGACTGTGGACTCCTCGTGGTCTAAGGTCTTCTGTGACTCAGTGCCCTTGCACCAAGCGATTTTGAATAGAAGTGGCATTCTCCCCTGGCAGTTATCACACGATGTTGTAACTGCCTTGTTTTCAATTCTTCTAATTGTGGCTACTTTATATTTCACTATTGAAGAGTGTATTTGCTACTCAAACGTTTTTTCTTTTCTCTGTGTGTTGGTGAGACAAAATACTGTCCTGTAGTTCCATTAATGAGTGATTTTACAACATTTATAACATTGGCTTTGAACTGAATATTGTATCAATGCCTCTCACTTTTCTTTTTTCTTTCTTTCTTTCTTTTTTGCTTCCAAATAAGGGTATATGACCTCTATCACTTTTGAGCCACTGGCTGTGTCTGAAATAAATTTAAATCTAAAATAGTAGGAGAATAATCTTAAATTTATTTCTTATCATTTCTAGGCCTGGGGCCTAAAGCTTGTCATTCGTTAAGGAAATAATCTATAGGATGGCAAATTCCACCATTCTTTGTGATGTTTCGTGTTGCCGTGTTCTGCCACTAGAGGACAGTATCATCCCTCAATTCATGTCTTTTGCACTAAAAATTGCATAGTTTGGATGAGTGGGAAATCAGGGAACAGGGAGAGTTTGCAGAAAACATTTTAGATACTAGCAAATATAGTAAAACCATGGAAACATTGCCATAGTTGACAAAACTTGAGTTCTGGTCCAGGCTTGGACTGCTTGCTCTGTGACCTTGAGTGAGCCCCTTCTCTTGCCAGGCTTCTTGGCATAAAATGAGAGGGTAAAACCAGACTAACTCTAAACTCTTTGACATCTAAATTCGAATAAAATCAAACTAGTAGAAAGGTCTTTTGATGGCATTATGTAGAATTCTATCTTGCTTCTTTTCAACCAAGCTCATGTTTCTGGATATCCATGTTTAGCCATCTATGCATAATTCCTTCTTCTTCTCATGGATAGTTTATTGTATTTCATTATAAATTCATTCTTGTATATGATATGCTTTTTACCTCAAAGGAAACTGGTTTAGAGTTTGTGCTTGGTTCACATGGAAGGCAAAGAGAAACTCATTTTAGGCTCACTTATTCTCAGCATTAAGAAGCTAAGCCACACCATTTTTGAATATTACAGCTATCTTCACCTGAAAAGAGACAATTTCTTCTGCAACTGTGGTTAATGCTAATTAATGGTTCATCATAAACAACTTACACTATATACATACTTTGCCTCCGAATAAACTTTTATCCATTTTTAGGAATGAAAAAAAAAAAGAAAAATACCAAGTTTCAGGGAAGATAAGTTCTTGAAATCTGACAGTTTCCAGATAATGTCAGAATATGATTGCAAGAAAAATAATATGAAATGTACATTAACATAAATCTACAACTGCTCAACTTGATGAAAAATATCACCATAAAATTCTGCCATTACTGAACCACGCAATATGTTTTTCTCTATGACATTTTGTGAGAATGAATAAATTATCTGAGAATGCGTTTGCATCAAAAATACAGAATTTTATAATAAACACATAAATCATTCAAGCATTTTCCAGCAAGATGCCTGATCCAAAAAATGGGGGTATTCATATTACTTTTCCCCTTTTCATCTACTTTCTCTGTACAGTACCTTAGAGCTCTTGGTGGTAATACAAAACCATCAATTACGGAAGTGCAGGAAAAGAAGACATAAAGAAATAACTCTTATTGAAGAAATTTTCCATGCAGCCTACAAGCTCAACTCCTGTGGGTCTTGCTTTCACTGAGGTCATCTCTGCAGTTATGATTTCAGTTTACATTGGGGTCTACTTTAAAAAAAGTCATATTTTATAGCCATGCTACTTGGATATCAGCCAACAACCCTTACAAAATTGACAGCACTAACTTAGCTCTGAAAGATGTGTCTTTCTTGCACTCCTGGAGGAATTTCTTTGCTCTTTTTTAATTTTGGGTAATTAATTTCACATAAAAAAAGCCTGATCGCCTTTTTGCTTAGGTTACCGGGAAGCTTAGAGAAAAACTAGCAGTTTAATTGTAATAGAATGTAGTGATGTGTGCCCGAGCGTCCTGAATTTTATCTTTGCCTTAGTCTTACAGTCTATCTAGATACTTCCTACGATTTTAAAATTTTTTCTTCCATTTTACCATGCAAGTTTTTGTTGACGGCTCCAAATATTTGTAAGCTGAGGCAAGGTGTAGATGAATATATGGATGAATAGTTGTGATTTATAATAAGAAATATATATTTGGTCTTTGTCCCTGTGTCTGGCACAGAGCTCCTAAATCCCTTGGAATTTCATAGTGATGAGAGCTATCAAGGTGTCTTTTGTTATGTTATGGAGGTGACTTACTTTTGGACTCCATCTAATGATGGGGACTGTTTGTCAGTGGTGCCTAGCCGAAGACCATGGGATCAAAGGGTTAGAAGAACTTACAGTTCCCTACGTCTACCCTCCCCTTCCCCCACCACCTGCCCCAGGGAGAGGAGAATGGCTTGAGATCGAGTTCAGTCCACAGTGGCTAATGATTTAATCAACCATGCCTATGTAATGAAGCCTCTATAAAACCCCAAAAGTTTGGAGTTTGAGAGATTCAGGAAGCATGGAAGATCCCTGCCCTTTCCTCATACCTCCCCTTATATGTCTCTTCCATCTGACTGTTCCCGAGTTATATCCTTTTACAATAAACTGGTAATTTAATAAGTAAAATGTTTCTCTGAGTTCTGTGAGCCACTCTAACAAATTAATCGAACCTAAGGAGGGAGTGGTTGGAACCTCCCATCTATAGAAACACAGGTGACGATCTGGGCTTGTGACTGGCATCTGAAGTGGTGGTGAGGTATGGTCTGGTAGCACTGAGTCCTTAACTTGTAGAATTTGGTGCTGTCTCTGGGTGGATAGTGTGAGAATTGGGTTGAATTGTAGGATACCCAGCTGGTATCCAGAGAATTGCTTGAAGGTGCGTGGGTGGAAACTGGCCCCCTGCATATGTTGGAATTGGAATTAGAACCATCCTGATAGTGACACAGACATATTAATATATGTAGAATAGTGGTCAAAGAAGATTCTGCAATCAAAGAAATGAAGGTGCATGTCTATAGTGAACTATTAAAAAAAGAGGGGAATTGTGAAATCCATTTCTTGTCTGCTTTCTCCCCAGGAGTCATTTCTCAATAAATTGCCTATAACGCTTCTATTAGGACCTAAGACATTTATATATCAAATGATTATGATCTGCTCTGGGATGCCTCTGTGCTCTGCTCCTTTTCTCTGTCAAGAGGCATGAAAAAACTTCCTCTACATAATTCACGTGGTCTTCTAAGGACTAAAATACATCAGTTAATGGAGAAAAGCTCTGAATCAAGTGCTGTGTGCATGGAAGGCATTTCCGTGTTTAAGGACTAAAGAGGCACTGATAGGAAATCTCCCCTATTTTGAGGGGTTTAGGAGTGGTCTAGAGGGAAGATAGACAGGATCTGTCAGGCTGTGAAGGATGGAGAGGAGAGATGGAATAGGGAACAGCTCTTGTTTCCTGCCTCTGCTAATTCAGTTGAATTGATGAGTCAGAAAAGCCCTGCCCACTTCCCATTTCAAGAGGAGGAAAGTAAGACTCGGAAAGGTTAGGTGCCTTACTTAAGGTAACACAGCCAGGGAGTAGTAGAGCCTGGGCTTGGGCTCCTCTCATTGCTCCTTCCACCTTGCTTCCCTTTGTGCATATCCTCCTTTTGTGCCTCCAGGTCCACTGTTCACCTTGTCCGCCCTGCTCCACCCCACTCTCCATCCTGGGAGACCAACCAGCACATGCAGGCTACCTTGCCCTGTGGTTTCAGGTTGGGTTCAGCCATTAGGAAGTCTGAACAGGAGATCAGAGGAAGTTTGGAGAGGGGGGTTGGGGCATGTATTTCCTTGAGTCCTACCCTGGGAGGTCCACATGGGCCGGTGGTGTTCCTCAACCAATGGTCACTGCTCCTCTCAAGGTGGTGAGCTCCTTCTGGTTTTCTGTAGCTGTCCCCTCATCCTTTTGGGCTTAGGGGTGGTGACAGCACCACTGCTGTTGGCCCCAGTTTCTGCGTCACCCCTCATTCTTCTCCTATACCTCACACACCTTAGTCAATAGTTCCTTTGTAAATAAACCTCCTTAAATTATCCTAATTTGGGTGTGTGCCATCTGTTTCCTCTTAGGACCCTAACTATTACACTTTCCTGTTAAAGAAAATGTGATGTTAATAATATGTTATAGAATATAGCATCAGACACATAAAAGATGATTTCAATGTTTCAGTTACTGGGAAATGTAAATCATGGGATTGTCATCTTTTCTAACTGAACATTGTAAGAGAATATGGGGACATTGGGGGAAATGATGAGAGAAGCTATAATGTATAGGATCCAATTAAATTTCTTTGGCTGTCCTCCATTTGTGCTTCTAGCACTACTGAAATCGATTATTTCCTTTCAGGTTCTTACCTGTATCTTTATCTCCAAGTTGAGTTGCTTTGCCTGAAGCTTTAAAATCTATTTTCATGTTAATTAATCAGCATTTTAAAATTAGATTTCTATCTTGCAATTTTACAGAGGGGTATGCTTAGAGAAATAACTTAGTTATGTATCTGAGGCAACCCATATGTTTCAAAACAATCTCTTTCCCAAATTGCACAACATGGAATATGACTTTTCACGATCAATTTCTTCATTAATAATGTAAGGTGATAAAAAGGCATAAGACGTGAGAGACTCTTTCCAAAATTAGTTATTTCATGAAGGTTAAGTCAATAGATAACCTTGTTGAAGAAATCTGTGACCACAGACAAAAATGTAAGAGGATCTTGGAAGCAAAGAAAGATGCAAATATACTTATATTTCAAACTTTGTGATTTGACTTTACCTTTAACATGTTGGCTTCTGATATCCCTGGAAATGGATTGTTCCACCTGTAGAAGACAACGTGGCACCATTATTTCTTAAATTGTGACTATATCATCTCATGACCTGCCACTCGGTATATAACTGTAATCTGATGATTCCCAAGGATAAAGGCATAAGTCCCTGGACTCATCATTCTTATAGATCACCCTATGAGTATGGGAGGCAACCAGTCAATAAGTGTAAATACGTGTAAATACAGGTACCACTGTGCCAGCAATGAGGGTAGTGGCCTCAGGTGGTAATTTGGCATAAAAATACTTGGTTTGAGATCCTATCCAATCTTATTCCTGTGAAACTTTGGAAAACCATTTACCATATTATGAGCCTTAGATTTTTCATCTTTTTAATAGGGAAAATATTTAGTCAATCATGTCATTGAATTATTGTGAAGATCAACATACATGATCAAGTCCATGAAAGCGATGGAGCAGGCAGATCAGAGTGTGACCTCGTGTGGATGCCTGTGCTGGGATTTCACCTCCATCATGTGCTGGCTATGAGAACCTGGCCAGTCATTTAACCTTCTAAGCCTCAGTTTTCTCATCTGTGAAGTGGAGGTAACAAAAGAACTGCTACCTCACAAGGGTGGCAGGACTACATGAGACAGACAATGTGCCTAGAACGGGAAGTGACACACATGAAGCTGAATAATTGTTAGCTGTCATTATTAATAGTATTAAAAGTGTTGCTGAACTATTAAGGGATGGCTGTACAATTATTAGGCATGAGAGTGAAGAAGACGATAGAGACATCCTAATGATGCCCAATGCCTTTGAAAGCTTTTAAGCCTAGATCAGTATTGGGGTCTACGATGGTTAGTTTTATGTGTCAAATTGACAGGGTCACAGGGTATCCAGGTGTTTGATTAAACATTATTTCTGTGTGTCTGTGAAAGTGATTCCAGATGAGATTAGAATTTGGATCAGTAGACTGAGTAAGGCATATTGTCCTCCCCAATGCCGGTGGGCATCATTCAGTCCATTGAGGGGCTGAATAGAATAAAAAGGCAGGGAAAAGGAGAATTTGATCTCTCTGCCTGACTGTTGATGAGGAACGAAGGTCTTCTCCTGCCCTCGATGACTGAGATTTACATCATTGGTTCCCTTGGTGCTCAGGCCTTTGGACTCAGGCTGGAACTTATGCCACTGACTTTCCTGGGTCTCCAGCTTTCCAATGGCAGATTGTGGGACTGAGCCTCCATAATCACTAATTTATTTATATGTATGTGTATATGTCTATGGCTATATATGTCTATATGTTTCTGTCTTTCTATCGTATCTATCCTATCATCTATCTATAACCTGTCTATCTATCTATCTATCTATCTATCTATCTATCTATCTATCTATCTAACTATCTATCATCTACCACCTATGTTTCTAGAGAACCCTGACTAATAGAGAGTCTCAGTGTTACACTTTATTGGTGCCAAGTTGAGTTGGCCAAGGTGAGTGGGGAGGAAGGGTCACTGAACGCCCTGTTACTTCACGTCTTAATGTTCAACGTCTACCTCTTCCTCTGTGGAACATTGAAACACCTTATTTATGCTTGGAAAGTGGTGGCTCTTCTGCTGGCCAAGTTAGTCAAGGCTTGAGCGTGGTTTGGGTTTGCTGTTGTTATGGCTTCCTTCGTCACACCATCAGCTTCCAATTCCGCCAGGGTATGGAGGCTGGTGTGCTGGGTTTTTATTTTATTTTTTTATAGTAGCTTTTTTTTTTTTACATCTTTATTGGAGTTTTGCAAAGTTCTTGTTGCATCCTCAGCTTTCAGCCTTCCCTGTGCACCTGCCCTGCAGAGCGGGTCTCTCCCAATGCCCTTGCCCACCTGCCATTGCTAGCCTGGAGCAGGAGAGGTTCTCCATTGTCTCTGTCTCAGCTGGGCCGTGCGTGATTAGGGTATTAGGGATGGGGCTCCCTTAGTGTTTCTGTTCTTTTCCCCTTTGGCGGCCAATGTCCATTTTCCCGTTTGAACATTTGGATCCATTTGGATCTTACGCATGAGAGAGTTTCTTTGCATTGCATCTTCCCCAGGGGGAGGTACCCTCTGATGATATTAGCATAGGATCCTGGGCCTAGAAATATTTCCTGCTCCTCCCCCAGCGCTACTCCCATTTTTCTATCAAATAAATATTTACTAGTGTCTACTTTATACCTGTATCAATGCTGGATTATGAGGGAACAAAGAGGAATAAGAACTTGGATGGTGAAGGAAGACTCAGACATGCATGCAGTTCTGAGTTTACAACATATTATAACACAGGTTTAATTATAACAGAAGTTTTTCAGCCTTAGCGTCATTGAGAGTTGGGGTCGGATGATTCTCTGCTGTGAGGGCTGCCCTGTGCTTTTGCATTATACTGAGCGGCATCCCTGCCCTCCACCCAGTACGTGTCAGTAGCACTCCCCAAGTCTTGACAACCAAAAGTGTCTCCAGGCATTGTAAATGACCACTAGGGGTCAAAATGGTCTCGGATCAGAACTACTGATTACGCTGCAATATGTTACTGATGTCAAAGGCTGCTTTGCATTGCTTCCTCCAGAAGGCTTCTTAAAAGCCTCTGGCTGGACTAAGTGATGCAGCTCCCTGCTCTTTGCATCCTGTGTCACTTCTGTCTTAACGCTTTGTATTACATCAAAACTGCCTGTTTGGGCCAATGCCTCCTCCATTAGACTGTGGGCACTGGCTAATTTTTTTTTATCCCCATTGTTGAGCATAGTGCTTTGTACACAGCAAGCGCTCAATAAATGAAAAGTTGGACAGTGGTCTAGGGGTTTAAGACAGTTGTAACCAGTCTAAGGAGTCATCGTAAGAACTGGCCCCTGTAAGGATTGTTGAAGATCCATTTCACAGAGAGTTTAATCTCAACATAAATGTGCAAAATGAATTAGAATTAACTCCCGAGAATGAGGTTATAATAAAAAAAATCTGCTTACCATAAAAACTTGATTATTCACACATTGATTATAAAAGCAAAATTCCTTTTTAATCTGAATCGAGGCCAAGTCCTTATATAATTAATTTATAAGACAACTTCCCTCTTGGCCAAAATTGTGCTCAATCTCCCATATCCTTTTTCTCACAAGATTTCACTTGACTTAATATGTTGAGATTATAGTTCCACTTGCAAAGTGACCTAACTAAAAGAAGAAATTTATAACAGAAAGCTACAATGATAATATGAAAGGATATAAAGTAATACAAATGGAGACAAATTCTGGCATAGTTGTTTTAAAAAAAATTAAATAAGAATTATATTTTTTTAAAAAGCATTCTTCTCATGAAGATTTACTTACATGGAAAGGGGGATTATCAGTGATTTTTAGGGAAAGAAAAACTTAACTTTTTAGGTCAGAATTTTCTATTCTTTATAACCAGATAAGAACTTGTGTCTTTAGCCTCTGGCCCAATGACTCTAAAATTCCTATTGTTCCCTGAATATGCTTCATGCTTTAGTGATGAGAGCCCTGAAGTGTCCTCCTCCCTGTCAAACAGCCCCCTGTGGGGCTGCCCCAGTTTCACATCTTGGGAATAGTAGCAAATATTCACGTGACAACTTTGAGGAACAGACTGGAATAAGGGTTCCATGTGAATAGAAATCAAACTGGGAAAGAAGACTGTGTCTCTCTTCCTATTAATATTTCAGGCTATTCGTATTTCAAGGTTCAGATCAAATGACTGAGAGTTTGTTTGTTCATTTCTATCCAATTAACCCACATCTGTTGAAAACTTCTTACATAAAGGCACTGTGCTGGGTACTGGGGCTAAAATGGTCCCTGTCCTCATGGAGGTGTCATTTAGCAATGGATTGCTTTGTGCCAGGCACTGTGTTTTGTATGTATTATCATAAAGCTATGAGTTTTTATAGCTGAGACAGTAAAGGCTCAGAGAAGGTAAGTATTGGAGCCATTAAAATAGGGATTATAACGTTTGTCTTGCAAGGTCATTTTAAGGATTAAATGTCATTCATTCATTCATTCATTGCCATCTATCCTCCGAAAGACCTTCCATGAGTGCCCTGCTTTCATTATTTTTTCAAAGCACTCATCACTTGACATATTGTCTTTGTATCTATTATTTATCTATTTATTTATCACAGGCCTCCTCCCACTAGATGTAAGTTTCTTGAGAGCAGGGCCTTGGTGGTTTACCGATGCCTATAATTTTGTCTGGTCCATGGCAGGCACCCAACACATATGTCTTGAGTGAATTTGTTGAGTGAATGATTCAAGTGTTTAGCTTGGTGTCTGTGTAAAGAGGAAGTGTTCAGTATTTTATCCCTCATCTTGCTCTCCCAATCTCTATTGGCTGTGTTCTGTGTAAATGATACTATTTGGTAAAATTTGTAGTTTCCTTTTCTTGTCAATATTTAACAGAAACCCTCAAGTTAAGTAGGTAAACTATTTGAACAGATAATGTACAAGGAAGATGTGTTATAAATATTCAAAAGCATGTTCAGACTCACTAATAAATGTGCTACAGATTTAAAAAAAGAACAGTGAAATCTCTTTTTTGTTTTGTTAAATTATGATTAAAAATGTAATATCCAGTTTTGGTGAGAATTCTATGAAGTGGAAATTCCAACATAGGGCTTCCTGGAGGGTAAATTGAAATGATTTTTCAGGAAGAAATTTAACAATATGTACTAAAACCATTTAAAATGTTTTCACTCAATGGTTAAGTAAAATAATTAAAAATCTTATTATGGGGAGTGATGTATCTGTAAAGATTATGCTTATTAATGCTTGTTTTGTCACATGAGAGATTGTTTTATGACTGAAAGTTAATGTGAAAAGGAAAGAAAACTGGTGTATGCTATAGAATAAGGACTCCCTTGCACAAAACATATCAGCATAGAAAACATTGACATGAAATGTACCCAAAATGTTATGACTAATAGCCCTGCAACCCCAGGGATGATTAATTTGTATTTTATGCATTAAGAAAATTAAACATTAGCAAAAGTGTTATTACAAATAAAATTCTATATGTGTTTAGAGCATTTCCATTTACAAGATATTTCCCTAAGATTATCTTTTGTGGTCTCAACAGCTTTTTGAAGTAAGCATGGCAGAGATTTTTATTCTTATTTTTTAGATGGGTTTACAAAGAGGCTCAGAGAGGTTGTTTGACTTACTGTCGTCCCTTGGTATCTGTAGGGGATTGGTTTCAGGAATCCCCATGAATATAAAAATCTGTGGATGCTCAAGTCCTTTATATGAAATAGCATGGTATTTGGAAATAACCTACACACATACTCCTATATACAGCTGACCCACGAATAACACAAGTTTGAACTGTGTAGGTCCACTTACACTTGGATTTTTTTCACTAAGTACATACTATGGTACTACTCAATCCTTGGTTGGTTGAATCATCTCCAGATTACTTATAATACAGAATACAATGTAAATGCTATGTAAATAGTTGTAAATACAAGGTATATACTACGTAAATACTTGCTGGCGTGTGGCAAATTCAAGTTTTCCTTTTTGGAACTTTGTGGAATTTTTGTTTTTTTAAATCCTTGGTTAAATCTGCAGATGGGGAACTGGCAGATATGGAAGGCTGACTACTTATTACCACATAATTAGCAGTTGGAATCTTTGGGCCTAAAATCTGGGCAAAATGATGTTATTATCAAAAAGCTTTGAGTTTAAATTTTGCTTCCAGAGAACAGGATGAGCATTAGATGAGGTGCAGGTGAAAGCCTGATGCCTGGCTCACAGAAAATCTTCAACAAATGTTCTTCTTCCTTCTAGGGTTACTCTACAGGACCATGATCCCACCAGTCTAATCCCCCTGCACCTCACTGAGCTTGGCCTGCTCATCACCTAACAAGATGCCTTGGGATGAGAGATGGGGAAGCTCTTGGCTGCTAGGATGTGCTCTCCATATGTTTGGTTCATACGGTCAAGCCTTTACTCACTTCTTCCAGCCTCATCCGGGTTTGCCTGTCTGTGGGGATAGAGGTCTTGGCATCTAAGGAAAGGGGTGTGTCCATCACACCCTTGAAATAACGTGTATCTGTGAGAAGAGAAAAAATTTAAGGTCATACTTTACATGGCTCAGCATATTACAATTTATAAACTATTTGCCTATCTACAAACTCATTGAATCATCACAATATAGGTATAAGGCAAGTAATTCTACTTCCACTTAACGGATGAAGAAACTGAGGTTCAAAGAGGAGAAGTCACTCCTCTTGGTCCACACACGTAAATGTCAAAGTCTGGACCTGAACATTCTTCATTCTCTTATCCACTTGGAGAATTCTACTCATCTGTCAAGGCTTGGGCTGTGTCACGCCCTTCGAAAATCTTCCTAGACACCTGCACACCACCCCTGGCTCTCTTTTCCATGTCATATACTTAACATATGCTTAATTATATACTTAACATAATTATATACATTATCTACTTAAATTATTCTATCATGCTTATCTGTTTATCTGTCTTTCTGCCATTAGATTGTGACCTTCCTGAGAACATGTATTATGCTTTGTTTATCTTTATGTCACTTGATCAATCTTAATGTGATAACTGGCACACAGTAGATACTCAGTAAATGCTTGCTGAGTAAATGAAGAAAGGAATATCATTATTATTTACAGGGTGATTCTCCCCAGTAGAGTTATTTCAGTAGATCAGGCTCTCAGAAATCTCAAATGCTTTCTCTTTTCCCTTATAGCAGTGTGCTTTACCTAAGGTTCAGAGAACTTGCTGGAGCTGTCCAAAGCACCCCAGTTAGAAAGAGGCAAAGGTGGGTTTGTAATAAGCTCTTCTTTCTCTTAAAAAGCTTGGCTTTGCTGTCATGCCCTAGTTCCACTCATATGCTGGTTACTGGCAAAACATATCAGCCATATTAAAAAGTCTTCCCTTTTACTGTAATCTCCTCTATGCAAACTTTGTCTTAACAGGGATGTTGCCCACATTCCTGCTGGTCAATGTTCTGTCATGCTCATCAGTTGTTTCTAGGACTTAAGATGAGCATCATGATAATAATAACCAATAGTCACAGAGCTCTGACTCTGTGTTAAGTCCTCTGGTGAGAACTCAGCATGCATCATACATGTGATCTTCAA
The DNA here is from genome assembly GCF_963924675.1 of Phocoena phocoena. Classification (NCBI taxonomy): domain Eukaryota; kingdom Metazoa; phylum Chordata; class Mammalia; order Artiodactyla; family Phocoenidae; genus Phocoena; species Phocoena phocoena. Next base: position 101,158,539 of record NC_089223.1, on the reverse strand, counting down.
ACAAAACTCTGGGGATAAGTTCTCTTATTATGAACCCTGTTTTCTGATAGAGAAAATGATTTTTAGATGCTTGCTCAAGGTCACATAGCTAATAAGACATAGAGGCGTGATTTTAAACTAGAGCTGTTTAATTCAGAACCTGCAGCTTTAGTTGCTATGCATTATTGCAGCACGGACATGCATTTTCAGATTTCAGCCCCCAAATGTTACCCGCATATTCAGATTCCTTTATAGGCCTGGTTGGTAAAATTTTCACTGATTGCCATGCTTCTACCATGTGAAGCTCAAGGTCTTCATAGTCCTCATCTGTGTGGCCTTTTGCTTCGTCGAGGACTGCTGCTAATTTCCTTCCCTAAGGAGGGAACGTTTGAGTGAGTCAAGGAAAGGTACAATAATGACAAAGATTATAGACTACCATGCTAGCTAGGGGAGTAATACGGATTCTCTTAGCTTGGAGTTAAAGATTTGAGAGTCTGGGATCTGAGGCAGTTAAATTCTTGTAGTAGGCAGAATTCTAATGCTATCCCTAGAATGACATCAGTGTTATGATGGTGTGAGACACTCCCTTTGTCTCTCCCCTTCAATCTACAACTAGTAAAACATCCATAACTCAACAAAGGTTCCTCTGCCCAAGACACCAGGACTCCAGAGAGATCCACATGTTTGTACATCTGAAGGTAGGTAGATCGGAATACATAGAGAGGGTAGAATCAGGGGAACAGTAGAGGTGGTGCCCATAATCCTGACCCCCAGAAAACCTGGTGGCAGTGGCAGAGGTGGTACACGACTCTTATTTCCTGGCTACAGTGGTGCCCATGGTCACAAGGAACTGGGCAGCAGCAGCAGCAGCAGGACCTGCAAACGCCAGGTGTGTGTGTGATTCTGGCACCCCCTGCCCATGGCTCCCCATCCCTTGCTACAGTAGCATTGCTGATAACTCAAGCAACACTGGACATGAAGATGCCAGTAGCAGCAGTGACATTGGCATCAGCAAGGCACCAGTGATCCCAGAGGCATAAGCTGCAATGACAAGGGCACCAGTGAAATCTCTGGTAGATGCAGTGGAGGGTGGAAACTGCTGATTCTCAAATAGGCAGCTCAGATAAGAAAAAACAAAAACGTGGTATAGCAGCACCTACTGAAAAACAAAAGAAAGGTCTCTAATTACCAATCTGTGGAACTGTTAGAATCAAAGTAAACAAAGCTTTACCTAAACAAGAGAGATGTTTACTACTTCAAATGCACTGGTAGGGGAACAACTCATCAAGCACCATGAAAAACCGTGGTAACACAGTATCACAAAATGAATATGACAATTATCCAGAAACCAAATTTAAGTCACAGGAGACTGTGATCTAACTGGTAGAGTTAAAAATAGCTGTCATGAGGAAACTCAACAAGCCATAAGAAAACTCAGAAAGCAATTCAATGAGCTCAGGAATAAAACCAATGACAGAAGGAATACTTTACCAAAGAGACTAAAACTCTAAAAAATAATCAAACAGAAATTCTGGAGCTTGAGAACTCAATAAATGAGATGAAGAACACATTAGAAAGCACTGGGAATAGAGCAGATAATGTGGAAGAGAGTATCAGTGAGCTCAAAGATAGAAATTTAGAAATGATTCAGGTAGAAGAGGAGAGAGAACTAAGATTTTTTAAAAAAATGAACAAATTCTATAAGAATTATCTGATTGCATTAGAAAAAAGCACCATAAGAGAGCGGGTATACCAGAAAAGGAAGAGAGGGAGAAGGGAGTAGAGAGCTTATTTAAAAAAATAATAGCTGAGGACTTCCCTGGTGGCACAGTGGTTGAGAGTCTGCCTGCCGATGCAGGAGACACGGGTTCGTGCCCCGATCTGGGAAGATCCCACATGCTGCGGAGCAGCTGGGCCTGTGAGCCATGGCCGCTGAGCCTGCGCGTCTGGAGCCTGTGCCCCGCAACGGGAGAGGCAACGAGAGTGAGAGGCCCGCGTACCGCAAAAAAAAAAAAAAAAAAAAAAAAAATAGCTGAGAACTTCCCAAACCTGAGGAAGGACCTGGATATACAAGTCCACGAAGCTAGTAGAACACCTAATTATCTTAATGCAAAAAGACCTTCTCCAAGACACATTATATTAGAACTGTCAAAAGTCAATGATAAAGAAAGAGTATTAAAGGCAGTCAGGGAAAAAAAAGACAGTAACCTACAAAGGTACTCCCATTAGGCTATCAGCAGACTTCTCAGCAGAAACTCTGTAGGCCATGAGAGAAAGGAATGACATACTCAAAATACTGAAAGATAAAAACTGAGCCAAGAATACTCTATCCAGCAAAGTTATCTTTCAGATATAAAGGAGAAATAAAGGCTTTCCTAGACAAATAAAACCTGAGGGAGTTCATGACCACTAGACCTTCCTTACAAGAAATGTTGAAAGGAGCTCTTCTACTTGAAGCAAAAAGGTAAAAGTATACAAAACTTTGAGTAATGTGATAAATAGAGAGAATCAGAAAATTGCAACTCTATATCAGAATAGGTTGTTAAACAATTATAGCATAAAGGTTAAAGGAAAAAACATTAAAAATAACTATAGCTACTTAAATTTGGTAATGAACTCACAACATAAAAAGGGAAGTTTTTGTGGCAACAAAAATATGAGGGGGAGAAGAAAAGGATACAACCTGTATAGACAAATGAACATAAGACTAAACAACATGCTACTGAACAAATATTCGGTTAATGGAAAAATTCAAAGGAGAAATAAAAAAAAAAACACATGAGGACAAATAAAAATAAAAATATGACATACCAAAACCTATGTATGCAGCCAAGCAGTACTAAGAGGAAAGGTAGCAATACAGGCCTACCTCAAGAAATAAGAAAAATCTTGAATAAATAATATAACCTTATACATAAAACAGCTAGAAAAAGAAGAGAAAACAAAGCCCAAAGTCAGTAGAAGGAAGAAAATACTAAAAATTAGAGCAGAAGTAAATGAAATAGAGAAAAAAAGACAACAGAAAAAGATGAATGAAGCTAAGACCTGCTTCTTTGAAAAGATAAATGAAATGGGCAAACCTTTAGCTAGATATACTAAGAAAAAATGAGAAGGCTTAAATAAATAAAATCTGAAACAAAAGAGAAGTTACAAAAAATACCACAGAAATGCAAAAGACTATAAGAGGGGGCTTCCCTGGTGGTGCAGTGGTTGAGAGTCCGCCTGCCAATGCAGGGGACATGGGTTCGTGCCCTGAGCCATGGCCGCTGAGCCTGCGCATCCGGAGCCTGTGCTCCTCAACGGGAGAAGCCACAACAGTGAGAGGCCCGCGTACCGCAAAATAAATAAATAAATAAATAAAGGTTATAAGAGACTACTGTGAATAGCTATATGTCAACAAATTGGATAACCAAAATAAAATGGATATAAATTCTTAGAATTATATAACCTTCCAAGATTGAATCATGAAGAACCAGATTTTCTGAATAGACTGATCCCTAGTAAGCAGATTGAAGCAGTAATCAAAAACATTTCAAAAACAAAAGTCTAGGAGACATTCAAGATGGAGGAGGAGTAAGATGTGGGGATCAGCTTCCTCCCCATAAATGCATCAGAAATACATCTATACATGGAAAAACTACAGAAAACCTACTGAACACTGGCAGAAGACCTCAGACTTCCCAAAAAATATATATATTTTTTCCTTTTCCTCTTTTTGTGAATGTGTATGCTTCTTTGTGTGATTTTGTCTGTATAGCTTTGCTTTTGCCATTTGTCCTAAGGTTCTGTCTGTCCTTTTTTTTTTTTTTTTTAGTATAGTTTTTAGCACTTGTTACCATTGATAGATATATTTTTTCGTTTGGTTGCACTTTCTTTCTTTTTTTTATTACTTTTAAATTTTTAAAATTTTAATAATTTAAAAAATTCTTTATTTTAATAACTTTATTGTATTTTATTATATTTTCTTTCTTTCTTTCTTCCTTCCTTCCTCTCTTTCTTTCTTTCTTTCTTTCTTTCTTTCTTTCTTTCTTTCTTTCTTTCTTTCTTTCTTTCTTCTTTCTCCCTTTCCTTCTGAGCCATGTGGCTGACGGGGTCTTGATGCTCTGGCCGGGTTTCAGTCCTGAGCTTCTGAGGTGGGAGAGCTGAGTTCAGGACATTTTTCAGGACCAGAGACCTCACGGCTCCATATAATATCAAATGGCAAAAGCGCTCCCAGAGATCTCCATCTCAATGCTAAGACCCAACTCCACTCAAAGAGCAGCAAGTTACAGTGCTGGACAGCCAATGCAAAAAAAACTAGCAAGATAGGAATGCAACCCCACCCAGTAGTAGAGAGGCTGCCTAAAATCATATTAAGGTCACAGACACCCCAAAACACACCACCAGACGGGGTCCTACCCACCAGAAAGACAAGATCCAGCCTCATCCACCAGAACACAGGCACCAGTCCCCTCAACCAGGAAGCCTACAAAACCCACTGAACCAACCTCAGCCACTAGGGGCAGACACCAAAAACAACAGGAACTACGAAACTGCAGCCTGTGAAAAGGAGACCCCAAACACAGTAAGTTAAGCAAAATGAGAAGACAGAGAAATACACAGCAGTTGAAGGAGCAAGGTAAAAACTCACCAGACCAAACAAATGAAGAGGAAATAGGCAGTCTACCTAACAAAGAGTACAGAGTAATGATAGTAAAGATGATCCAAAATCTTGGAAATAGAATGGAGAAAATACAAGAAACATTTACCAAGGACCTAGAAGAATTAAAGAGCAAACAAAAAATGATGAACAACACAATAAATGAAATTAAAAATTCTCTAGATGGAATCAATAGCAGAATACCTGAGGCAGAAGAATGGATAAGAGACCTGGAAGATAAAATATTGGAAACGACTGCCACAGAGCAGAATAAAGAAAAAAGAATGAAAAGAATTGAGGACAGTATCAGAGACCTCTGGGACAACATTAAACACACCAACATTCGAATTATAGGGGTCCCAGAAGAAGAAGAGAAAAAGAAAGGGTCTGAGAAAATATTTGAAGAGATTATAGTTGGAAACTTCCCTAATATGGGAAAGGAAATAGTCAAAAGTCCAGGAAGCACAGGGAGTCCCATACAGGATAAATCCAAGGAGAAACATGCCAAGACACATATTAATCAAACTATCAAAAATTAAATACAAAGAAAAATATTAAAAGCAGAAAGGGAAGAGCAACAAAGAACATATAAGGGAATCCCCATAAGGCTAAGAGCTGATCTTTCAGCAGAAACTCTGCAAGCCAGAAGGGAGTGACAGGACATATTTAGAGTGATGAAAGGGAAAAACGTACAACCAAGATTACTCTACCCAGCAAGGATCTCACTCAGAGTCGATGGAGAAATTAAAACCTTTACAGACAAGCAAAAGTTAAGAGAATTCAGCACCACCAAACCAGCTTTATAACAAGTGGTAAAGGAACTTCTCTAGGAAGGAAACACAAGAGAATGAAAAGACCTACAATAACAAAACCAAAGCAGTTAAGAAAATGGTAATAGGAACATACATATTGATAACTACCTTAAATGTAAATGGATTAAATGCTCCAACCAAAAGACACAGACTGGCTGAATGGATACAAAAACAAGACCCGTACATATGCTGTCTACAAGAGACACACTTCAGGCCTAGGGACACATACAGACTGAAAGTGAGGGGATGGAAAAAGATATTCCATGCAAATGGAAATCAAAAGAAAGCAGGAGTAGCAATGCTCATTTCAGACAAAATTAACTTTAAAATAAGGACTATTACAAGGGACAAAGAAGGCCACTACATAATGATCAAGGGATCAATCCAAGAAGACAATATAACAATTGTAAATATTTATGAACCCAACATAGGTGCACCTCAATATGTAAGGCAAATGCTAACAGCCATACAAGGGGAAATCGACAGTAACACAATCATAGTAGGGGACTTTAACATGCCACTTTCACCAATGGACACATCACCCCAAATGAAAATAAATAAGGAAACACAAACTTTAAATGATACATTAAACAAGATGGACTTAATTGATATTTATAGGACATTCCATACAAAAATAACAGAATACATTTTCTTCTCAGGTGCTCATGGAACATTCTCCAGGATAGATCATATCTTGTGTCACAAATCAAGCCTTGGTAAATTTAAGACAATTGAAATATCAAGCATCTTTTCTGACCACAATGCTATGAGAGTAGATATCAATTACAGGAAAAAAATCTGTAGGAAAACTACTAAATAACCAAGAGATCACTGAAGAAATCAAAGAGGAAATAAAGAAATACCTAGAAACAAAAGACAATGAAAACACGATGACTGAAAACCTATGGGATGCAGCAAAAGCAGTTCTAAGAGGGAAGTTTATAGCAATACAATCCTACCTTAAGAAGCAAGAAACATCTCAAATGAACAACCTAACCTTACACCAAAAGCAATTAGACAAAGAAGAACAAAAAACCCTCCAAAGTTAGCAGAAGGAAAGACATCATAAAAATCAGATCAGAAATAAATGAAAAAGAAATGAAGGAAACAATAGCAAAGATCAATAAAACTAAAAGCTGTTTCTTTGAGAAGATACACATAATTGATAAACCACTAGCCAGACTTATCAAGAAAAAAAGGGGGAAGACACAAATCAATAGATTTAGAAATGAAAAAGGAGATGTAACAACTGACACTGCAGAAATACAAAGGATCATGAGAGATTACAACAAGCAACTATATGCCAATAAAATGGACAACCTGGAAGAAATGGACAAATTCTTAGAAAAGCACAACCTTCTGAGGCTGAAGCAGGAAGATATAGAGAATATAAACAGATCAATCACAAGCACTGAAATTGAGACTGTGATTAAAAATCTTCCGACAAACAAAAGCCTAGGACCAGATGGCTTCACAGGCAAATTCTGTTAAGCATTTAGAGAAGAGCTAACACTTACCCTTCTCAAACTCTTCCAAAATATAGCAGAGGGAGGAACAGTATCAAACTCATTCTATGAGGCCACCATCACCCTGATACCAAAACCAGACAAAGATGTCACAAAGAAAGAGAACTACAGGCCAATACCACTGATGAACATAGATACAAAAAACCTTAACAGAATACTAGCAAACAGAATCCAGCAACGCATTAAAAGGATCATACACCATGATGAAGTGGGGTTTATCCCAGGAACGCAAGGATCCTTCAATATATGCAAATCAATTAATGCGATATACCATATTAACAAATTGAAGGAGTAAAATCACATGATCATCTTAATAGATGCAGAAAAAGCTTTCAACAAAATTTAACACTGATATATGATAAAAACTCTCCAGAAAGTAGGCATAGAGGGATGTTACCTCAACATAGTAAAGGCCATATATGACAAACCCACAGCCAACATCATTCTCAATAGTGAAAAACTGAAACCATTTCCTCTAAGATCAGGAACAAGACAAGGTTGTTCACTCTCACCACTATTATTCAACATTGTTTTGGAAGTTTTAGCCACAGCAAGCAGAGAAGAAAAAGAAATAAAAGGAATCCAAACTGGAAAAGAAGTAAAGCTGTCACTGTTTGCAGATGACATGATACTATACATAGAGAATCCTGAAGATGCTACCAGAAAACTACTAGAGCTAATCAATGAATTTGGTGAAGTAGCAGGATAAAAATTAATGCACAGAAATCTCTTGCATTCCTATACACTAATGATGAAAAATCTGAAAGAGAAATTAAGGAAACACTCCCATTTACCATTGCAACAAAAAGAATAAAATAGCTAGGAATAAATCTACCTAAGGAGAAAAAAGACCTGTATGCAGAAAACTATAAGACACTGATGAAAGAAATTAAAGACGATACAAACAGATGGAGAGATATACCATATTATTGGATTGGAAGAATCAACATTGTGAAAATGACTATAATACCCAAAGCAATCTACAGATTCAATGCAATCCCTGTCAAACTACCAATGGCAATTTTCACAGAACTAGAACGAAAATTTTCACAATTTGTATGGAAATACAAAGACCTCAAATAGCCAAAGCAATCTTGAGAAAGAAAAACGGAGCTGGAGGAATCAGGCTCCCAGACTTCAAACTATACTACAAAGTTACAGTAATTAAGCCTTATGGTATTGGCACAAAAACACAAATATAGATCAAAGGAACAGGATAGAAAGCCCAGAGATAAACCCATGCACATATGGTCACCTTATTTCTGATAAAGGAGGCAAGAATATACAATGGAAAAAAGACAGGCTTTTCAATAAGTGGTGCCGGGAAAAGTGGACAGCTACATGTAAAAGAATGAAATTAGAACACCCCCTAACACCATACAGAAAAGTAAACTCAAAATGGATTCAAGACCTAAATGTAAGGCCGGACACTATAAAACTCTTAGAGTAAAACATAGGCAGAACACTCCATTACATAAATCACAGCAAGATCCTTTTTGACCCACCTCCTACAGAAATAGAAATAAAAATGAAAATAAACAAATGGGACCTAACGAAACTTAAAAGCTTTTGCACAGCAAAGGAAACCATAAAAAGACGAAAAGACAACCCTCAGAATGGGAGAAAATATTTGCAAATGAAGCAACTGACAAAGGATTAATCTCCAAAATTTACAAGCAGCTCATGCAGCTCAATAACAAAAAAAAAACAAACAACCCAATCCAAAAATGGGCAGAAGACCTAAATAGACATTTCTCCAAAGAAGATACACAGATTGCTAGCAAACACATGAAAGGATGCTCAACATCAGTAATCATTAGAGAAATGCAAGACAAAACTACAATGAGGTATCACCTCACACCAGTCAGAATGGCATCATGAAAATATGTACAAACAATAAATGCTGGAGAGAGTGTGGAGAAAAGGGAACCCACTTGCACTGTTGGTGGGAATTTAAATTGATACAACCACTATGGAGAACAGTATGGTTCCTTAAAAAACTAAAAATAGAACTACCATACGATCTAGCAATCCCAGTGCTGGGCATATACCCTGAGAAAACCATACTTGAAAAAGAGTCATGTACCACAATGTTCATTGCAGCTCTATTTACAATAGACAGGATATGGAAGCAACCTACGTGTCCATCAACAGGTGAGTGAATAAAGAAGATATGGCACATATATACAATGGAATATTACTCAGCCATAAAAAGAAATGAAATTGAGTTACTTGCAGTGAGGTGGATGGACATAGAGTCTGTCATACAGAGTGAAGTAAGTCAGAAAGAGAAAACAAATACCGTATGCTAACACATATATATGAAATCTAAAAAAAGTAAAAGGTTCTGAAGAACCTAGGGGCAGGACAGGAATAAAGATGCAGATGTAGAGAATTGACTTGAGGACATGTGGAGGGGGAAGGGTAAGCTGGGATGAAGTGAGAGAGTGGCATGGACATATATACACTACCAAATGTAAAATAGATAGCTAGTGGGAAGCAGCCACATAGCACAGGGAGATCAGCTCAGTGCTTTGTGTCCACCTAGAGGGGTGGGATAGGGAGTTTGGGGGGGAGACACAAGAGAGAGGAGATATGGGGATATATGTATATGTATAGCTGATTCACTTTGTTATAAAGCAGAAACTAACACACCATTGTAAAGCAATTATACTCCAATAAAGATATTAAAGAAAAAATAAGCAAGTCGAATACAACAATACATTAGGATCATACACCACGATCAAATGAGATTTATTCCAAGGATGCAAGGATAGTTCAATCTGCAAGTCAATCAACACGATACACCACATTAACCAAACGAAGGATAAAAAAATCACATATTGACTTCAAAAGATGCATAAAAGTATTTGACAAGTTTCAACATCTGTTTATGATAAAAACTGAATAAAATGAGTATAGGAGGCATATACCTTAACATAATAAAGGCCATATATGACAAGCCCACAGTTAACATCATACTCAGCCAGAAGTGTCTTAACTGAGATCATGAATGTAAAATTTTTAGCAAAATACCTGATGGTCAACACTCACTAAACGCTAGTTGTAAATATTATTATGACTGCTACTGTAATAACAACTACTATTTAAAAAAGCTTGAGATAAAAGAAGGCCACCAATCATGGTTTGTTCTCCTCCCTTTAAAGTCTCTCTAACATTTGTTGAGTACTTTATATGTGTTAGGTGCTTTCTGTACTCTATTTCATTGTATAAGCAGAAATACCTATGAGGTGATTTTACTCTAGTGTAGGAACCTGGAATTAGATAGGCTTGAGTTTAAATTCTAGGTTGGCATAATTCTCATTCTGAAATATATTTAGACAAGTGCTTTAGTAGTCCCAAGCTTCCAAGTGTATGTCTTTTTTTGATCATCACTCTATCAAAGGGAAAGCAGTTTGGTAAAAGTAAAGACTAGTTACAGGATGAGTCTGCTTTCCAGGTAAGCAATAGCATGGGGGGACCTCACCAGGCCCCTATCTGGAGGACATTTTGGGCTCCACTTTGGCTCAAGGCAACTCTGCTCATTCAATGAAAAGGTATAGAATGCAATTTAGTAAATCTGTGTTCTTCATGGGACAGCATAAAGAAGGAGATGGACCCACTGAAGACAACAATTTTGACTTTCAATGTGCTAGCCCTTGATTTTCCCAAGTGCTTCCTATGGAAAGCAAGGCTTGAGTCTTACATGAACAGAGGAATTAGGCAAGTTTTGAAGGGCCCGTTTATCAAACGTAGAGAGTTCAGGTGCAGGAGACCAGGGAGCGACATAGTGATTTAAGAGCAGGAACAGGTTAGTAGGGGAGAGCTTGGTGACCCAAAGGAAAAAGATTACATCACTGAACACAAAGTTGGAGTAGAAACATTTGCATATTTGCGCTCATGCTGTGCCCCCAGCAACAGGTCATTATAGCCCTGAAACCCTGCCTACTTGGTCTGGTCTCAGGAGGTAAGCAGGGATCAGACTAGGAGTTCTTGGATGGGAAACCAGGTGAGATTGGTCTACTTAACGTCAGCATGGATCCAAGATGGAGTCATCCTCTCCTAGATCTAAACTGTGAGTCCACTTTATGACCTTGGGGAGGTTACTTAACCTCCCTTACTTCAGTCTGTAAATTGGAGAAGGCTAAAGTTACCTTATTTGGTTGCAGTCAGAGATTAATTGAGCAAATTGTATATAAAGGTTCTACTTTGGTGCCTGCCCATGACAGGAGCTCAGGACACGTTAGATCCCTTCTCTCTAGTTGACGTGCTGAGTATCAGCGGAGCTGAGTGCCCATGGCAAAGCAAAGATGCTGGGAGGTGCATTCCAGGGGTTTTCACAATTGACCTGGCAAAGTGAGTGAGGTGACTGGGCTGTTCTCCTCCAGAACTGCACACAGAAGTGAGCTCTGAGTTGAAGCACCAGTATTTGACTCCTTTGGGATTTGACAGATAGACATTTTTGCAAGGACATCATTTTTATACTATTATGGCAACCAAGACTCCTCAGAGCATAGTCTCTTTGGGAAAGCCTTGGACCTGTTGGAAGAACTGGAGATGTGAGACAGAGCCCATCTTTAGTCCTGTCACCTTGCTAGACTTCATGGGCTCAGGGCACAAAGGGACGCCAGCAGGAACAGCAACCACCGCTCCAGGTCTGAAGAGAATCTACATCAGACCCTCAGAATCTTGCCCCCAGGACCAAATATAAATATTTTGGTTTATTTTTTTCCAGAAAGAGAAAGGGACAGAGTTTTATTTTAAATATAATGCATTACATCTATTTATCTGTTAACCTATCTAGTATCTGTCTACTGTCACTATCAGGGTTCTTACTAAAAGCTCAGTATATATAAGCCTTATACTTTATAAAATATTTTGTGATTGACTGATTGATTCATCGTGTGTATGTGTGTGTGAGTGTGTGTCCTGGGATGAAGAGTCGTAGCTTTAATTTAATTTTTTATTTAAACTTATTTATTTATTTTTATTATTGGCTGTATTGGGTCTTTGTTGCTGTGTGCGGACTTTCTCTAGTTGAGGTGAGCAGCGGCTACTCTTTGTTGTGGTGCGCGGGCTTATTGCAGTGGCTTCTCTTGTTGCGGAGCATGGGCTCTAGGCACGTGGGCTTCAGTAGTTGTGGCACATGGGCTCACTAATTGTGGCACACAGGCTTAGTTGCTCCAAGGCATGTGGGATCTTCCCAAACCAGGGCTTGAACCCATGTCCCTTGCATTGGCAGGCGGATTCTTAACCACTCTGCCACCAGGGAAATCCAAATTCTTAAAGAAGTCTTTCAAATAGTAAAGAACCAATGATTTTACAGGTAAATCCTGTCTATCTATCTATCATCTATTTATCATCTATCTATCTCTATCATTTCTATCTATCCCATTTATCATCTATAGATAGGTTAGTTAAAAGTATTCAAATTATGTAAATTATAATTTAACAATTAAATTATTTATAGTATTAGATATCTAATTTCATGTTATAAATTTAAAATTTTCTTGTCATTAAACTTCTTTGTAAATATTATCAATGACTTCATAATATGAATATATCATAATACATTCAATGATTCTTCTATTATTGAATATTTAGCATGATCCTAGTGTGTTGCCATTTAAAATATATTATAAAATATAGATGAGTATTTAAATATTAATCCAAATTTTAGCTTAATTCTTTAATTTAAATTCCCAACCATAGAATTATGGGGCCTAAGAAAATGGACATTTTTATATTTGTTAGTTAATATTATGAAATTGCTTTCCAAAGAGTTTCTTGCAATTTAAAATTTCACCATGAGTTTTAGGAAGTGATTTTCTCATCACACACTTGCCAGCACCATGTGTTGGTATTTTCACCTTATTCAATCTTCACAATGGCCATTGTGAGTTAATTTTTGTCTTTATTGTATAGTTGAGGAATGGAAATATAATATTTTTCCCTTTCTCTATATTAATGCCTCAATATTTATTTATTTTTCCAGTTTTACTGAGAAATAATTGACATACATCACTGTATAAGTTTAAGACATACAGCATGATGATTTGATTTACATATATTGCAGGAATACAGTTTTCTACCCAAGAACTGAAATGCAGTTTTCTCTGCCAGGGAACTATGCCATTTGGAAAAGTTTAATTGTTTTAAATTCACTAAGTACCTTGATAAAAGCCACTTACTTTGTAAATATCAAACACTGACAAAATAGGTAAGGAAAGCAGCTGACTTACAGCGTCAAGAAGAGGCTCATTAATAGTCTGGTACTGGCCTGCCAACAAAAAGAGACCAAAATGTTATTGCAAAACATTGGGAAGACTGGGCCCTTGTTTTTCTCCAGAAATCTTGTGCTCATTTCAATTAATTTTTCTTGACTGTAATTGCTCAAAATGAAGTGCACATTTCCATGCTTCTCATTCTATCTGCTGCTGTTACATAACAGGGGCAATGGAAAAGGAGGAAAGAGAATCAATTCCCAACTAAGAAGCCTTTCCACAGCAAGCTAGCCTTCTCGTTGAAAGAGAAACAATGTTAGAAGGAACGCCGACCCCCAATCAGTAGCACCCAAAGTGATGACTCACATGTGTTTTCCCCTTGCCCTCTGGCACACATTGCATTTGCAATAATCTGTCCACACATTGTCTTCTTGAACAGACTCTACATATTTTAATAGTAGGGGCCATATCTACTTATTCATCTATCCCTGGCTTGAGGTGCAGGGCCCTCTTGACCAAATCAGTTTTTTTTTTTTGTTTTGCGGTACGCGGGCCTCTCACTGTTGTGGCCACTCCCGTTGCGGAGCACAGGCTCCGGACGCGCAGGCTCAGCGGCCATGGCTCACGGGCCCAGCCGCTCCGCGGCATGTGGGATCTTCCCGGACCAGAGCACGAACCCGTGTCCCCTGCATCGGCAGGCGGACTCTCAACGACAGCGCCACCAGGGAAGCCCCAAATAAGTTCTTGATAGGAGTTTGATGAATAAATCTTGTTCAGCAGATGTTTCTTGACACTCAACTTCCTCCCTTGGACTTGTCCTATGAAAGATTGCCAGAAGGTCATCTAGTGTATTCAGTGCTCAATGTTTTACATTTTACCCTCAGATTATGCAAAACCGCCAAAGAATTGCTCACATGCTTCCTCATACACTTAATTTTTCTAAATTGCAGTACAATTTCATGCTGTTAGTCTGAATTTGGGAACATTGTAGGCAGAAAATGTTCTTATCATGTTCTCTTTATTAGCACATATATGAGAAGTTTCTAGTAGGTCTCAGGACCAGAAGCTGCACACTTCTTTGCTTTGATTTAATGGAAAACATCAATCTTAAAAGAGATCACATTTCCCTTCCTCCTTTAGCTGTTAAGACTCTCAGGGCAAATTTCTAGCCTGCGTCCAAATAGTGCAGAGGACCATGGTATGATGTGTATTTCTACCTTTTGGTCTGGCTTCATCATGTTCTTAAATTTTGTCCTTTCACCCTGAATTCTCTTCCCATACCAAAATACAAAATTAATAGCTGTGAATTTGTGCCAGCATGCCAAAGTCTTCTGTAGGGTGTAATGTATAAATTAATGAAACTTTGGCTCAGTGGAAACACAGTTCTATGGAATTTGCCTAGGACCAGTGCATGGGGGAAATGTTAAGCCAGAGCTAATCTCCTTGAGATAATGAGCCAGGAGGAGGAGAATCCTGTCTGCACCTGCCACCAGTTACAGTCTATTCTGGTGGTAGGACCAGCAGCAAACACTACCCGGGGGCACTAATAACATCTCCCTGTCCCAGCACAATTACACCCATAGTGAGATCCCTGGCAGAGAAACCTACAGGTTTTCCAGCCTTTTAGCAATTTGTACTCTCTCATGAATTGAGTTAAATTAATAATGTCACCCATTAAACACCAGCTGGTCTGGCAGGCACAAATGAGCACAGACTTACTGGGGATCCGCTCTGGCACTTGTGATCTAGGAAAGCAGCTCCACTGTCTAATTCAGGGTTCAATATCATTTCATTTTAGGATATTGGCTTCATTGAACTTAGTCATTATACCCACATTCTCATGGAGAGCTGTGAGGATCTCTTATTTCAGCAGCATTGCAGTCTGAGACCCTCCTGGATTCCCCAAATATGCTGCGTGCCACTTCTGGGTCTTTGCTCGTGTTGATTCCACCTGGAGTCCCTGCCTCCTCCATTTTGTTTCCCAAAATGCTCGGTAAACTTTGAGATCCTCCTGGGGCTTCCTTTTCTGACCACTACAGGTCACTGTAATCTCACTGAATCAGTTAACAGCCGTCATTTTCTGTTTTACTCACCGTTAGGCAAATAAAAAGAAGCAGCGTCTGATTATTTCTTTGTTGTTTAAGTCCACTGCCCTTCTATAGGGAAGGAATTATCTTTTATCTCTATCTCCCTCAGTACCTACCTGTGTTATGAACAATGCAGAGTTCTGCAAATGTAATTCTAAAAGCATAGTTTTAAAACTGTAAATCAGCACGTGTCATTCATGGCCCATGAAACATAGTCCAGATTCCCTGCCGTTGCTCCCAGAGGCCAGCACAGCCTGCCGCCTGGCCTGTCTCTGATCTCATCTCTTTCTAGTTTCTTCCTCCTCTGAGCTCTAACCATATCAGCCTCTTTTTAAGTTCACCCAGTACATCTACCTCAGAGATGTCGCATGTGTCCCTGAGTCCAGAAAGTTCTCTTCCTCAGCTCTGCTGGGGCCTGGGTACTTTTCACCCATCATACTGTGTCTGAAATGTCATCTCCTCTGGAAGACCCTCCCTGACTACCAATCTCAGCTAAACATTAAAGAGCACCTTCCAGCCCCGGTCATCGCTAGCTCAGGCGCCTGGCAGTGGTGAGAATGCTGTGTGCTCACCAAACCCCCTTTCCTCTTCCTGTGGACGCTCGGCTGGCGCACAATTCCTGGCATCCCTTGCACTGGGCGGTCTTGGCATGGAGCTATGGACACTGGGATGAGGCAGGTGTGATGGATTCCACTCCAGGCTGGTCCGCTTGACTCTCCACCTCTCATTCCTGCCTCAGTGGCTGGCCAGAGGCAGAGGACCCCAAGGCCCTCAGGGATGATGGAAGCCACTGGGTAAAAGGAGAGTGAATCCCAAATGAATATTTGGAAAAAGACCTCCTTCAATTTACATTGGATTGTGATGTGAACAAGAAATAAACCTTTATTTTATTAAACTACTAACATTTGTAGTTTATGCATTATAGATGTTAGTCCTCCTTGATTAATACACCCTGCTCAGCTTCTCCTTAGCATGTAAGAACAAGGCAAGCCAATGAATATATCACACAGTTACAGACGGTGGTGCCTGTCTCGCGCGAGACAGTGGTGAGATTCCAGGCTCTTGATCACTCCTGTAACCCTGTGTATGGTAAGTGACAATAAATGAACAGTCGGCTGTGGAAACACCCAGAGCTTGGAACCAGCGACAGAACTTTCAGTAGAACCTGATCCCCTCCCTTGCTGAGCGAACTTGAGATTGGTGCTCCCTCTTGCTGGGCCCAGATCCTCACCATAGTAACAGTCCCCCAAATTCTTCCCAGTCTTTGAGTCTTCCTGGAACTGAAGGATAGATTGGCTTCTCAGAGAGAGCCGTTTTTTTAGAAAGATGAGGGAAGCTGCTTAGTAGCTTTCCACATCACCATCCTGGAAGAGTGATGGTGATGCTGTGACAGTGGAGGGTCCCTCATCGCCCTCTGGAACCAAATAGCCACAGAGAACAACTGATTTCTGCGTGACCCTCAAAGGAAACATCTTTTTACAAAAGACAACATTTCCCTAGCAGTTATTTTTAAGAGGGAAGTGAAGATGAATATGTGTCATGTAAAGCTCAGGGGGTTTCCTGACTGGCAGAGGCAATTACCCCAGACTTTAGTCATGAACATGGACACCTCATGCCTGCAGAGGTGTGACAAAGGTGTACAACCAATGTCCATCAAATTTAGGTCCCCTGACCATCGGCATCTTGGGTGCTTTACAAAAAAGAAAGAAAGAAAATGTGGGCTCCGGAACAAATCAATTGCTTTTTACACAAGCTCCTATGGTGATATTTATTCTGGTCTCAGAAGTCTGAGAATTAGTGACATAGAAGCTCCCACTCTTGTCCAGTGGAAGGTGAGCCATGTGAGTTAAAGTGAGGAAGAGAGACTCTCAGGTTATTTTCACTTATAAACACTTCCATGAACTTAAGCCCCTGGAGGTGCAAGGCTGGTGCCTTGTCTATGTCCCCATTTAGTACCTTTAAAGGGGCAGGGTAGCTGGCTGAGTACCCAAGTGCTATTGCCATGGGATAGGCAAGGGTGAAGAAAATCCCGAACTAGTCCCATGAAGAGAATGGTGTGAGAAGAAGGGTAAAAGTAGGAAGCCTGCAGAGTTCTAGAACTTTCTGTTTCTCTAGGAAGGGAAATGAGTTAACAGGCCTTTCAGATGATTGTATTTCTAAACCAGACAGGTTCCCCAAGTGAAACCAGCTTCTGCTTTCATTTCAGTCATGAAACCAGAGGGAGAGGCACAGGGGGAGAGAGGAATGGTGAGGGTTAGGGTTGCCTCCAATTCCAGAGGCTGCCAGCTGGACTTATAAATATGTAGAAAAAAACAAGAGGCCAGTGAATCGCAACTTCCTGTGACTAAGTGCTCCAGAGCAGAGACCATTGTGTCTCCGCATATCCATTTTCCCTTGCTTCTCTGTACTAGAACTCCTCCTGGTTGGCTGGGTACATGGCCACCTTGAGTAAGTCCTTATTACCTGTCCTAATCTTCATGTGGGCATGAGTTCAAGTTTTGGTTGATGGAAGAGGTGGAAAATCAACTCACCATTTCCAGGAAACTTTCTTGAGGGAAGTTATTGTGCACCATTCATTCCTTCTTCTCCTTCCCTTCATCCCTCCTGCAGCCCAGAGCACAGACATCACTATTTTAGGCGATGGTATGGAGGCCAACTCGAGGCGGGGAGGGATGCAGGAGGGGCAGGGTCTCTGAGGACCCTGAGGAGAAGAGCTGCCAAACAGCCTTAGACTGCTTGCCTCTGGTCTTGACTTACATAAAAAACTATACATAAACATTTGTCATGTTTCAGCCCCACGATTTCTTTTTTAAAGTGTCTTGCAGCCTTAAATGTTTTTTTTTTTAATCAGTCTTGGTGCTCACCAATAACGTAGCAGAGCCTCTGATCAAAGGCACGGACACATGTTTCACAGAAGCTGAATGAGAAGTTCTAGGTTCAAATCCTGGCCGTTTCACTTTCTGGCCATGTGACCTCAGGCAAGCTTGTAAGCCGGGTGGGAATAAGAGTATCTACCCCAAATAGCTGTTGAGAAGCGTATATAAATAACTCCCTGGCTCAGTGCGCCACTAAGGAATTGCTGTGTTCTGTGTTTCATGTCTTTTCAAGTTCAACTTCATGGCCAAATCTTTTTCACTCAATCCAGATCTTTAGATCTTCAGATCTATATCTTGTTCATTATTTAGTGCCCATTTTCAAACAAAGTATGTGCCTTTTCCAACATCCAACTGTGTTGACGAGCACCAGTCAGTTCTTCAGAAGGGTTCTTCAAGCTGAGGTCCCTTCTAGCCGTGAAGCTCTGGGATTCAATGACTGAGAAAACCGAGGCTGACAATATTTGGTGCCTAACTTAACATGTGTGCTATGATGGATCTGAGTTCTACACTACTGGTGTCTTTACGAGTTCCCTAACTTCACTTGGGCTTCATTTAGCTGATCTATACAGCGAGGATAATAAAATCTGTACCTTACAACTAAATTAGATAAGTTTATAAAAGGTCTGGCACAAAGTAGAGACTCCATATATGTTAGTTTCTTTTCATTTTCTCTCATTCACAAATCCTAGGGCTCGCTGGTATCATGAGAGAACCAGTATACAAACTCCGAGCTCCACACTTACAGCCCTTGGTTCTTTCCTCTACAAGATGCTGCCTTTCTCCATTTTTATCTTTTAAAAACTTGAAAGTATTTGGGGATGGAGGGCATTGGCCTGATCTTCCTCTCACTATGGTGGAGTAGGATAGTTTACACTCTTTACCCTGGCAGTTCCCAAACTTTAGAACATCTTCAGCTTGGCATCGATCCATGGTTATAGGGAAAGGCAGGAAGGAATTTGCCTAGAGTTATTTTCACTGTCTCTGAGTAAAGGATTATGATGTCCAATAAGCCTTGACTATGACTTGTATAGTCAAGGGGAGCAGAGAAGAAAAAGGGAAGAAAAGAGGGAAGTAGGAAGGGAAAGAAAGAGACAGAAATAGAGATATAGAATATATATATACACATATAATGTATGTATGTTATATATCTATTATATATTGACTTTGTCATCTATCATCTATCTGTCTATCTATCTGTCTACCTATGTATCTATCAGCTCAGTCATCTAGCACTTCTGGGAATTTTGGTTTTATTCACTGAACCACAGTCTCTTGATCTGAAGATTATAAACTGTGAATTCCGAGTCTAAACTCACAGTTACATGGGAAACATGTATTGGGAGTTGTGAGAACAGGCTTAATGTTCTCACTAGATGGCTCTTGGAAATTCACTTCCCTTTTCTAGTTCTTAGTTTCCTCATCTGTAGAGCACAGTTTTAGAATCTCATACTAGCTGAGTCCCCAGAAATTTTCATTTTTATTTCCTTTTTTAAAAGCTTGTGGCCAAAGCTGGTTAGAGTGTCTGTCACATTAAGAAACTACCACAATTGGTTGAATGAATGGATGGATGGATGAATGAACGGTGATAGTTAAGGCAGCTGCCTCTTGGTGGAGACAGCTTTGATAGTTTTCATCCACCTATCTATATATGTTTTTGCTTCAGGAATGATTCTCAAAAGACTGTCCTAGAACTACCTGAATTAGAATTATCGTGTTAAAGGTAAGGATTCTCTGGCCTCACTATAGCTCTACCAAAGCATAAACCCTGGTGTGGGCTTGATGATACACATTTTTCACTGCTGTCATTCTGATACATGATGAATTGTGAAGCCATTGTAAATCCTTGGGCGTATCAACCTTAGATGATTTGAGTACTGGCTTGTGCTTATAAGAACTGGGTGGACATATTTTCCCTGCAATTCAACTGTTAGCGTTTCAATTTGTTTCGGTTCACCAATTTCCTCAACATCTTGGAGAGAACCAGCCTCTGATAAATTAACACAGGTACTGAATTATCTAGAAATGGCCAGAAGGAGGCACTGGATGCTCACATATTCCATACCCGCCTTTCCTCCCTCTAGTCCTAAAATTTGTATTAATTTTTCTTTTAGAAGTGGGAAAAACCAACGTTTAAGATTGATTTCCTGGACTTCCCTGTTGGCACAGTGGTTGAGAATCCGCCTGCCAGTGCAGGGGACATGGGTTCGAGCCCTGGCCCGGGAAGATCCCACATGCTGCAGAGCAATGAAGCCCGTGTGCCACAACTACTGAGCCTGCACTCTAGAGCCCGCGAGCCACAACTACTGAGCCCATGCGCCGCAACTACTGAAGCTGCATGCCTAGAGCCTGTGCTCCACAACAAGAGAAGCCACAGAAATGAGAAGCCCGTGCACCGCAACGAAGAGTAGTCCCCGCTCGCCGCAACTAGAGAAAGCTGGTGCAACGAAGAGTAGTCCCCGCTCACCGCAACTAGAGAAAGCTGGTGCGCTGCAACAAAGACACAACACAGCCAAAAATAAATAAATAAATTAAAAAAAAAAGATTGATTTCCTTAGGAAAAAACAAAATAAGTGTTCCTGGACAAAATGAAATTTCTTGTCTGTCTGAGTCAACCAATATACATCTTTATCAGTTTTTATTGTGTGTGGTAACTTAAGACAGAAAGCCTCACTTTCTAAATAGGGCTATCCTCTCGATTTCATTTTTTATTAAGTGGAAGAAGAAAATCTCCCGAGTTTATTTTATGGAAAAACATGACCCTGTTCTCTATATATCAACTTCATAGAAGATGTTGGTATTGACAGACAGATTGTCCAAGTTTGAATATGTGTTTGTCTTCTCCAGGCCTAGAGAATTTTTTTTTTGATAGATTGTTTTTAGTATACAAAAAAATGCTGCTGTAGAAAAATTATAAGATACAGGTAAGCAAAAAAGAGGAGAATAAAAATCACTATAACGTCCCCATACCAAGATAACTACTATAAATATTTGATTACAGAAAATCACTAACAACACATACACACATGATATAATCTATGTATATGTGATCAAAATGTATGCACACTGTTTTCTTGCCTGCCCTTTCATATAATAGCATGCTATAACATACCCATCATTGAATATGCTTCAACATCATCATTTTTAATGGCTATGTAGTATTCTTTCATATAGATGCCCTACCACATTTTCAACAAATCCCATGGTAAAAAGTTGCAAACAACTTTAAAGTATCTGGGAATGTTATAAATAGCACCACGATGAGCAGTCTCTTATGTAAACCATCATGTGCATCTTTAATTATATCAGTTTTATTGTAGTGTAGTAGACACTGGCATTGGTGCCTAAGCTTGCATAGGCTGGGGTGGTGTGGTTTGCTAAGTATTTTTGTCAGGGTACAGATCTGAGTGCCTATGGGCAGGTCTGGGCAGCTTTATCTCAGTTGACTTTTGGGGGGTTTTGATTTGTTTTCTTTTCCCTGCTTGTGTCTCTAGAATGTTGTTAATGGAATGGAATCCCACCTGTCAGTTTTTTTTCTACCTTAAGGCAGGTGGAGAACGAGCCCAAAGGGGGAGGGGTACAGGTCACATTTATAATTCACCAGTCACCGAATCAGGTTAGCAACCTCATTTCCAAGCACCATCCCCTTTAGAATGCTCTACAGTCCCCCCAAGACTTTAAGTGGATGGTAGGAAGGGCTGAGAGGTGACAGGTAGTTGGAGGGGGGCTACTTTTGACACCAAGGACTCAGTACAGTTTGGAAACACCTACCTTGAGAGAATGTAACCTTTCTTAGAACCTGAGAAGCTTCAGAAGAAAAACACGTTCTGCAAGAGGGATTAGAGCTGGGTGCTCATTTGTTTCTTATTTATATTCCTACTTGCAGCATTGATTTTGCTTTTTCCTCCTTCTCCTCCCTGCTGTGCAAGCCACGCTGGGTGGCTGGGTGCTGCTTATATCCTCCAACATGTGCTATAATGACTCCTGTGAATTGATTTGCAGATGACATCACTCCCAATGCATCTATTGCTTCTTTGCACACTTCCTGTATTTCTCTCTCTCTTTTATTTATCTCTCTTTTACTATGTGCCACACAGCTTGTGGGATCCTAATTCCCTCACCAGGGATCGAACCCAGGCCCGTGGCAGTGAAAGCGCAGTGTCTTAACCACTGGACTGTCAGGGAGCTCCCTATTTCTCTTTTTTTATGTCTCATTCCAGTCATTATTTCTAGCCACCAGTTTTCTAGTTAGTCCTATGGGACTTTCCTTGATATAATAATACTCCAAGATGAGTATACTTTATTTTACTTTAATTTATAACGTAAGTATATACTTTATTCAAACTTTAATGGCGTCTTACTCTGTGTCTAGTAACAGGAACTGGGCTCTGAAAAGAGATGCAGGAGAAGCATTAAATGTGTTTTCTGACCCATTCACTCACTCAACACATATTTTGGGGGGAGCCCATTATGTACAGTTTAGTTGAACAAACACTAACGAGTAGCCACGATACTGGCATTCAGGCAGACTTATACCCATTTTGCAGTTGAAGGAACTCAAGCCCACAGGGATCTGTGCTTCATCCAAGGCTACACAGCTAAGAAATGGAGAGCCAGGATTCCCGCGCCGTCTGCCAGCCTCCAAAGCTGTGGATGTCACACACTTCCAGCCTGGGAGCCACCAGAGGGAAAGGCCCTAAGTCACCAGTGTCACCTTGAACCAGTCAATAGTTTTATCCAAAGAAAAACAAAAGAATGGAAAGAAGAGTAACAGACTCCTGCTAACATTCCCACTGCTTAGGTGTCTGGGGGGCCCTGACTCACCTGTGACACTATGGATTCGAGGCCATGACCTAGGGCAGAAAAGAGAACCAAGGTAAGTGTCAGCTGCAAGCGATTCACCATCCTCCCCAGAGGAGTGGGTAGTCATCAAACGCAGATCACAAATCAACTTATGGGACGCTTCCTTTATGTTTGTGCTGTTCTAGACCGAAAGGAACATCTCATTACAGAGAACATAGAAAATCGAAAAATGCATGGAGAAGAAAATAACAGTCAACACCACAGATGATATTTTGGCGAGTCTCAGACACATATGTGCATGCGTGTATGAAGATGTCTTCATGCATTTCAATATACAGATGTCTAAAAATAATATAAAAGAATGTATAGGCTCCTGATGTTAAAAATGCATTGTAGATCTTTGTTACTCGAAAACATGGTATTTATCAGCTGTGTGATTTTTGGAGAGGGAAATTAGGTTCCTGCTCATTTTTACAATTGTAAATCATGTTGCAGTGTGTACCCTTGCTGCAACATGATATCCTTTTTAATCTGATCTCTGAGTGTCTCCACGGAGAGACTCCATCAGGTGCAACTGCGATGAAGGTGTCTGATAATGATAATGTGGGTCTCCTAGGCCCCTTGTTTCATATCACGCAGGTGCCTTCTGGATGGGTTGAATGAATTTATATTCTTATCTACAGAGTGTGAAGTGACCATCTCAACATATCTTACCACCATTAAATCCACGATCATTTAAAACAACTTTTCCTTCTTGCTTCCTTATTTTATGTTTCACTTCCCTGATGCCTAGTTAGATTAACTATTATTTATTTCAAATGGTTTTGGGCCGTTTGCATTTCTTCGGTGGTAAGTTATCTGGAAAGACCAACGAGGTCTTCTCCTGGCTGCCACATCCCGCCTTGGACAGTGTGATTTTGAAAGCACATTTCCCCTAGATTTGGGGCAATGATCTGAAAAGCCCTGGGGCAATGGAAAACTTAGAAGGATGCGGCTTCTGTGAGCTTACTTGTTTGTGCCTTTAATAATCCCTTTGCATGGCACCTATCCTCTGAGGCTCTCAAAGTGCGTCACAGGAGCAATTAATTGAGCATCACAACACACGCCAGGTGTAAATATTTATGAGGCCTCATTGGTGGCTGTGACACCGGGCACAGAATAGTTAAACTAGGAGATAATAGTCACCAGGAGATCACAGCCCACTGCGTCCCACTTCCAGCTCAGACTGTTGCTCTCTGCTCACCACGTTAATACTCAAAGTGATTCTGTTGGGTAGCTCTCCCTGTCGCAAGTTTATAGATGAGGAAACAGAGGACTCAGAGGGCTCCATGACTTGCCCAGTCCCACGGGAAGCAAGAGAATTGCCACCAGCCTGTTGGACCCTCGGATCCTTGTTGCCTCCTGGGGCCCTTGCCTGCAGGCAGTGGAGAGTCATGATTTGGAGGGATTTTGCAGCTGCCGTCTGGGATGCTTTGTGGTTAGCTCTTGGCACTCTTTCAAGTTGCCTGAGATGCTGCAGAAATTAACAGTAAATCAGTCAGGAAGGAGCAGATCATTTATCTGGGTCCCGAGAGATCTCTTTTGACACTTTCCACACGCAGCCCCTTCCCTGACATCTTGGTCTTTGATTAAAGCCTCAAAAGACTCCCCAGACTTGCAGCTCCTGACATGTGACATGGAAATGATGTTTCTGCGACTGTGTACAGGGAGCTTGATGCAGGCAGGGCAGGCCAGGCCACGGACAGAAAGCAGCACCTCAGAGCAGGCAGGATGCAAGCCTGAGCCCAGGGACTTTGAATACAAGGCACCCTCTTCCCGGGATCCTAGGAGGAGCTTCAGGGCTTTAGTTTGTTTGTTTGTTTGTTTTTGTTTTGTCACATTTTATCATGACACATCAATACATCCAGGATTTATTTCTCAATCCATTGACGTATATCAGGATCACGTTGAAGATTAGACATGAATTGAGTTCTAAATCTGCTTCCACCACTTGACCTTAGTCTATGTTATTTCAAAGTCATTGTCATTTCCTTCAGCATGTCAGCCCTATCACAATGCCTGTACTTTTCCATTGGATAACCTGAGATCATTTTTTTGTTGGTTTGTTTTTTCCTTAACTTTTTATTTTATATTGGAGTATAGTTGACTAACAATGTTAGATTAGTTTCATGTGTACAGCAAAGTGATTCAGCTATATATATACAGATATCTATTCCTTCTCAAATTCTTTTTCCATTTAGATTGTTACATAATATTGAGCAGAGTTCCCTGTGCTATACAGTAGTTCCTTGTTAGAACTAATCTATTTTAAATACAGCAGTATGTACATGTACATACTGCTTATATGTGGAATCTAAAAAAATATGTTGCAAATGAACTTATTTACAACAAATCAATAGACTCACAGACTTAGAGGATGAACTTATGGTTACCAGGGGAGAAGAGTGGGGGCGAGGGATAGATTGGGAGTTTGGGACTGACATGTACACACTTCAGGTTTTAAATTAGGATTTCATCCTCCTTCCGGCCTTGGCCTCAGCTGACTTTTATTTTTGTTTTATTTATTTTTCCCCTCACCCGATTTTTAGAATCAAAGATCCCTGACGTTGAAAGCGTGTTGGAGGTAATGTCCAATTCGTGGTTCCAAGTTTCAGATTCTTGGAGGTGGGACTGTGGGCTTTGGACAGCTAAAAAGGGTGGATCTGAAGGGAAAAGTGCCTGTTCAGGCACAAGCAAGGCTCAGTTCCGGCTGGTGGGATTTCCTCACTTTGCAGAGGCAGCTAAAGCTTCGAAGAGAGAAGTGACGTGTCTAAAGTGGCACAGCAAGCAACTGAGCACCGGGATTGGCCTTATTAATTACTAGCCGATGCAACAACTCAGCCCACTGAGTTCCCTGCATCTGGAAGCTTCCTCCTAATTTTAAGGCTGTCTGGAAGCGGTTTATCTGCTGACTCCTCTTGGCGGGGCCCCAGAGCGATGGTGCTCATGCATATGTCATATCCTCTGGGACGGTGCACCCCAGGGCCCTCTGTGTGTCAATGCAAGCCAAATGGATTAGCAGAGGAAGCAGTGGCAGAGCAGGGAACGATGTTGTTATTTCAGCTGAGCCTGAAAGCGGAGAGGGAGGCTGGAAGGAGGGGTCTGGGGAGGCGTGCCGGACTCCACGGCTCTGTCTGGCTGGAGTGCAGACAGTATCTCGACACCGGCAGCTGACAAGCACTCTGAAAAGGCTCCTGTGTTAACACTCTTTGCAGCCTGACAGCCCAGGGTGATTAATGAAAGATGCTGCTTGCAAACTTGCTGGAGATTTGATGTGTTCTATCAGTGCTCAAGCAAGGCCCATGTGTTAGCAAGCTGCCTCTTGCCAGGGAATTACAAAGATGCTCCCCGGCTTCCTTTAGTCAACAGCATCCATCACACGGCCACATGTGAACGAGCTGCAGCTGGATGGTGTGTAGCTTGGCAGCCATCCTTCTGCCCTTCCCACCCGCTTGCTCCTTTCTGCATCTGGGCCTGAGTGAAGCAGGTCTCCCTCTCTATTTCTGCTTGGACAGGCAACCGTCTACGTGGTGGGCGTGGAGTATGAACTGAACAAAGCTGGCCTCCAGAGGTTTGTGGTTTTCAATATTTAAGGCTCATTTTAAATGAAGATGTTCAATTTCTAAATTATTTTGAATTTTTAATACTTCTTAATAATTTAAAAGGTTTAATAATTTTTACAGGGTACTAAATTAAACTCCCCCCACCCTCGCTGCCTGGGAGAACTTGATCTGATGGAACGGGCAGAGTGCACCCATGTTCTCTTATCTATGGGAACAGAGTTTGGATGGTGTGTTATTCCAGTCCCATAGAGATGGAACTTGGTCCTGTCTCCAGGGTCAGGCTCCTGGCATGGAGACTAATTCCTCATCACATCCTTCAGTCTGGTGTGCGTGGGCCCCTCTGGGTCTCCCCAGGCACCTGCCACTGGTCCAGAATGCGGCAGCAAAACCCTTGGGGAATGGTCGGGTGATTTCATCCCCCTCTCTCAAACCTCCAAGATTAACTGGCTCAGCTCCATACCTCACTTTAAGCTCTGCCCCTGAAAGGAAAAGACTAGAATAAAATTCTCTCATTTGGGGGAAGATGATTGATCTTTTTAAGAGTCAGTAAGCTCATTTTCAATATAAACCAGAAAGAAATGAAAATGGAGGTAAATTCTTTCACACCTTCCTGCTCTTTGAACATTATCTACTCCATGTTGGGAATTGTGCACTTTACAGAAATCATTTCACCCAAACTTCCTAGCAATTCTTGTTGGACAGTATCTTTATCTCAGTGTTAGGACAATGATGGGATGTTTATGCTGGATGGGACCACAAACTGGCCTTTTCGTTTTGCAGATGGATTGACAGAAGCCCAGGTCAATCTCATGGGGGAGTCACTGGTGTCATGCTTCCCATCCAGCCTGTCTGATGGCAGGGCTCACCCTCTTCTCTCCACCTCTCTGAGGGAAGGGTAGGGTTTGCATCAGGGAGCCATGGGAGCTAAGGTGTGGAAATGCACAGTGAGCTTGGAGAGTACGGAAACTGAAGGATAAGCTGGAAGGACTGCGTCAGTCTCGAGGTGTCATGGAGCTTTGCAAGGCAGAGGATAAAGGATGCTCAGAGCCACATGTTAGGAAGGTGATTCAGGAGTGCATATGATGGGGTGGAAAGGGAAGGACTGGGATGTCACAGTCTTAGTAAGAGGTAGTGACAGGCCTCAACAATGGGTACTTTTCTTCCTCCCCACGTGGCCACCAAAGCTCTCTTCTGATCACCTAGCACCTGCCTGGTGGAACTCACACTTGTATCACCAGAACAGAGCACAACGCCGTTTCTCAAACCTTCTACACCAGGCCCCCAACTCCTAAAAGGGAGACCAGGTACGTAAGGCAGTGCCTGGAACATGGCTTGTACACAAAAACGTGCTGTTGAATGAGCATGAGGGAGAGGATGGATGAGTGGATGAAGGCAAGGTGCACAGGTGCAGGGAAGCGCAGGTAAGAGGGCATCCCTCGAGTAAGACAGCCTTGAGCCACACCGCAGTCTCTGTCTGGGTCTATACACAGACTCACCCTCCCCCAGCAAGGCCTGGAGCGTGCCCAGCACATTAGGAACCTGATACACGGATGTGCACACCTCCCACACAAATCCCCCTGAGAATAGGTTCTTCACTTTCACTATAGATTCAACGTTGGAGAACATCTCCCAACTCCATATTCCTTTGAAGCAGATGAAATTCACACCAAGGTGGAATCAGATCAAGACTCATATTTAATAAGTGAAAAGTGGGTTCATTCTCTTTCTGGGGGGGTGATGGAAATGTTCTTTTTTAAATTGTAGTATAGTTGATTTATAATGATTCAGGTGTACAGCAAAATGATTCAGTTATATATATTCTCTTTCAGATCCTTTTCCATTTTAGGTTATTATAAGATAGTGAATATAGTTCCCTGTGCTATACAGTAGGTCCTTGTTGTTTATCTATTTTATATATAGTAGTCTGTATCTGCTAGTCCCAAATTCCCAATTTATCCCTCCACCTCCTTCCCCTTTGGTAATCATAAGTTTGTTTTCTATGTCTGTGGGTCTATTTCTATTTTGTAAATGTTCATTTTATCATTTTTTTTAGATGCCACATATAAGTGATATCATATGATATTTGTCTTTCTCTGACTTACTTCACTTAGTATCTCTAGGTCCATCCAAGTTTCTGCAAATGGCATTATTTCATTCTTTTTTATGAACATACAATATTCTAATGTATACATGTACCACATCTTCTTTATCCACTCATCTGTCAATGGACGTTTCGGTTGCTTCCATGCCTTGACTATTGTAAATAGTGCTGCGATGAACATTGGGGTGCCTGTATCTTTCTGAATGAGAGTCTTTGTCTTTTCTGGGTATATGCCCAGGAGTGGGATGGCTGGGTCGTATAGTAGTTCTATTTTTAGTTTTTTAAGGAACCTTCATACTGTTCTCCATAGTGGCTGCACCAATTTACATTCCCACCAACAGTGTAGGAGTGTTATGGATTCATTTTTTGTGAAAGATGTCCTTGACTAGTTCTAAGAATCTCCTGTGTTCAATTTTTTTTTTACAAAAAAAATCTTCGGGAGGATGCATCTCCCTGAAGCGATCCCGAGGGAAACATTGACAGTGTTTGGCATTATTCCGAACCATAAAAAGCTCAACTCCCCCCATGACCCTCTTGGCTGGGGGAGGTCCAACCCCACTCCTACCCCCTCAGCATCCTGCCCTGCCAAGGCTCTTGGGCCTTCCCTCCTCTGAGCTCCTATGGCAGCACTGCTGGCTCTAATAGCATACTCAGTATAGTTAAAAAGCAGTGTATAGTTATTAATTTCTTATAAAAATTTTATATTAAATTTTACTTGGGTTTTTTCTTTCTTCAACTAGATTTTAAGTTTTTTGAGGACAGAAAGCATGTCTGGTAAGCTATAATCCCTGTGTATAAGCTATCTATGTTCCTGACAAATATTGAAAGATGAAAACAAAATTATTTGGCAGTTTGATGGATATTCAACAGACGAGTGAGTGGAGCAGAGCAGGTTGCCTTGCTGTTCTACTCTAGCTGCAGTGGGCAGAGCAACTCCTGAGTCCACCATCCCCTCCACTCTCTCTCTGTCTCTCCCCTGCTTGTTCTGTCTTCTCTCTCTTCTTCCATTCTTATCCCTCTGTTAAAAGTTTCTTTTATCATCTATTTCAGGATCCAGTCTATGCCAGGCACTGGGAGTAGTACAATCTCACAGCATCCTGGTGCGTCCCGCTGGGTCCTGACTATTCTTCCTCCTTCCCCGCTTTGTACTCCCCTCCCTTCAGCAATGTTTATGGAGCATCTCCTGCATAGGAGCTCCTTGTGGACAACCACAGAAAGATGGCGGGACACCACCCTATTGCATGCATCCTCTGAAAGCACTTGGCACCCTCTGTAAAGCTCTAAGCTTGTGAACTCTTTTGGGAGGACACTCTCTACAGGGGTCCAGAGGGAGCAGACACCCAGGGCAGCTGCAGAGAAGTCGAGAGAAGACCAGTAGCTGTGGCCGCCCAGCATGAGCTGTGACCTCAGGTGTGCCTGGTCAGGAAGGTTGGCACAGGGGCCTCCCTGTGCATGGAATAGAACAGGGAGGCCGTGTCCTTGAGGAGTGGCCTGCTGGGATGTGAGAAATGACAGCCACCTGTACCTTGTCCTCTGGAGTTAACTATTGCTGCAGGTCTTAGTGACAGCAGGGAAAAATCAATAGTCCATGAGGTGATGAGTTGGGAAGGGTCTGAATGTGGGAAATGTGAGTGACACTGTTAGGAATAACTCCATCAGGAATGGAGGAGAAAGAGACTTGCACTTGGAGTGTGAACCTTGGCTTTGCTCCGCTCTCGAAAGTGGACTTGGGAAAGCCCTCCCCTTTCCGTTCCTTAGCCTCCTGGCTGGGCTCCCACAGGCCTGCATCTGCTTCTGTCCCACATGTGACACAGTATCTTGTGATCTATTATACATGCATTTTTATGTTTGTCTCCACAAGAGGCTGAGCATCTTGA
The DNA here is from genome assembly GCF_963924675.1 of Phocoena phocoena. NCBI lineage: Eukaryota > Metazoa > Chordata > Mammalia > Artiodactyla > Phocoenidae > Phocoena > Phocoena phocoena. The sequence goes on along the minus strand of NC_089223.1, from coordinate 101,128,016 downwards.
TGGCAGGTGCTATGTCTTCTTTATTTTTGATTTTCCTGGTCCCCAAAGCAGGGATCTCTCCCAGGTGGGGGCAACATTCTTTCCCATCTCCCTCCCGCTCTCTCACACTGGGTCCCTGTCTTATATCGTCTTCCCTCCATCTCATTTACATAATGGGAAGGGGCAGAGCAAGAGCTGGGCCCAGAGGTCTCTTGCTCCAGCTCCAAAGCTTGCCCTCTTGATAATGATGCTTGATGCTGCGGTTCTCAAACTTGAATGGGCATCATAGTCACTGGGAGAGCTTGTTTAAACCCAGGTGCTTGGACTCCAACACCCAAGTTTCTGATTCAGTAGGTGGGGCCTGAGATCCTGCCTCCCTAAGCAGCTCCCAGGTGATGCTGACGCTGCCGGCCCAGGGACCAGCCCTAAGAATTGCTGCTAGGAGGCTTCGTAGCTATGGCTGTGGATGTTCTTCTCAGGAGTTTAATGCATGTGCCCCTGCTTCATAGTGGAGAGTCTTGACACGAGTAGATTTGAGACTCATAGGATTAGAAAACAAAATTCACATGCGGCAACTTGGAACCCAGAAAAGACCCTCAATTTGAAGTCAGACTCGGAATGCAAATCCAGCTGTTAACAGTTACCAGTTCTGTGACTGTGACCAAGACATGTCACCTCTCCCAGGCTCTCTTTCCTCATCTGTGAAATGGGAATACTATTACCTACTTCAGAGAATTATTGTGAGGATTAAATGCCACGGTTCCTCTCATGGTTTCTGGTGCTGGCATTCAGCTATTGATAAAAGTTTGGACTTGACTGGAAAACATCAATCAGGATGTTTCTGTTTCTGTCCACATGGGCACAGGGCACAGAATAGAAGTGGGTATTGGGGATTTAGCAAGAGAGATTCCATGGGACATTCTAGGAAACATTCATCTTAATATTGTTGACAGGTTGGAGGTAATGGATGTGCATGGGACCGTGTGTTTTTCTTGGTTAGTCTCCTGGGATGTATCATCTGCGTGAAGCCCCAGCATGGAGCTTTATATTTTACTTTGTACATTACGGGGAGGTCCACGCTTGTTTGAGTCTGGGGATGGGTGGGGAACGACAGCCCTTCTGCTGCATCTGTCACCAGAGTTGACCCCTACACGTAACTAAGGGATGGCAATAGTGAGGGCAGTGATGTGGAGTGCCAGGGTTGTTTCAGAGATTAGTACTAATGATTATGTCCACTGTTTACTATATACCACACCCAGCTATTCAGCTTTGAGGAAGTTATTTACCCTCTCCAGTCTGCATTCTTCTCTCCTATAAAAGGAAAGCTAGTAAGAATGTGATCGCTAGGATGCAGTGAGACACTACCTATTAAGCTTTTTTTTTCATTTTTTTACTGGAGTATAGTTGATTTACAATGTTGTGTTAGTTTCAGGTGTACAGCAAAGTGAGTCAGTTATACATATGCATATATCAACTCTTTTTTAGATTCTATTCCCACATTACAGAGTATTGAATAGAGTTCCCTGTGCTATACAGTAGGTTCTTATTAGTTATCTATTTTATATATAGTAGTGTGTACATGTCAATTCCAATCTTCCAATTTGTCTCTCCCCCTTCTTTCCCCCTTGGTAACCATAAGTTTGTTTTCTACATCTGTGACTCAGTTTCTGTTTTGTAGGTTCACTTGTACCATTTATTTTTAGATTCCACATATAAGTGATATCATATGATATTTGTCTTTCTTTGCCTATTAAGCTCTTAAAACAGCGCCTAGCCCGTGGTGAGTACTCAGTGACTATTAGCCTTTGTTATTTATTGAGAACCTCCTATTTTCCAGGCACGCTATAGAGGTCATGCATTTATTCCCCAAAGACAGGGACTGTTTTAGGTCTAACAGATCCCTGGTGGTCAAAATAGTTTACTCTTGTATTTTTTGTTTTCTTTTGGCTGTGCTGTGCTGCCTGTGGGATCTTAGTTCCCTAACCAGGGACTGAACCTGGGACCTCAGCAGTGAAAGCACAGAGTCCTAACCACTGGACCGCCAGGGAATTCAATCTACTCTTGTTTTTCTTTTTTCAATGTTTCAATTTTTATTTGTGTATTTTCTTTTTTTCTTATTGGTTATCTATTTTATACATATTAATGTATATATGTCAATCCCAATCTCCCAATTCATCCCCTCGCTTTTCCTCCTTGGTTTTCAGATACCATTTCTAAAATATGCAAAGCATTGAGATGGTAATAGGCTTGTCAGAGTGAGGTCGCTGTTGAGCTAGCAAACAGGTCAGCTGAAATTTCAATCCAGCACCCACAGACCCGTTCTGTTCTGCTGCCCTGCCCACCAGTAGCACTGTCCTTACTTCATCATCATCAGATGCTGATAAGAATTATAATTTGTGTGGAGAACGAAAACATCAGTTTAATAGTTATGCAGGTATGATGGTAGATCCAAATATGTAGTTTTCACACATTTTGATTTGATTTATAGATCTCATTTACTAATTTATATTCATATAATACTTTCATTATAAAATATGCAAAGGTACAGAGATTTGTGTGTATAAGGGATTTTTTTTAAAAATTTGGGTTTATAAATAGTTTGGAACAGGTTGCAGAAACATCATCTGTTGCTCTTTTTAATATATCTTGAGCATGCTCTGATATATCCTGAAATAATTTGTATTGGAAAAAAGCACTGTGCCCTCTCTCTCTTTTTTTTTTTTTTTTCAAATGTAACTGTAAATATTACTTTGATGTATGTAATTGCTGCAACCATTTCCATCTGAAGGAAGACTTCTAACCCTTCCATCTCTCATCTCTTGCTATTGTCAAGAAATAAGAAAAACCGACTTAAAATGCAGCATTCAACTGTGTTTAATGTAAACATTGAAGAAGTCTGAGAATAGCCACAAATTTTCCTTTGCTTAATGCAATCTTGAAAATATTTCAAGTATTCTGTTTTATAGGCACGCGTCCACTCTGCTTAGGGAAAATATTTCTTCAGGTACATCTTAGCATGTCAAGATTGCTTATGGTACCTGGCACTTAGTAGGCACTGAACAGATGTTTGGCGATTGACTTGAGTTGAAGTTCACTGGGATGCAAGGGTTGGTATAGCAGTCAGAGACCCTTGGGTCCCTCTAGGCACAGAGACAGCTCTGGCAGGGTTCGGCAAGGGGGTTCCGGCTGGGTGAGGTAGGCCTGCAATCCCTCTGAGCATTGGGGTACTGTCCAGGATCAGACCTTGGTCAGTGCAGAGCTGGAGCTGGCTTCAGGATTGGTCCCTTGTCAGTCATTTCATCAAGTAGCTTTCCTTCTGAGCTCTAAGCCTTGGTTGTGAGCCCCTTGGAGACAGGACATTGCCTCTCATCTCTGCATTTTCAAGAGCCCGTGCAAGTCCTAATGCCATAATTGCTCAGTAAATATTTTGCTCAATTGAAGGACAAAGAAAAGAAACCAAATGCGCACAAGGCTCCCTCTAGTCTCCTCGCTGCTCCGAGACCTGGCTGTGAGCTCATGGCCTGATCTATCCATGATTCATCACTTAAGTCATTCAGCAGCTGCAGTACGTAAGCTTCCCCCTGGCTGTCTCTTGGGCTGTTGAGAGACCTGGGTGGGTGGTGGAAATAGCCCTGGTCTGAAGTGCTGTGGACACCTGGGGGCCTGTTTTTAAAATTTCTTTCAATTAAAAAATTTTTTTATTGGCTGTTTTTCCTTGCATCTGATCTTTACTTTTTTTAAATTGAAGTATAGTTGATTTACAATGTTGTGTTAATTTCTGCTGTACAGCAAAGTGATTCAGTTCTACATATATCTACATTCTTTTTTTATATTCTTTTCCATGATGGTTTATCACAGGATATTGACTAAAGTTCCCTGTGCTATACAGTAGGACCTTGTTGTCCACCCATTCTATATATAATAGCTTGTATCTGCTAACCCCCATCTCCCACTCCATCCCTCCCCCATAGCCTGTATCTGCATCACATACTTGCTGGCAGTTCAACCTGCGTCAAGTCCCTTCTTGTTCTGGGCCTTGGTCACCGTGTAACCTTTAAGAACAATGACAGCAATACAATTCTATCCCATTTACATTTCGTGTGTGTGCGTGTGCGTGCGTGTGCGTGTACGTACGTGTGTGTGTGTGTGAGGGTGCGTGTGTGTGCACATGCTGGTCAGCTAATTTGCCGCAACATCAAAATTTTTACTCCTCTATTAACAAAGAAGGAAATATTCTGACCTAATGTTTGGCAGAGAAAAGTTCTGGAATTTCAAATCACGGGATTCTTCTTTCGTTGCTTTTCTATCGCCCCTGTGATGAAAGAAAATAGATTATAGTCAGGAAATTGTAAGAAGAGAGGGGGAAAAAAATAATTAAGTGCATTCCTTCATAGAAACAACCTCCCAGTCAGATGTAAGCAATTAGCATCTCACACGAAATTCGAAATTTCTCTTTGCATTTCCACTGGGGTTAAACAAAATCTGAGTTTAAAGTAATCCAATTACTTCAAACTTTTTTTAAATGTAAGTGCCTTATTTTACAAGTGGCAATAGCGTGGGGTAGAATAACCGTCCCCATCAGAATGAGGATGTGGGCACTCCCACATCAGGGAGGTCACGGTGGTGCCCTCCTTAAGCTCTCTGATTGTCCATGACATCGCTCTGTACAGCAAAGAGCATCACACCTGGTTAAAGGGGGACTGTCAAACAAGGACAGTGCCTATGGGCTAAGGAATGTCCTTGATGCTTTCCTATGTTAATTGAATTCGGCCCCAAACTAGCAAACATCATCCGGTTTAGGGAGGCAGATGATTTAGAAATAGCAACTTGGATTAAAATAATTTGTATTGAGCTTCTGTATAATTTAGTCACTTTGTGATGATATTTCCTATGAAGAGATCAACTTATTTTAAATTGAGTTAATTTGTTCAAATTCAGTAAGACATTCTATCATAAACCATCTCTTGTTCATTTCATTAACCAAGTTTAATATACTTCCATTTCTTGTGCAGGCATTTCGTGAGCTTTATCGGACATTTAAGGATGATCTTTCCCTCCACAAATGTTCTTTGGCAGCTACCTGGGTAGCTCCTCCGACCCCTTTGCCCCCCTGCTTCTCTCCCCTTGGGCCACACCTGCTACTTCTTGGTCCTTAGATTTTCTCCCCTCCCTCCCCCAGGTCTCTTCCAGGGACTGGTCCCTCTTTTTCAAGCACCTGCTGTCTTCCTTCTTCTCCTGCATCTAACTCATGCTTCTGAGTTCAGCTCACATCACTTCCTCAGAGAAACCTTCCTTCCCCTCTGAGATGGACCCCTTCACAGAACTTGTCTGAACTTTCATTGTCCTTTGGTTTAACACATAGCTTGTATTCATGTCTGCTAAGCTGCAGAACTGCCATCTCCATGAGGGCAGGGACTGCAGGGCTCTGCATGCCCAGGGTTTGGGTCAGTGCCCGACCTGCAGTGGATGTACATGGCTGCACATGTGAACAAAGGTCTCCAGGAAATACCAAAAGATGACTTGAGACTCTATCTCCACCTAGGATTTTGTGTGAAGCCTAATGATTGCAACATGATAAATACAAAAAACAGTGAGTTGTTTGGATATATTTTGTCATTGTGTAAATTGATCATCTAGAAAGATGATGGCATTATTCTGTTATTTTTCATTTTTTTTTGTTATTCCACGATTACACAATTATTTCATCATTGTATTATTTCATATATTTTATTATTTCATTTAAAAAAATTTATCTGGGTTAAAGCTCTAGTCGTAAATCTATGTCTGCATTCTGACTTCATTTCTAAGTTCTAAACATGAACATCTAACTATTTTTGGCACCTTTCACTGGTCCTCTCATCCTCTGTCAGACCCAGGCCCTTTTCCTAGTGAGTTTTCCTAGTGAGCAGCTCCATTGCTCACATAGTTTCCCAACCAGCAGCCTGGGGACTCACCTTAAGTCTTCTCTTTCCTCTCCTCTCCATCCTCACCATCTCAACAATTTGTTACCAGGTCCTAACAATAGATTCCCGAACATCCTCTCTCTCCACTCCCATAAGTGATACCCGGTCTTAGTTCTACTTTCAGAACTAAGTTCTCTCCAGTCTGGACTTTGGTGTTGGTCCCCTAGCCACCTGGGCTCCAATCCACCCACAAAACTGCAGTAAGAACAACCATCTTTCTAATTAGCAGCATATTATTGAGTCATCTCCCTGCTTGAAAATCCTCACCACGCCTCTATTTCTGCAGGACAAAGTCCACACTCTTTACCATGATAACCAAGATCCCTGCCCCAGTGGCCTTGAATACAATTTCTGTTGTTTGCGTTCTCATTTCCTGCCACCCTCTCCCTCTGCCAGGCCCCCGCGTTGTCCTCTTTCTGCGTCATACTTTTGTATGCTCCCAGATGATCGATTCCATTTTTCTTTTGCCTCCATTGGATCTGGCAAAATACTTTTCATTCTTTAAGGTTTAGTTCAAATATTAGTTCCCCATGAGGTCTTCTGTGCTGCTTTCTCTTTCAACCCTTTTAGTATTTTTGGTATATCTCTGTTTTACCATTCATTCATTTGTTCATGAATCCATTCATTCATTAACTCAGCAAGTAATATCGGATCTATCTTGTGCCAGGCTGTATGCAGTCATTAAAGAAGACACATGAAGCCTGCCTCATGAATCTTTTATTGTTGTTGGGAGATAGGCCATAAACAAGTAAATAAACAATCATATTTTTATCATATTGCCTTGTATGTGCCTTGTATGTGTTCATGTTCCCCTAGAGTAGGGGAAGGAACACAGGCTAATTTATTACACAGATAACTCAACACATCCCAGAAAAGTGGGAAGTGCTGTAGGTTTGTGGGGAAACTGAGGCACAGAGTGTCAATGGGTGAGCCAATGAATTGTTCTTGAAATCACTTCTTACTCCACTGAGAAAGAGCATATCACCTCACAGGAACCAGCTTCTCTTCTTAACTATACACCCAACACTTCTTGTTCTACACTTTTCAGAGATCTCTGATTTCCTTTTTCTCTTTTTTTTTTTTTGGCTGTGTTGGGTCTTCGTTTCTGTGTGAGGGCTTTCTCTAGTTGTGGCGAGCAGGGGCCCCTCTTCATCGCAGTGCGTGGTCCTCTCTTGTTGCAGAGCACAGGCTCCAGACGCGCAGGCTCAGTAGTTGTGGCTCATGGGCCCAGTTGCCCCGCAGCATGTGGTATCTTCCCGGACCAGGATTTGAACCTGTGTCCCCTGCATTGGCAGGCGGATTCCCAACCACTGCGCCACCAGGGAAGCCCTCCTTTTTCTCTTTGGCACCTCCCTCCTGCATGGTCAGTTGACAAAACCCATCCAGTCCTCCTTCACATGTCTTATTGCTCCATCCCTTTCTTACACGTCCTCTGAGTCTGCCCTCTCCAGATCCTCTTTACTTTTCAGGTAGATCTAACAGAAGCCAGTTCTGCGCAGTTGAATCAATACATACTGGCTGTAGTGTGTTGAAGAGGGTCTATAAAAAAATGTGTCTGTCTAGAAATGGTGAATTATTTGGGAAGAGGTTCTTTGGAAATGTAATCAAGGTAAGATCTTGAGATGAGATCGTCCTGGATTAAGGTGGCTGTATATCCAAGGACAGGTGTTCTTAGAAGAGGAAAAGACGTGGAGGAGAAGGGCATGCGAATGTCCCATGTGAAGATAGAGGCAGAGGTTGGAGTAATGCTGCCACAGGCCAAGGAGCATCTGGAGCCACCCAAAGCTGGAAGAGGAAAGGAAGGATGCTCCCCTAGAGCCTTCAGAGGGAGCACAGCCCTCTGAATTGACTTCAGACTTCTGGGCTCCAGAACTGCGAAAGAATACGTTTCTGACGTTTTAAGCCCTGGTTTATGGTAATTTGATACAACAGCCCTAGGAAACTAATATACAGGACACCTAACCTGTTCCAGGGTACAGAAGATGAATCAGACCCAAAGCTCAAGCAGGGCAAGACATTAGGTGTAATGATAAAAGGAAAAAGAAAGGAAAAGAAATGGGTCATACCTTTAAGTGAGGGGGTAGTCAAGGAAGGCTTCTGCAGAGTGATGAATGAGGATGTACAGGCGTTTGCCAAACAGATGACACGGGGAACTGGGAGGTGGAAAGTAAGGCGGGGCAACCTATTTTGAGAATTAAAGATGCCTGCTCCAAGCTGTCCTGGCCGTTTTCCTCTAATTTCTCACCTTTACCTGTACTCCCAGGTACACGCAACATGGCAGGTACAGTCTGACCAGCACAGAAAGAGAACTACCATTTCTTCTGTTGTGAAACTACACTTCTCTTAATAAACTTTCAGATCAAGTTCAGCTTTTTCCAGAAGCTTCTCATTCTATACACTCCCATTGAGCTTGCAGATTTCTGAGAAATCACACAAATTGCTCTTAAGCCATAATTCTCTTTCAAGGGCCTGTGCAGCTGGATTGCTGACTCCAAGATCATGAATAGCAATAATGTATAATGTTATAATTATCATGATAATAACAACAGCTTGAAACTGAGATAAGATTTACAATTTACTGACCATCGTTTGCCAGTTCACACATATTAATCCATCAAATGCTCACAACAGTCCTATGAGGTCAGTCCTAGTCTTTCCCCAGTCCTGTTGGATTTCTTTATCTCATGTTCTGTTTACGCTCCATCTCCTGAGGAATTGCCACATATTAGGTTCCCGAGGAAACACTCTGAGAAGGAGATGATGGTGCAGGAAGTCCATTAGGGTGAGATCTTGGCATCCGTCCCTGTGGAGGGAAGGGAAGGAAGCAGGATTGGGCAGGGGGAAAAGTTGGGTGGTGCTCTTGGATTGGTATGATGCCTCTTCAGAACTACTCCAAGTTGTGGTGGGGACTGTGTTTTGGTACTCCCAGGTGGACCAGTTAGTGGATGTGAGCTGCCCCAGGTGAGGCAACTCCATTCAACTGAGACAATTCCCAAAGGAGGTTGCTATGGCGAAACTCCCAAAGTCTAGTGTAACATCATATTGCATTCTGACTCTTTAGAGTCTGAGGTCCTAAAATCAACATAGGTCTTGGCTATATTTCTCATTAGGAGAGAATGAGGATGGAAGGAAGGATGTGGCCAAGGGCAGTATGATCCTGAGGGCAGGTTGTCCCCTAGGAAGGAGTGGATAAGCAAGTCAGAGAGATGCTAGTCTCCGTGGAACGTGATGAGGTGTGGACACAAAGGTTAAGAGCACACACTTGTACTTGATCTGGGTTTGAACCTGGTTCTGCCAACTGAATGAGTCACTAAATTTATCTCATCATCTCCATTTTACCCACAAAGAAGGGCAGAGTCATAATAACTCCCTCCCTCACATGTTGATTGCATGTTAGTGATCGTTTTCATTATCTAGGACCCAATTCTTACTCAAATAATTAAGGAATAGCAGAGGTGGACAGCCAGAAGCACCAAGAAAGACAGTTGATAATGAAAGTATTTCAGTCAGGGCAAAAGTGTGGGTTATTAACTCACAGTTTTCGTGGGTCAGGATTGTAAGCGTGATTTTGCTGGGTCCTCTGTTTTATGGTCTCTGTTGAGGTTGCAGAGACCTCACAGTGTCAGCCAGAGTTGGAGTCTCATCTGAAACCTCAACAGGGAAAGGATCTATCTGGTCCTAAGCACATGTGATTGTTGGCGGAGTTCAGTTTCTTATGGCCTATCGGACTGAGAAGATCACTTCCTTGGTGTCTGTTGGTGTGAGGATGCCCTCAGTTCCTTGCCACATGGGCCTCCCTAATACGGCCACTTGCTTTATCAAAATGTGCAAACCAAGAAGACGAGGAAAGTTGCAATCTCATGTAATGTAACCACAGAGATGATGTCTCATCAATTTTGCCATCTCCTGTTGCTTAGAAGCAGTCACGGGCCTCGTTCTCAATTAAGAGGGATGGGGATGGATTATACAGGGAGGGACATAAGTACCAGGAGAAGAGGTAATTGGGGGCCACTTCAGTGTCTGTCTGCCACATAATATTGCTCCCTCAATGTAGAAGTGTGAGTAGAGGCGACAATAGTTAGTAACATTCAGAAGGTATTTGGCAAACCTGCAAACCAAATAAGCTAGAATCTTTCTGCAGCCTGTTTTACAACCTTCTGTGACTCCTGAAAATGTCAGGCCTGTTTTCAAAAGTTTTTCAGTTAATCCCAGAAGAAACTGGTTCTCCAGTTCTTTGCTGTTTCATGTGAGGGGTCATTGTAATTAGCTTTGCAGCAGCATTGATATACTTCTAACTCCCTTAAAATAGTCACTGCACTAGTTGTCACAAACAACTTCTCCAAGTGATGGATATCTGTTTTGTTCATTCTATTTGGTCATTAAGCCAAGGGGGTGGTATGTACAAACTTCCTTCAAGTTGTGTATTCCTGCACACAGTTTCTTCTAAACCTAAGAAATGTTTAACACTCTCTCTGAGCATCTGAGGAAAGCCCAGGTTCTTGGGGATTTGACATGCCATAGCCTGGATGATGGATACCTTTTATGTGTTTGCACTGCTGAACCGAGAAAAGTTGAAGGACATACGCAGGCTTCTAGCCACACAGATTTTTTTTTTTTTAAAGTTTGAGTTTGAATATATTTACATAGGGCTGATTTTCTCAAGCTCATGCAGCCTCCCCATTCATTCCCGACTCTCTTGCACTTTTAGATTGCTTGAATGGGCCCTGAAGATTTGAGCTGGTGACCTCCCCAGAAGAATTTGAGAGGAAGGTCCATTCAGTAATAAATTGACCACAGTGGATAGTTGAAATGAGAGAGCTGCTATTACTCATGCCTTTGTGATGGTTAATTTTACCTGTCAACTTGGCTGGGCTATGGTGCCGAGTTGTTTGGTCAAACAGCAGTCTACATGTTGCTGAGAAGGTATTTCTTAGATGTGATTAACATTTAAATCAGCAAACTTGGAATAAAGTGGATGACCCTCCCTAGGTCTCTGAAAAGTGGGTCTCATCCAATCAGTTGAAGGCCTTAAGAGCAAAGGCTGAGGTTTCCCTTCCTGAAGAAGGAATTCTGCCTCAAGGCTACAACATAGGAACCCTGGTTTAGTTTCCAGTCTGCTGTCCCATGGAATTGGGTGCAAGACTGCAACATCCACTCTTCTTACCTGCCCTATAGATTTCAGACTTGCCAACCCCCATAAGCACGTAAGCCAATTCATTAAAATAAATCTCTCTCTCAATATATGTAACCTTGACTAATATACTTCTAATTTAATCCTCACAACAGTGCTTCATATCAGATATTCACGTTATCCTTATTTTACAGATGAAGAAACAAAGACTCAGCACCCCGGTTATTGAGACAAACCTTGGTATGAAACCTGTTCCTTCACGGAACGGACTCCATATAGAAAATAGATGTTTCACTCCAAGCCACAGTGTCTGAGGAGCAGGGAAAGATGTACACACAGAAGACTCTTTGTCCTAAAGTGTCCCTCTAGAAATGAGCACGGCTTTGAGTAAGTTTCTTCAGGAAGCCTGAGTGTGAGATGGTCCTGGCAGGTTGCCCTGGCCTCCACTGTGGGACATTCTCTCTCTCCTGGTGCCTGAGTCATAGTGGAATTTGAGTTGCCAGTGAAGACACAGTGGATGCTGTTGTCCATGGGATGTGGCCTAATTGTCTATCTGGATTGTTGCAATAAACCCACGCCTAGATATCTCATGGGAAACTACATTTACTTGGAAGCAGACTCTGATGATAAGGCATGATTTCAAACTCTGCTCACAGATGGAGATCCAGTAAGATCCTGTACTTCCTTGTGTCTGTACACACCAGGAGATAAAAACAGACCAAATTCGGAGGTGTCCCTGCCCTGCCTGACAGTATGTGTATAGTGGAAAGTGAGGGGAATGACCCAGATACAAGACAGACTTTTATTCCAAAGCAGCTTCAACGTTGGGGGCATTGCTCAGAGCCTTCTGTCTGTCTTGTCCAGTGTCTCCTATTTGTGGAACTTATAGCTACAACCTTGGACAATAATGTCAGGGACAGCCACCTGGACAGGAAAGAGAGTTTGGTCCTGTGACCTTAGGGTTAGGGTTAGGGTTCGGGCCCTAAATATTTTACTGCCTCACTGTGTTATCTCAGTCATGTTACTTAACTATAACCCGGTCATGGTTATGCCATGTGTAAAATCAGAGTTTGGGACTGGTTGGTGTGTTCCCTGAAGCATCATTACTCTATGTATCCTGAACACTTTCCTGTCCCTGCATTAAACAAAGGGGAATAAGAGTCCTGATTCATAAGCAGATGAAAGTCTTGTGGCAAAGTCCTAAAAACTATGGCATAAGAGGGGTGTGTGTATGACATGCTTTGAGAACTTAGTGGCAGAATGAATTAACTTAAGGGTCCTGTGCTCACTGAAGCTCCCTAGATCTTTCAACTGGGTCTCAAGAGCTCCTTGTCAGTTTCCTTGACATCAGTCCCTTTCTACTCAAAGATCCTCTGCTAATTTTATCTGACCCATCATTTCAACTCTCCAGTTTTGTTTTACAAACCTATGTTCCAGGCAAACCGAACCTCTTGCTACCTGAAACACAGCACACTGAAACTCTCTCTTCTCATGTGGTCTCTTCTACCTGAGATTCATTTCTCTCTCTTTCTCTTCTCCTTCTAACTTTTCCATATCATCAAATTCTCCTTGTTCTGCTGGGCCCAGCACAGATACCATCTTTTCCAATTATGTTTTCCAAATGTGACTAGGCAGATGTCCTAAGTCCCTCTGTGAGCTAGAATGGTGCTTGTTCTCTATCTTAGTGGATGGCAGCGATGTTTCCTAAGCCCCCAGCCCATCCTGGACCTGGCCCCTCTCCTCCTGTAGCCTCTTTGACAGCTCCTGAAAGGCTCTGTCCCATGGTCTTGTGAACAAAATCCTCTCAGACTTAAGTCCTCTACTGAACTGAATTGAAATTGAGCAGTGGGCCCTGGTGCCATCCTTCAGTCAAATATTTATTGAGTAGCTATTATGTGCTGGTTATTGTCTTATGCCTGGAGACACAGGTGGACAAGACACAAAAGGTCCTACCCTTGTGAAGCTGGCAGCCTGTGAGTGCGAACCAAGCTAATGAGCAAGAAGCTCACCTCCTCTGTCTTTCTTTCTTCCCCACGGCTTCCTATCTTTGTTGACTCCTGATTTGAATGGCTCCTTGGCTTCAGGACAGTCCACCAGGCTCTTCCCTGAGTTTCCCTTTGTACACAGCTATGACAGCTGCCTGTAGATTCATACCTGGCCAGCTACCTCTGGGCTTCCTGGGAGCCGCTTGGGCTGCACTTCTTCTTCCCGATTCTCTGGACTCAAGAAGAGGCTGTGGGTTCTCTGATGAAATGGATCAGGCTTCAGTTTTCAGGGGCTACCACCTGCATGATCATGATCGGTGTGTACATCCCCCCACCAAAGCTCTTAATTCCTGCTATCCCCCTCACACAGACTAGCAGCAAACATTTTCTCATGAGAAGATCCATATACGGAGGCAGGAATCTCTGGAGGGAATTACTAATTCTTGCTTATTAAGGCAGAAAATGGAGCCGGAATATTCTAGCATAGACCAGCTCTGCCTGTGGGTTGCAGGTGCAGAGTGGAGGGTGGTGTCTGAATGTAACTCTTTGCTTTCCCAGAGTTACAGCTTCAGAGAGTCCCAGAGCATGGGGCTCCATGCTTGGCGTCGCCTCTGTGCTCTAGAATCTGCAGCCCCTTATGCATATCATCTGCTTGAACCTGTTAATGTTACAGATGAGAAAACTTGGGCCCAGACAAGTAAAGTGGTTTGCCCACACTAACCAGAGGCTGACACAGAAGATTCTGGATCAGCTCCTGTTTCCATGCGTGGTGCCTGAGGTCCCTTTCATTTCGCCTGGGCTTCCTCAGTGCTTGTCTTCTAATTAAGCCTCTTTGTGTGCCTTCTAAATAAAATCTCTTTTTCTTTTTAATCTCCTTGAGGCCAGAAAGACAAAAGAAAGATAACCTAATTTAGAAAACAAGAAAGTAATCCTGAATCCTTTTATGTTCAGGTTTCAAGAAACCCTATGAAACCTTTTCTCCTGTTTTTTTTTTTGGTGGTTGTTGTTTAAATTTTGATTCAGCAAAAGGAAACAAATGAACCAAGAAATAGAAGCCTTACCTATCTTTTCAAATGCTTTCTCCTTTTTCCCCCCCTCTGTCTTGATTGTCAGAGGATGTAGCTTCTAATAGGCCATCAATGTATGTAATGAGCAAACATAATAACAACAGTGAATTACCCTTTTTGTATGTCCATAGATGTATTCATAGTGGAATTTAATTTATAGATGGTCATGCCTGAAAGATTCTGGATGCATGATAGAAAGCAACAGGAAAAAAGCAATATGTTTATCTTTTAAAAACCTTCAGAACAAAAACTCGATGTGTGCCTGGTTAGTACACACTCCATAAAAACCCAAGAGTAAAAGGGTGGTCGGCAGGGGTGCCAGGGAGGGACCTTGTGCTTAGAATGTAGAGAATGAAGCTCCTCAAGACAATATCTTTTCCTCCATCTCCCAGTCCAGCACTTCCTGACTCCAGACGGCCAAGAAAAAGGAAGGGAAATCAAGGCACAGAAGGGAAATGGGGTGAGAGAGGAGGAAGTTTTATAATGTGACAATTCCTGGGCTTGGCATCGCCTCTGTGCTCTAGAATCTGCAGCCCCTTATCAGTAATCCCTCTACTTCCATTACATCATTTCTCCTTTTCTTCAATCTATCTGCCAAGCTGCAGCTGGAGTCCTCATTCTAAAATCTGGTGTTTCCACTGCCTAAGGTTACAGTCTATGTTTTGAACGTGGCACACAGGCCTCTCATGGTCTGGTCCCTGACATTCTCTCAACAGTTCTCTCTCTACAGCTCCAACTCTGCGCCCTAATGGCAGCTGTCATGCACCGTTGGCCTGTCCCTGAATGGGCCTGACCCCTCAAATCGCTGTCTGTATGCAGAGAAAGTATAAACATCTCCAACTTTCTACAAGAGGTCCACGGATGAACACAGTGCAAGGTCTCGTTCCACACACACCTTGTTCTATCCTCTCAGCCACTGAGTGTTGACAGAACTCAAGGACCCTACCCACATCTCTCAGTGAGAAGATGGCATTCCTGTATTTCCTGCTCTTAGTACGGAGCCCCACCCACAGGAATGGTTCAACACAGCTTGGAGGGACGTGACAGAGCTGAGCTTTAACACCAGATCTTTCCATCAGGGTCCTGGTGAGGGAGCATGAGTTTGAAATCAGGAATAGTGGACAAATTGACCTAAAATACTACTTAGTGTTTCAACCACTTTCCTCAATTCTTCCTGTTGATACATGATATTTTACAGGTGGGAAAATAGAATACCCAGAGAGGCCAAACACGTTGCCCATGGCCACGTAGCTATAAGTGCCCAAGCTGGGATTCAACATCAGACCTGTCTGACTGAAGGACCATTTCTTTCTAGTGCATCATGCCAGGATTCATGGAAATGGGGGGTGAGCACGATCCACGATCCCAGATTTACCCTGGAACTCATAGGCTGTCCATTGTACCCAATTGCTTTCCCACGTTGATGAGCTCTGAGCCCCAGCAGAACTATCTTAACATATTGTCTGGTGACACTGGTTTCCAAAGCACTTATCAAAACATAATCAAACATGGAAAAGTCAGGGTGGAATCTAATTGTTATAACACATCCTCTTATCTGTGCTTCCCAGGGACTCTTTAATGGCATCACTTAGCACTGGGAGGTGTTTAGATTTTGCTATATTTTGAGAACATTGTGAGAATTAAATGAGATAATGCATGTGAAACACTTAGAACAGTGCTTGAATCCAATACTTCCTCAATAAATATTTGGGCTGCAAATCTTTCTCAAAATTAATTCAACAATACGTTTTCTTTTCCTCTGAGTGCAGGATATGGGCCAGGGATTGCTCTTGGTGTTGGGATATATCAGTGAACAAAATAAAGACTCCTAACTTTCCTGGAACAAAACAGAAAAGGAGTTTTACCCTTGTGGGGGAGAAAGCTGACAAGCACCATACACAGAAAGACATGTGGACAGGTGTGACTATTCCATGGGGTGGTCAAGGTGGGCTTCCATGAGGAGGTGTGCAGGTGTCAGCTCTGGGGTATCTGCAGGAAGAGCAACCAGCCCCAGGGATGGCTGGGGTGAAAACCTGAAGACAGAAGGCCAGTTGAGCAGTTGAGTCAAGGTGAGGGGGTCAGCATGGCTGAAGAGGACTGAATGCAGGGATGGATGGGGAAGACCATCTAATGGCCTTTTGGTGAATGAGGTCAGATGGGGTGAGGCATTACATTTTTTCTCCAGCAGAAGCCTGGGTGAGATGTAGGCAGGGGCCTAGTGGTAGGGAATTTGTGTGGGGTATTAGTCATCTTGGGTGTATGGTGTGTAGCACATTGGTGAGTGACTCAAATAATGGTAAACACTGTCATCATGAAGAAGACAGGTGCCCTGGGTATGTGAAGCTTATTTACAGAGGCTCCTGGAGCTGAGCTGCCTGTCTTGTTCTGCAGACATTTCTGATGCCATGTGCCCCCAGGACCCCCCATCAGAAGACTCCTGCTTGGCACAGAGCTCTAATTTTCCAGAAAGTTGAATATCATTGGAGATAAGCACATGAGCTTTGGAATCACCTAAGTGACAGTGCCTCCTTTTCAGCCTAGCAGTCCAGTTCGTCCCCAGTCAAAATGCGGTCCCTAGACCAGCAGCATCCCCCAAGAGCTTGCTAGAAATGTAGAATCCCAGGCACCACCTGAGCCCTACAGAACCAGGATCTGCATTGTACCAAGAGGCCATGGGATCTGTGTGCACTTCAAGTGGGATAGGTTTAATGTGACCTCGGGTAAGTGACCTGATCCCTCTGTGCTGCATTTTCCCCATCTGCAAAACAAGGTGGATAAAAACACTTCCATCATAGAACTGTTATGAGAATCAAATGAGCTAATACATGAAAAGCCTTGTTACTTACTATTGCTTGTCATGTGTATGTATTCTCCTAATCAGGAAGGTCATGTGGTCACTATTAGCTCTGGACACAGAACCTGGAATTGATAGTGACGGAGATGGGAAGAGTGAATGGGGGCCGGTGCAGCTGTCTGTGCATAGAGCCCCGGGAAGTATGAAGGGGGAAAACTAGGGTGCAAACTTTTAGTTACTGAGCAGGTTTACTGTCTTGTCACGGGGCTGGTCACTTTATCAATCCTCACGGTGATACTATGATGAAGGCATGACCATCCCCACTTGACAACGAAAGGAATGATCTCGAGGTCAAACAACTTTCCCAAGGTCATCTAGTAACTGTCAGCGTTCAGAGAAAGCCCTAAGTCTTTAAACATAAAGTCAGTAATGACGGGACCTTCCATACACGGTGATGCACTGGAGTCGGCTCACACTACACAGCAGAGCTGAGTGTTAAAAATGTCATGAATTTTGAAAGCCAGTTGTTAACACAGTCTTCTAAAAAAATTAAATAAAATTACAATGGAATACACATATTAAAAGCAAATGTAATACATACTTAAAACGCATCATTTCCTAATTATTTTACCACATTTTACTACTACCTGCAGTCGTGGTGTTATTTTTGTCTGTCATATCCGTAGGATGGAAATATGCTACTGTGCCTTTCATGACCTCACATTGGCATTGACTTTGGCCGTAGTTGGAGCATATATACCACAGTTTGACTTACTGCTTTGTTGTTAAATTAACTTAAAAAAATGATGGAAGAAATGTTGATAAAGCAGATTTAATTTAAAAGTTAGGGACTTCCCTGGTGGCGCTGTGGTTGAGAATCTGCCTGCCAATGCAGGGCACACGGGTTCGAGCCCTGGTCTGGGAAGATCCCACATGCCTCGGAGCAACTAAGCCCGCAAGCCACAACTACTGAGCCCACGTGCCACAACTACTGAAGCCCGCACACCTAGAGCCCATGCTCCACAACAAGAGAAGCCACCGCAATGAGAAGCCTGCGCACCGCAACGAAGAGTAGCCCCCGCTCGCTGCAACTGGAGAAAGCCTGCAGGGAGCAACGAAGACCCAACACAGCCAAAAATAAGTAAGTAAGTAAGTAAATAAATAAATAAAATAAAAGCGAGTCATGTCTGTAGTTGTACATTGTGAATAGCACAAGAACCGAGAAGATATTTTCCAGTATTCAAAACTAATTTCGAATTCAGCAAAGAAGGTGTTGACATCATTGATGAATCAGTGAAGTTCTGGCATCCTTCTTTGTGGTTTCGCTTCTGTTTTACTCATTAAAGTAAAGGAAAATATTAATCAATATTGATGTCCGAACTGTAGTCCCTTGTCAATTGCAACCAGAGGTTGGCTAGAGATATGAGTTTAGCAAAAAATCAATAAAATCATTCTGTGAGAATCAATTGGCT
Source organism: Phocoena phocoena (assembly GCF_963924675.1). NCBI lineage: Eukaryota > Metazoa > Chordata > Mammalia > Artiodactyla > Phocoenidae > Phocoena > Phocoena phocoena. The sequence continues at coordinate 101,109,625 of NC_089223.1, read as the reverse complement.
ATATGGGATGTATTTTAAGAATACTGTATATTTGATTACTATTTGTAAATGGTATGCCATACATCTTTATATCAGTAAAATTTATAACACAACTTGTGTACATATATAAGCATACATTTTTTCCCCCAGGGAGCCGTTTGACAAACATTTACTAAAATTTACCAGAACACCACTGGCTAAGCCACCCTGAACCGTCACCATTTACGGTGTCCTAAGGCAGAAGGAGTTCAGCTTAGGTGCCAGAAATAGCTGGTATGTGGCACATCTGTGATTAGACCCTAGGTTTCAGCCCGAGTCATTGATTTTACTATTCTGAGTCACATGTTTTTCATCTTGAAAGTGGGAACAATAATAATGCCTTGGCAGATGGAATGGGAAGCTGGTGCCCAGTAAAAGTTAATTCTATTCTCCTTTCAAGTGTAGGAACGCAAAAGGAACAAAAGCCCATAGAATCATGTCGCCTTCCTCTCCTCTGCCCTCCCAAAGTGAATGTAAATCAGTGGGCTTCCGTATTCCCTCCCTAATACGTGGATGACTTCAATACTTGTTTCGCTGTACTTCGAGATCAACCCCCCTGCCCCCAGCATCTTTGTTTATAGCTAGAGGAGCTGTTAATTCAGGGCAGATCTAAATTCAAATACCACTTTCTTTCATCCCCCTTAAAAAAAATCTTTGTCAACTGATTTGGGAGCAAAACAGGAGAAAAGTCCAAAATTCCCTTGTGATCTACAATGTGATTACAAAGGAATTACAAGGTGTGGGCTTCCCACCGGTGGGACCACAACCTGTTGAAGTGGGGAGGCTGCTGATTGGAAACTACTTTCCTATTTTCATCTTTTTCTGTACTAGGCACTTAGTAGCTACTCACAACTCGCCAGTAAACTAAATTCTAATTAGGTAACAGTTAATGTTTGCTCAGAGCATTGCAAATAAAGACTTTAACTAGTGATTCAGGAGCTAAGCCAATCTTTTAAAGTGGAAGGTTTGACTTCCCAGTAACTTCTAATGTGTTTTTCTCCGCCTGCACCATGTAGGCAGAAAAAAGAGAGAGGGAAAAAATACATTTTATACTGCTCTGGCAGGCTCATTCTGTGGTTTGGACCTTTCACATCTCTTCTGCTATGTATCCAATCAGGAGAAAAATAATAGGTTTTGTTTTTGTTTTTAATCCTGGGCTGTAAGAAGAGGTGTGAGCAGAGAGAAAGAATGAGCAGAGTAGGTTCCATATGGTAGAATCACTAGCTTTTTAGTCATGAAGGAAAGAGTAAAAGAGTTTATTCAAAAGAATCAAGATTCTCAAGACAGTTTCTTAAACATGTAAACACAAATTTATCATATGACCCAGCAATTCCACACTCAGGTATCTACCTGAGGGAAATATCCACCCAACCCAAAAACTTGTATACAAATGTACTTAGCAGTATTTTTCATAGAGCCAAAAATGGATAAAAACAAAAACAAAAACTAAACATTCATGAATTGGGGAATGGATAGACAAAATAGGATATATTCACGCAATGGAATACTACTTAGCAATAGAAAGGAATGAATTATTGCATATGCTACAACTTGGACAGACCTCAAAAACATGTTAAGTGAAAGAAGCCAGACACAAGAAATTACATATTGTATGATTCCATTCAGAACCTAGATGTGAGGTTGCCTGGGGCAAAGGGCGTGGGCTGGGAGACTGGGATTAATAGTAAATGGGGACAAGAAAATTTGGGGATGATGGAAATGTTCTAAAACTGTTTTATGGTGATGGTTAAACAACTTGGTAAATTTACTACAAACAAATCATTAAATTGTATACTTGAAATGGGTGAATTATGTGATATTCTACAGATAATGATTTAAAATTTAGAAAACGGTAAGTTTCTATTTAAAAGAAGGTTTAGGAGAAAAATGACATATTGCCAGCAACCTTAAGCTTTGATCATCAGCGAATGTCCCAGGCTCTGTCCTTGTCCACAGAAAACCTGTGAGTAGGTCCATGCTCTGCACCACCGCTCTCCTCAGCTGAAACTCCCTAAAGGCTTAGTCTTTGTGGCTGTACCTGTCGGTAGGCAAACAACCATGGATCAAGAGCTGTAATTCATTCTAATAACACCCAGCTATCTCTGAAGGCAATCGCCCGGGCTTTCATGCTAAATTAGAGTTAAGCATAGTAATCAACTGTAAGGAAAATGAACTTACTCCTTTTTTAGGAGCTTTGTGTTTTCAAACCGGTCAGACTCCTCCAGCTGCTGCCAGCAAACCAGGGATGGGTATCAATGGGAGATAGACAGCATCTTCGGGACTGTGTTTAGGTAATAATGATGTGGTCAAAACCTTGTTGGAATAAAATTGAATGTTATGGGCTTCCGGCCTTCTCAGGGCACCTTGGCTGTTCTCTGTGTGACAGTGACCTCACTGATTAGTTATTAGAATTGGCTTCATCTCTACAGGAAACACAGATGTGTATGTGATGGTAAGGGGGGAGGTATAAAGGGAAAAGAAAAGAAAGGAAAGGAAGGAAATAAAAATGAATGCATTATAAATGCATTGGAATAGATCTCTATGATACTAAAAAATACCCCACAAAAAACCAAAACGTAAACAAATAAAAAGATGTTTAACAGTATGCTGTGTGTATAGAGTCACAGGGAGTCCTCTCAGAGGACTGGTGTTCTTGTCCTCATTTTGCAGATGCAGAAACTGAGGCCAGGAGGCACGCACACCTTGCCCCCTAGTGATGAGTGGCAGCTGCTGGCAAAACTTATTCCTGTTTAGACCAAAGCCCAGGATTCTTTCAACAATGCCCTGTTTTTAGTATTCACTGATGGATTCTAAGTGGCACAAAAAGAAGGAGGCTAAATCACCAGCTCTCATTTTCTTTGCACACAAGAATGTGGAGAATCTGTACCTGGACACTCCTTCTTCCCCTTGGACATCCCGGCTAAGCAGGAAATTCTATGTATCAAGTTAAAGGGAAGCATGCATCCATCTTACATCTACCCCCCTTAGAGCTCACAACTCCTTACTGCGAAAACGAGAGACTTGGAGATCAGAAATGGAAAGCCGTACACCCAACCCACACAAGGCAGAGCTACCTCCATTCCTGAGGGCACCATTTTACTGGGCATCTGTGCCTTTTCTGGGGGGAGGGGGAATCAACTGCTTTATCCTTTCCAGTGGAGTTTTTGTACCCAGAGTATCCATGTTAACATTGATGCCAGAAGCCAGGTATTGTAAAGTCACCTCACTCAGACACTGACTTAACTGTCCCAGAATTATCGCTTATTATGTCTGGAGCTGCTCTGTGGGGCTCTCTCTAAACTCAGTGTCCTCCTCTCTCATTTTCCCATAAAGGTGCCATGCCCTCCACCCAAGGAATGTTGCATCTCATACCAATAGAATTTCTCCTGCCCAGCTTGTAAGGCAGCCGGCTGATCCTTATTTTCAAATCTTTCAAAACTAAGATCCAGTTCTGCCTTCTTTAGTCTATCTTGCCAGCTTGCCCTGTTAGGTGGTCTCTCTCCTGGATCTCATGGTCTGTGTTTGTTCCCTCATCATGTTTACCATACTGGATTGTTACTACTGGTTTCCTTGTCTGTTTGTCCCTTGAAAGAGAGTAGAAACATCTTCCTGGAGAGGGCAGAATAGTAGCAATACATCTGAGACAGGGAGATTCTTCAGGATGGGGACTGTATCTCATTTTGTTTCTAATTCACAGCCCCAAGCATGGTTACTGGCAGATAACTGATATTTATTAAACATTTGTGGAATAAGATATGGATGAATAATATAAACACTGCCCTATATAAAATAGATAACCAACAAGGACCTACAGTATAGCACAGGGTGCTATACTCAATATTTTGTAATAACCTACAAGGGAAAAGAACCTGAAAAAGAATATATATACGTATATATATATATATTCACACACACACACACACACACACACACACACACACACACACACATATATATATATATATAACTGAATTCTTGTGCTGTACACCTGAAACTAACACAGCATTGTAAATCAACTGTACTTCAATAAAACAAAATAAATAAATTAAAAAAGGTAATGGATGAATGAGTCTATAACTCAATATAAGAAGGCTAAGTGTCACTGAGGCCTTTCCATTTAGGGGTGGTTTGAGTCAAGGGCATAAGCTTTGCTCGATAGAGTTGCAGCCAGAAATGTGGCTCATGTCTGAAGTGGACCACATCTAATGAAGACCTACAAAGACCCACAAATGTTAGCCTGGGATCTCTAGCCTTTGAGTTCGTTCTACCCTGATATTCCCTAAACCAATGTTAGAGTCACTGTTATTATTCTGTCTTCTCCAGGAATATGCTAAAAACAAAATGCCAAGAGAAGGATGTTGCATGTGTTGAAAAATGGACCACTCACTTTGCACCTGTGGCCTGGAGCCTGTGGCTTCTCAGGGAACTGCCTTTGTGTGCAATGAACAATTTCCCAATTGCAGCCTCTTGTTCCATGATTAGATGATGGGGCTCCATGGGTAAGAGATGAACAATTCTAAGGGTAATTGAACACTCCACAGATTTTCACAGTGCATCAGCACCGAGCCGTTTAGCCCAGGTATTTCTGTGTTCGTGATGCTGAGAAATGTACACCGTTGAATGATTCTCATCTGGGCCAAACAGGACTTGGTATTGCAGTCTGGGTCATCAAAGCAAGTGGTTTGGGAACAATGGATGCTTAAAGACTAGAAAAGAAAAGTTTTTGTTTAGAAATTTGAGTCCTTAAATTCTAGGCCTTGGAAGGTTTCAAGGAGTAGAAAATAATTAAATGTCTTTGACCTCTACCCCTTTGTTCGATAAATGCCGTATAGACTGTTAGGGGCATAGCCAGCCTGGAACCCATAGGTATTATTTCCATTCTACAGCTGGGGAAACTGAGGTTTTGGGCCACCTAGCTTAAAAATGGGTGATGTTGGGAAGCAAACTTGGGTCACCTGAGTTCAAGCCCCATGTTTTTTCTAGACATTTATGTTACTTTGTTCATTCTTGGATTCATCCTAGGGGAGCTTACAGTTCATGAGGAGACCTGACTGTGCAACAGGTCAAGGTTCACTGTGACACAGGCATGAGGACCCAGACCCAAGGAGAGAGTCTCTTTATGACCCTTGGTCCAAATGATGTGGGACAGAAAGGGGCCTTCATACCACAGCAAAGATGTCTCCACCCTGGTTGCGTTTCCCTCAGTTCTTTATTGAGAAAGAGCGTGAGTTTGGTATCAAAACCCCTTGTCATGGTTTGGTAGAGGGAACCTCAGTACAAATACATAAAAAATCTATACTATGAAATTCACCTATTTTAAGCATATGATTCAGTGACTTTTATTATGTAGGTTATACCTCAATAAAGTTCTTAAAGTATTATTTAAAAAATCTATACTATAGACGGTTCTCATCATGAAGAATGGATCCTCCTTAACTCAATTAACTCATTGATTAGTTTAATGAGCTCCTGACAATAAACCTCTCTCTGAGTTTTTAGAAATATATACCTGGGTTGAAGAGGGTTAATGGACCATTCGCTCCAAGTTTCAGAGTGTGCAAAATTGGAGAGGCAGCCCCCTTACAGAATGGTCTTTTAATACAGCTTTGTTCATTTCTTTTTTCAACAAATCTTGTCAGTGCCTCTGGGTAATTTAATATGATGGTCAGTCTGAGAGTTCTGGAGTCTGACTGCCTAGTTTAAATTTCAGCCTCTAATCTTGTAATTGTGTGGACTTAGAGTGAAGGTCAGAACACACTTCTAAACCTCTGGTTTCTTGTCTACAAATCAGGTGTAGTACCAGTCTCTACTTCACTGGATATATAGGACTAAATAAGATGGTGCCCACACGATATAAACACCCAGTACATTTTAGATACTCTTATATTTAAGTGTCAGACACACAGTGATATAATACTTAAAAATAATTGTGCCTTGACCTCTAGGGATTCTCAATTTAGAGGAGGAAATAAGCAAATGCACAAGCAATTTCAATGCACTGTGAAAGTTCTATGTATGGAAAATACAGCTGCTATGGAAGGAGACCCAATCTTAGAAAACTTTTTGTGGAACCTCAGTCAGGATGGCAATGTTTAGACTGAAAGGATAAAAAGGCAGACCAGTGAAGAGGGGTATGGGGATGTGTTAAATGTGACACTTGGAAGGTATGTGTTTAACTTGGAACATTGAGATGTGCTTAAGACGTGAATTCCTGTGAAATGAGAATATCCCAGTGATTGCAGCCAACCAGCATCTGGGAGTGCTTTCTCTCGTCTCCACCCCCAGGTGGAAAAGTACAGAGCCCAAGTAGTTTAGGCTTACAGCATTTAAACAATGCAGAGCATTAAAGCTAGAGGGATGTCAGCAATGCTGAGACAGGTAAGCGCTGATGTGCTTTGCTGGACCCTAATCTCAAGACATCTTAAATGATAGACGTTCCATGAAGAGAAGCAACCTAATGTCAGGTGGTTTTGTTTTACCAATTGGATATGAAACACCACAGGCAGACCTCCTGCAGGACTTCTCAGGGACTTCATTGTGTAAACTTCAAGCATCATGAAACTCAAGAGGGAGGGTTTGTCTTGCTTTCCATAGTATTTGGTTATAAAGCAACTCTTTGTTCTTCAGCAGCTCTTTAGTGACTGGTATCCAAAGGAACACATTGGGAAATGGTGAATCTGCCCAAATTCCTTGTCCTATGATTAAGGAAATAGTCCTACGGTGGGGAAGTGACCAGCCTGACATCTCCAACCAAGCTGGTGGCAATTCCCTGTTGCACTCAAGACTTTCTTGATTTCACTTCACTGATTACTGGGTGGAGAGACCGAGATGTCCTTCTTGGTAGTTTCCAAGAAGAACGGATTGCAGTGGTTTCATTGGGCAGTAAAATAATAACCATCATAACATTGTGAATGCGAATGAGTCTTTTATGCCCAAAGCCCCAGGCGCACAAGGAACACGCAGGCATTGCTCTCCAAGAGGCCTTTGACTTGGAGATCTCCTGCGTCTGGAATCGTAAAACCACCCAAGATTTTAACAGACAAATCAAGCAGGCTCTGGGGATGTCTGATGGGATTTGAATATCGCTATTACAGGTAGACATTAATCAACGCAACTGAAAGCGTTCTGCGCATAAAGGAGAGAGTGGAAGCAGACGTGAAATGCTGAGGTCACCGTGAGGCCATTTTAACAAGTTGTGTTTGCTTTTCTTGCTGCTTCTACATGGAGTTCGGCTCTTCTGGGCTCCTTTCTCTCCTTCCAATCTACTGTTTCCTTTAGTCCCAGTGAGATCATGTGTGAACTTTGGAAATGAAGAGAGAGGCATTTATTGTACTAAGGGTGTGTGTGTGTTGCTTGTGCTTGTGTGACAGAGAGACAGAGAGAGATGGAGATAGAGAGACAGAGAGAAAGAGACAGCCAGAAAGAGACACAGAGACAGAGATACAGAGAAACATATACAGATAGAGTGAGAGAGAAAGAGACAAAGAGAGACAGATGGAGAGAGAGGCACCCAAACCAAGCCTCCTTTTGTTGACTCTGTACCAGGTCTGTTCCCTGTAAACTCCTAGTGACATATCTGAGGGCTAACGTGGTTCAGGAGAGTGGGGTCGCATCTGGGGAGAAGGGTCATTTAGACCTGGGAAGGAAGCCAGCATTCGTGACTTGCCCTGGACCAGGCACATTCATTCCTGCTGCTTATTCCATTTAACCTTCATGGTTCAGGCAAAGGAAGGATTCTTCTTATCTTCCAACTCTAGCCACTGAATGTTGGGGGATGCCCTTGACCTGCCTGTACCTACCTGGCTAGTAGGTAGCAGTGCCGCCTTCACACCCAGGTCTCTCCACCCTGAGCCCATGCCTTTCCCACTGTGCAGTGACCCATCCTCTAGGGCCAGCTCTGCCTCCTTCCTACAGAGTCTGGGGGAAGTTACCCTTGAACACAGGACTCAATCTGTACATCTATAGGATGAGGATTTCTCTGCAGGCTACGGTCTGATTAAGGTTTTTTATCTCTAAGAGGCTTAAATTTTGGACAGACAGCTCCTGCCTCCACCTTGCTGTTTCTCATTCATCCTCTTCCCACCTATCTTTTACTTCATTTACCTGCATCAGCCCATCTTACTTCCTCTGAATTTCTTGAAAGGTCTTTAATTTACTCACACATTCTTTCTTTCCCCTCCCGACAACTGGAGGGCCAACTCCTCCCCCTTCCCCCTCCCCTTTCCTTTTTTTAAAAAAAATTAATTAATTTATTTTTGGCTGTGTTGAGTCTTTGTTGCTGCGCGTGGGCTTTCTCTAGCTGTGGTGAGAGGGGGCTTCTCTTGTGGTGGAGTATGGGCTCTAGGCGTGCGGGTGTCAGTAGTTGTGGCACGTGGGCTCAGTAGTTGTGACTCACAGGCTCTAGAGCGCAGGCTCAGGAGTTGTGGCGCACGGGCTTAGTTGCTCTGCAGCATGTAGGATCTTCCCGGACCAGGGCTTGAACCTGTGTCCCCTGCATTGGCAGGTGGATTCTAAAGCACTGTGCCACCAGGGAAGCCTTCCCTTTTTTCCTCCTTTTTTTAAATTTGACTTTTAAGTTTTTATTTATATAACAATTTAATTTCAAAAATAATTCATGGACGTTGTAGAAAATTGAGTAAATAACTATGAAGGAAAACAAAAAAATAAAAATCACGCAGTGCAAATTTTGACATATTCTGGCTTATAGCAGACACACGAATAAATGACAATTATTTTTGGTAAAAAATATGTGCATAATTAAACATGCCTCCATGAAATCATACTTGATGGCTGCATAACATTTCAGAAAATGGTTTTTGGACTATAATTTAACAATTTCCCAGATTCATGATGTGTGCTTTCATAAGTGCCTTGGTCCTGACACTCATTACGTATGGGTTCTTTGAGCAGGCTTTTTGACTTCTCTGTGCCTCAGTTTCCTCACCTGCACCACAGGGAGAGCTTTGTGCCACTTTTCTTCCATAGAACCAGGTCTAGAACCCAACTTTCACAGTTTCTGGTTTTCTTGTGCTGGGTAAATGTCACCTAGTGTCAGAGGCATGTCTGGGACAGCTGTGCCTTCCTCTTCCAAGGAGCTTAAACATTTTTTTCCCCCTCAGTTGTTGGCTGGAAAGTTGACAGGCACAGGGAATGGATTTGTTTTACTGGTGATGTTATGACTTTCTCAGGGGCCAGGACCAGCCCCAGGAGTGTGGAGCTGTATGCGGCCCCAGGCCTTGGAGCACAGTTACCTTCTTTATGTAGAAGAGGAGGTTCACCACACACACACTTCCAAGACGGGCCTTGTGGCCAAAGGCTTGTGAATGCCCAGTGTTCTGAGCCTTCAGAGCCTGGGAAAAATGAGAATCCTTTTCTGCTAGCCTGGTCCTTCCTTCCTTTGCTCGGGCTTTTGGAGAAAAAGTCAATTATCCATGTAAACCTCTGTATAGTTACCTATTAATAACCTCTACCTAGTTTGCTAACATATAGCGTCATATTGATTCATTTATTCAAACAGTATGACCACTTGGGTCCTCGGTTAGAGGTGTAGCAGATGCTATTGGTGCCCCCAGTGGACCCCTTTACTGCAGCGGTCCCCAACATTTTTGGCACCAGGGACCGGTTTCGTGGAAGACAATTTTTCCATGGATGGCGGGGCAGAATGGCTCAGGTGGTAATGCTAGAGATGCTTTGATCGCTCGCTGCTCACCTGCTTTGCAGCCCGATTCCCAGCAGGCCATGGACTGGTAGCCGTCTGTGGCCCGGGGGTTAAGGACCCCTGCTTTACTGGACCAGTGCACCCTTCCTCCTGCCACTGAGAGGTGACTGCTAACAGTTAAGATTTGCACCTTTTTGGGAGGGTTGCCTCTGACTGACAGGAGGCCCCTGGCCTGCTGATGCCTGAGAGGTTGGGTTCTCCACTCCCACCCCCATGGGCAACCTGAGCCACTGACTGACTCAGCTCCCTGCCTCTTTGTTGAACAGTCTCTATGACACTTATGCTTGGGAGTTTCCTGCGGGGTCAGGGATCAGGCAGATTTCCACATAACTCTCCCGGCCCCTCCTGGTTTCCTCCCTGCTGCAGGATGTACTCTGTCCCTAAATCACTCACACATGAATCCCTGTCGCAGGCTCTGCTCCTAGAAACTGATATTCGCACAAGGTTTGGCAGACAATGAGGTGGACTTCAGCACCGTCTGTCACTTGGAGAGGATCCTCTTAGGGGTTTTCCCACACCCCTCTTTCTTGTGTCCCTCCAATATGTTTCCAGAAAGCAGCCTACGGATACCTTAAAATGTATCTGTTTATGTCCATCCCACTCCTGAAACGTTCAGTGTCTCCTTGTACTCAGAGCAAAGACCACACGGACCACACCACTTGGCTTTGTCAGTCTTCACAGGCTGACCCCTATTTTCCTCCCTAACTCAGGCCATACTGACGTTTCATTTCCTCAAAGAGGCCATTATCCCTTCAAATTCAAGTTCTTTCTCCATGTGGTTCCCTCAGATGGGAAGTTTATTTATTTTATTTTTCTACACTATTTGTTTAGTTTTCCAATTGTCCTCCAGATTTCAGCTCAAGGTGACAGTCTAACTCAGATGTCATCAACGTCCCCTCTCATAAGTCACCCCTGGACTTCATGTAATTTGGAAACATTCACTTGTGAGATTATTTACTCTTTTTTTCTCTCTGAATTAGTGTTCATTTTCGAAAAGGCAGGGTTTGTTTCTCCATTGCTCACCAGGATATGACAGCCCCTAGAAAGGTACCTGGGACATTGCAGAATGGAGCAGAGGGGCGGAGGGGCTTTGGAGGCAGGGGGAGATGGATTCAGCTCCCAGCTGCTGGGAACAAACTGTATAATGTTGGCCATTGTCTTTCAGTGAGGACAGCAGTGCCAGCCTCCCTCACAGGCTTGTGCACAAGGCCTTGCTCAGTACCTAGTGGTTATAACCATTAGTGGTTTAACTAGAGCTAAACTGGCCTTTGCTTTAAGGAGGAGGGGTAAGGTAGGCTCACCTTCCCAAAACATACCAACAATTGAAATCCAAGGCAATAGAGTGTTCTCTTGGGAGATCCCTGCCCGTTCACCCGTTCTGGGACCCGGAAGTGAACTCTGACCCAGAGAGGTGAGAAGGCACTAACAGCTCTCAAGGCTGCGAGAGAGGATGCCCAGAACTAGAAGACCTCAACCCAAGATTTAGAGTTTCAGCCAACCTCAGAGAACGTGCACATCCTATTTCCTATTCACACAATCTCACAGGCTGGGCTGAGCATCATTCCTTTTCATCCATTCATCCATTCATCTATTTATCCACCCTTTCATGTTCATAAGCTCATATGCTTCTCTATTAATTACACCAGTAAATCATTATTTATGGGGAGCCTACCACAAGCCAGGCAGGCACTATTGTCCTACGTATGTTATAGTGGGCCGCCCCTTAAAATAGGTCAGCAGAATTGAGGGTGACGTTTACGCCCATGCACATTTATCTCCATGCACATTTGTTGAATAAATGGATGGGAAAATGAGTAAGGTCTGTGATGAAGGTATTTACAGAAAGTGTAGATGAGAAACACAAAAGAAAATGCCCTCTCCCGTATTACATCAATCTTGCCAAATGCCAGAGCCGTTTTAGGGAATCAACGTTTCCTGACCCACTCTCACTTCCCATCAGAGCATAATGAAAGCCTTATTTCCGGCCTTCCATTTCCCTCCTGCTCCTCCTGGTGTCTACTCATCTAAGAGTCAACATGATGAGGTCAGCTCCTGAAGGACTCTAAAGGATCTAAGTACCGTCTGAGTGACTCCTGCCTGGAGCATATTGATTGAAAAGCATTTCCACGTTGTCTAAGGTACGCATCATCTCTCATAAAGGCTGAGCTCCAGCTGGCTTCTGCAGGAAGTCATTTAATTGTGTTCTGTTCTAGGATGGGCAGCAGTGGGTAAAACAGAAGCCTGGAGACTGGAGACAGGCGGGAAAGGATATAGATATTGTCTCTGCCTCAGATGCTCAGATGAAGAGAAAGAAAATGAAATGGCTGGAGAGGAAAGATCACAATTAAAGGGAGCTAGAAAATTTCCAGATCATGTGTAGTTGGAAAATAAGATGAGAACGCTTGGTATATCTATATCTAGTCTATCTATATCTATGCCTATATCTATATTTATATCACCTAGACATATAGATCTGTAAAGTTATTTATATCTATTATCTATCTATCTATCTATCTATCTAATCTATCTATCCTCTATCTATCTCTATCTGAAATTGTCAGGATCTTGGGGTAAGGCAAATAATTTTTTAACATTACATAACAATTTCAACAATTTTTAATTACACATCTGATAGTAATTTACTCCAGTCCCATCACCAAGTAACAGGGCAATAGAGAGAAAGAGAAATGAAAAAGTGAAAAGGGAAATGATAGTGTCTGGCAATTAAAAAATTTCTATCTCTTTTCATTCTCAAAATCACTTGGTGACACGATAATTATTTCTACATTTTAGCAAAGCTTGAACCACAAAAGGATTTTCCCAATTGTTCTTCAGTTGTCACACAGCTAATGACAATGGAATAAAAACTCCAATGTGTCTGCTTCGGAGGTCTTTCAATTTGAATCCCTAGCCTCTTTTTCTGAATAGAGAGCTCGATACGTATGTCACTTGATTCACAGATTGCGTTGCAACATTAAACGGTAGTTGACAGCATGGACGGCCCTTGTGTAGGGTGACCACCTGATATCTACAATTAAATGCCTGACACGCATCTAAAAATTAAAACATTCAAAATGCGACTCTTATTATTCAAACCTCCATCTCCACAGGCTTTCTCGGTTCTATAAATGTCACCTTCTTTCACCCAGTTGTGCAATAGAGGAGTCCAGGAATCATCCTTGACCATCTAATACCCCCAGACCAAGCCTTCACCATTCTTGGAGAGTATCCCTCCAAACCTACTCCTGGATTGGTCCACTTCTCTCTATCTGACCTCCTCCACACCCACCATCATTTTTGCTGGTCTCCCGGTCCACCAAGTGTTCCCACGGGATCTTTAACACTTATCAGAGCTTCGTGTAAAGGAATACAAAAGAAGAAGGTGCAGAACTTCTATTCTGTCCTGGCAATCTGTGTAGCATTTCAGACATATCACGATATACAACCTTCATTGAGCATATCTGACCTTCGTGTGACTATTTGCGGAACATTTGTTTCTCTCACCATATTGTAACACTGAGAGGGCTTGGGCTGGCTCTCTTTGTGTACCATGCATCCTATGTTAGACCCAGGCAAGCCCAGTGTCTGACAACCATGCTCCTCTTTTTTGATAAATGTGTTTGGTGCACATTGACTGCACTTTTCAAACACAACAGGTTCACGGTTTGTCCTCCAGAACGTTCCTACTATTGAAAGAGTCATAGCACATAAACCATAGAACATTCATCATTTTTATTCATTTCTCACATAAAAATTTTCCAATTTTATTTCCACCACTTTTAATGTTCTCACGACTTTTGCATTCATCACATAACATGAACTAAAGAATATTTAAAAAACACCTGAAACCTAGACCCAGATAAGCAAATATGGTGAGGCTACTCACAACAGAAGCATTTTAGATCTGGAACTTCTTTTCTTTTACAGAATGAAAGCTAAGTTAAAGGTTCTTAAGTTGAGGCATGCACATTATCTCAGGTTGAGAGCATTGTCATTTGTGCTGTTAATTATGATTATCATCCTCACCATTGTTACTAGTGGCTTGTGGCTTTCTCAGAGGATCTGATGAGAGCTAGTGTTTACTTAGTACTTATTTTGTGCAGGGTGATATGTTAACACTTCATCTACGTTCCCTTCTTTAATTCTTATTCCCTATGTGGGAAGTTTGATTGTGATCATGGTTTGTCGGTGAGGGAAATGAGATAAGCAATTTGATGGAAATGGTACACCTGACCCAAGAATATCTGGTCTTAGCACTAATGTCCTTTCCTCTTGACCGCAATGCCCTCTTGGATGTCTGCAAGTTCTCCAAAGACTAAGAATTCAGTCACCTTTCTACTCCAAGTTTTTATAACTGTTCTACACCATACCACACAGTAGGAATGAAATTGCCCTGAAAGACATACATACAAGAAGCAGACATAATTGTTATAGGAGCAGCAATTACAATATAAAAAGTGCTAGACATCGTTATGTGCCTTCACGTACAATATTTCATTGACTCCCAGGGTCAGTCCCATGAGGTTGGTTGAAATGGGACAAGTCAAACAATGTTGGGTGTTCTGTCACATAAAGATGATGGCCACACGTTGTGTTTACATATTCCCATGAATACTTAGAACAACCAGTGAGGTTAGAATTAGAACTTCCATTTTACAGACAAGGAAAATGAGACCCAGGGTGGTTAAGTTATCTGCTAAGATCAAACAGGTTGAGCTGAGTTCAAACTGGGTCTCACCCTGAGCCCTGCCCTTAATCCTTGTGTGACAACCTCTCTCCTCAGCCAAAACTTATTCTTGAAGGTGGAGAGTTTAGACAAGGGGGTCTGAGCCAGTGTGGATTTCAGGGAAGGCTTCTGAAAAAATAGGAGACACTGTGGAAAGACTAAGGAGGAAGGATGAATAATCGTCTAGAAAAATCTTCCCACTGGAAGCTTTGGATATAAAAGAAGACAGGGGAGACCTTCAAGATGACGGAGGAGTAAGACATGGAGATCACCTTTCTCCCCACAAATACATCAGAAATACATCTACATGTGGAAACACTCCTACAGCACACCTACTGAATGCTGGCAGAAGACCTCAGACTCCCCAAAAGGCAAGAAAATCCCCAAGTACAGAGGTAGGGCAAAAGAAAAAACAGAGACAAAAGAAAAGGGATGGGACCTGCACCTCTGGGAGGGAGCTGTGAAGGAGGACAAGTATCCATGCACTAGGAAGATCCTTCACTGGCAGAGATGGGGGTGGCAAGGAGGGGAAGCTTCGGAGCATCAGAGGAGAGCGCAGCAACAGCGGTGCAGAGGGCAAAGTGGAGAGATTTCCATACAGAGTATCGGTGCCGACCAGCACTCAACAGCCTGAGAGGCTTGTCTGCTCACCTGCTGGGACAAGTCAGGGCTGGGAGCTGAGGCTCAGGCTTCAGAGGTCAGACCCCAGGGAGAGTACTGGTGTTGGCTGCGTGAACACAACCTGAAGGGGGCTAGTGCACCACAGCTAGCAGGGAGGGAGTCTGGGAAAATGTCTGGATATGCCTAAGAGGCAAGAGACCATTGTTTCAGGGTGCATGAGGAGGGGGGATTCAGAGAACAGCCTAAACAAGCTCCAGAGATGGGTGCGAGCTGCAGCTATAAGTGCGGACCCCAGAGATGGGCATGAAATGCTAAGGCTGCTGCTGCAGCCACCAAGAAGCCTGTGTGCAAGCACAGGCCACTATCCACATGTCCTCTCCTGGGAGCCTGTACAGCCCGCCACTGCCAGGGTCCCCTGATCCAGGGACAACTTCCCTGGGAGAACACATGGCACGCATCAGGCTGTTGCAATGTCACACTGGCCTCTGCCACTGCAGGCTCACCCCGCATTCCATATCCCTCCTTCCCTCTGGCCTGAGTGAGCCAGAGCCCCCTAATCAGCTGCTCCTTTAACCTAATCCTGTCTGGGTGGGAACAGGTACCCTCAGAGGTGGGGCCAATACAAAGCTAAACCCCAGGAGCTGTGCGAACAAAGAAGAGAAAGGGAAATCTTTCCCAGCAGCCTCAGGAGAAGCAGATTAAATCTCCACAATCAACTTGATGTACCCTGCATCTGAATACCTGAATAGACCACGAATCATCCCAAAATTGAGGCAGTGGACTTTGGGAGCAACTGTAGACTTGGGGTTTGCTTTCTGCATCTAATTTTTTTCTGGTTTTATGTTTATCTTAGTTTAGTATTTAGAGTTTATTAGCATTGGTAGATTTGTTTACTGATTTGGTTGCTCTTTTCCTCCTTTTTTAAAAAAATATATGTATATATATATATTTTTTCCTTTTTCTCTTTTTGTGAGTGTGTATGTGTATGCTTCTTTGTGTGATTTTGTCTGTATAGCTTTGCTTTTACCATTTGTCCTAGGGTTCTGTCTGTCCTTTTTTTTTCTTCTTAAGTATAGTTTTTAGTGCTTGTTATCATTGGTGGATTTGTTTTTTGGTTTGGCTGCTCTCTTCTTTCTTTCCTTTTTTTATTACTTAAAATTATTTTTCAATAATTTATTTTTTTAATTTAATAACTTTATTTTATTTCTTTCTTTCTTTCTTTTTTTCTCCTTTTTCTGCTGAGCCATGTAGCTGACAGGGTCTTGGTGCTCCAGCCTGATGTCAGGCCTATGCCTCTGAAGTTGGAGAGCTGAGTTCAGAATATTGGACAACAAGAGACCTCCCAGCTCCATGTAATATCAAATGGTGAAAGCTCTCCCAGAGATCTCTGACTCAACACTAATACCCAGCTCCACTCAATGACCACCAGGCTACAGTGCTGGACACCCTATGCCAAACAACTAACAAGACAGGAACACAACCCCACCCATTAGCAGAGAGGCTACCTAAAATCATAATAAGGTCACAGAAACCCCCAAACACACTACTGGATGTGGCCCTGCCCACCAGAAAGACAAAATCCAGCCTCATCAAACAGAACACAGGCACAAGTCCCCTTCACCAGGAACACTACACAGCTAACTGAACAAACCTTAGCCACTGGGGGCAGACACCAAAACAAAGGGAACTACGAACATGCATCCTGTGAAAAGGAGACACCAAATACAGTAAATTAAGCAAAATGAGAAGACACAGAAACACACAGCAGATGAAAGAGCAAGGTAAAAACCCACCAGACCAAACAAATGAACAAGAAATAGGCAGTCTACCTGAAAAAGAATTCGGAGTAATGATAGTAAAGATGATCCAAAATCTTGGAAGTAGAATGAAGAAAATAGAAGAAACATCTTACAAGGTCCTAGACGGCCTAAAGAGCAAACAAACAGTGATGCACAACACAACAAATGAAATTAAAAATTCTCTAGAAGGAATCAATAGCAGAATAACTGAGGCAGATGGACGTATAAGTGACCTGGAAGATAAAACAGTGGAAATAGCTACCACAGAGCAGAAGAAAGAAAAAGGAATGAGAAGAATTGAGGACAGTCTTAGAGACCTCTGGGACAACATTAAACACACCAGCATTCAAATTATAGGGGTCCCAGAAGAAGAAGAGAAAAATAAAGGGACTGAGAAAATAACTGAAGAGATTATAGTTGAAAACTTCCCTAATATGGGACAGCAAATAGTCAATCAAGTCCAGGAAGCACAGAGAGTACCACACAGTATAAATCCAAGGAGAAACACGACAAGACACATATTAATCAAACTATCAAAAATTAAATACAAAGAAAAAATATTAAAAGCAGCAAGGGAAAAACAACAAATAACATACAAGGGAATCCTCATAAGGTTAACAGCTGATCTTTCAGCAGAAACTCTGCAAGCCAGAAGGGAGTGGCAGGACATATTTAAAAGGATGAAAGGGAAAAACCTACAACAAAGATTACTCTACCCAGCAAGGATCTCATTCAGATTTGATGGAAAAATTAAAACCTTTACAGACAAGCAAAAGCTAAGAGAATTCAGCATCACCAAACCAGCTTTATAACAAATGCTAAAGGAATTTCTCTAGGTAGGAAACACAAAAGAAGGAAAAGGCCTAAAATAACAAACCCAAAACAATTAAGAAAATGGTAAGAGGAAAATACATATCTATAACTATGTTAAATGTAAATAGATTTAGTGCTCCAACCAAAAGATATAGACTGGCTGAATGGATACTAAAACAAGACCAGTAAACAGGCTGTCAACAAGAGACCACTTCAGACCTAGGGACACATACAGACTGAAAGTGAGGTGATGGAAAAATACATTCCATGCAAGTAGAAATCAAAATAAAGCTGAGTAGTGATACTCATATCAGACAAAATAGACTTTAAAATAAAGACTATTATAAGAGACAAAGAAGGACACTACATAATGATCAAGGGATCAATCCAAGAAGACAATATAACAATTGTAAATATTTATGCACCCAATATAGGAATACCTCAATACATAAGGCAAATGTTAACAGCCATTAAAAGGGGAAATTGACAGTAACACAATCATAGTCGGGGACTTTAACATCCAAGTTTCACCAATGGACCGATCCTCCAAAATGAAAATAAATAAGGAAACATAAGCTTTATATGACACATTAAACAAGATGGATTTAATTGATATTTATAAGACATTCCATCCAAAAACAACAGAATACACTTTCTTCTCAAGTGCTTATGGAACATTCTCCACAATAGATCATATCTTGGGTCACAAATCAGGCCTTGGTAAATTTAAGAAAATTGAAATTGTATCAAGTATCTTTTCTGACCACAATGTTATAAGACTAGATCAAATAAAGGGAAAAAAAATGGGAGGAAATACAAACATATGGAGGCTAAACATATGCTACATATAACCAAGAGATTACTGAAGGTATCAAGGAGGAAATCAAAAAAATACCTAGAAATAAATGATAATGAAAACATGATGATGCAAAACCTATGTGATGCAGCAAAAGCAGTTCTAAGAGGGAAGTTTATAGCAATACAATCCTACCTAAAGAAACAAGAAGCACCTCAGATAAACAACCTACCCTTACACCTAAAGCAATTAGAGAAAGAAGAACAAAAAAAACCAAAGTTAGCAGAAGGAAAGAAATCATAAAGATCAGATCAGAAATGAAAAAGATATGAAGGAAACAATAGCAAAGATCAATAAAACTAAAAGATGGCTTTTGAGAAGATAAACAAAATTGTTAAAACATTAGCCAGACTCATCAAGAAAAAAAGAGAGAAGACTCAAATCAATAGAATTCAAAGTGAAAAAGGAGAAGTAACAACTGACATTGCAGAAATACAAAGAATCATGAGGGATTACTACAAGCAACTATATGCCAATAAAACGGACAACCTGGAAGAAATGGACAAATTCTTAGAAAAGCAGAACTTTCTGAGGCTGAACCAGGAAGAAATAGAAAATATAAACAGACTGATCATAAAAACTGAAATTGAGACTGTGATTAAAAATCCTCCAACAAACAAAAGCCCAGGACCAGATGGCTTCACAGGCAAATTCTATCAAACGTTTAGAGAAGAGCTAACACCTATCCTTCTCAAACTCTTCCAAAATATAGCAGAGGGAGGAACACTCCCAAACTCATTCTACCAGGCCACCATCACCCCGATACCAAAACCAGTCAAAGATGTCACAATGAAAGAAAACTACAGGTCAATATCATTGATGAACATAGATGCAAAAATTCTCAACAAAATACTAGCAAACAGAATCCAACAATATGTTAAAAGGATCACATACCATGATCAAGTGGGGTTTATTCCAGGAATGCAAGGATTCTTCAACATACACAAATCAATCAATGTGATCAAACATATTAACAAATTAAAGGAAAAAAACATATGATCATCTCAGTAGATGCAGAAGAATCTTTTGACAAAATTCAACATCCATTTATGGTAAAAACCCTCCAGAAAGTAGGCATAGAGAAAACTTACCTCAACATAATAAAGGCCATATATGACAAACCCACAGCCAACATCATTTTCAATGGTGAAAGACTGAAACCATTTCCTCTAAGATCAGGAATAAGATAAGGTTGTCCACTCTCACCACTATTATTCAACACAGTTTTGGAAGTTTTAGCCACAGCAATCAGAGAAAAAAAAGAAATAAAAGGAATCCAAATCAGAAAAGAAGAAGTAAAGCTGTCACTGTTTTCAGATGACATGATACTATACATAGAGAATCCTACAGATGTCACCAGAAAACTACTAGAGCTAATCAATGAATTTGGTAAAGCAGCAGGATACAAAATTAATGCACAGAAATCTCTTGCATTCCTATACACTAATGCTGAAAAATCTGAAAGAGAAATTAAGGAAACACTCTCATTTACCATTGCAAAAAAACCCAATAAAATACCTAGGAATAAATCTACCTAAGGAGACAAAAGACCTGTATGCAGAAAACTATGATACTGATGAAAGAAATTAAAGTCAATACAAACAGATGGAGAGATATACCATGTTATTGGATTGGAAGAATCAACATTGTGAAAATGACTATACTACCAAAAGCAATATACTGATTCAAGGCAATCCCTATGAAACCCAATGGCATTTTTCACAGAAGTAGAACAAAAAAATTCAAAATTTGTATGGAAACACAAAAGACTCTGAAGAGCCAAGCAATCTTGAGAAAGAAAAACGGACCTGGAGGAACGAGGCTTGCTGACTTCAGAGTATACTACAAAGCTACAGTAATCAAGAGAGTATGGTACTGGCACAAAAACAGAAATATAGATCAATGGAACAGGATAGAAAGCCCAGAGATACACCCCCGCACATAAGGTCACCTTATTTTTGATAAAGGAGGCAAGACTATACAATGGAGAAGAGTTAGCCTCTTCAATAGTGGTGCTCGGAAAACTGGACAGCTACATGTAAAAGAATGAAATTAGAACACTCCCTAACACCATACACAAAAATAAACTCAAAATGGATTCAAGACCGAAATGTAAGGCCGGACACTATAAAACTCTTAGAGTAAAACATAGGCAGAACACTCTATGACATAAATCACAGCAAGATCCTTTATGACCCACTTCCTAGAGAAATGGAAATAAAAATAAAAATAAACAAATGGGACCTAATGAAACTTAGAAGCTTTTGCACAGAAAAGGAAACCATAAACAAGATGAAAAGACAACCCACAGAATGGGAGAAAATATTTGCAAATGAAGCAACTGACAAAGGATTAATCTCCAAAATTTACAAGCAGCTCGTGCAGCTCAATATCAAAAAAACAAACAACCCAATCCGAAAGTGGGAAGAAGACCTAAATAGACATTTCTCCAAGAAGATATACTGATTGCCAACAAACTCATGAAAGGATGCTGAAAGTCGCTAATTATTAGAGAAATGCAAATCAAAACTACAATGAAGTATCACCTCACACTAGTCAGAATGGTCGTCATCAAAATATCTACAAACAATAAATTCTGGAGAGGGTGTGGAGAAAAGGGAACCCTCTTACACTGTTGGTGGGAATGTAAATTGATACAGCCACTATGGAGAACAGTATGGAGATTCCTTAGAAAACTAAAAAGAGAACTACCATACTACACAGCAATCTCACTACTGGGCATATACCCTGAGAAAACCATACTTGAAAAAGAGTCATGTACCACAATGTTCATTGCAGCACTACTTACAATAGCCAGGACATGGAAGTAACCTGTGTCCACTGACAGATGAATGGATAAAGAAGATGTGGCACATATACACAATGGAATATTACTCAGCCATAAAAAGAACTGAAATTGAGTATTTTTTAGTGAGGTGGATGGGCCTAGAGTCTGTCATACAGAGTGAAGTATATCAGAAAGAGAAAAACAAATGCCGTATGCTAACACATATATATGGAATCTAAAAAAAAAAAAAAACTGGCTCTACAGAACCTAGGGGCAGGACAGGAATAAAGGCACAGACGTAGGGAATGGACTTGAGCACATGGGGAGGGGGAAGGGTAAGCTCGGACGAAGTGAGAGAGTGGCATGGACTTATATACACTACCAAATGTAAAATATATATCTAGTGGGAAGCAGCTGCATAGCACAGGGAGATCCGCTTGGTGCTTTGTCTCCACCTAGAGGGGTGGGATAGAGAGGGTGGGAGGGAGGCACAAGAGGGAGGGGATTTGGGGATATATGTATATGTATAGCTGATTCACTTTGTTATAAAGCAGAAACTAATACACCATAGTAAAGCAATTATGCTCCAATAAAGATGTTTAAAAAATTCAAATAAAAGAAGACAGTCACTTTGGGAGGTATTTTACAAGTTATCTCAGGTCAATAGGCAGATCCAAAGATCCTACTGTTCCCCGGCCAGCTTGCTGTGCACACATGGCTCTTTGTAACCTGGGAACAAAGCTGACGTTAATTAGTCCTATTTACTGTCTTTGCCTGTCATTTCCCCTGCAACTCAAGCTTTCTTCATTTGATCTAACGGAAGAGAAAATAATATTGCAGTCCAGATCCTGCCTACTGGGCTTATGCTACTCTCCGCAAACCTGTGCATTTGGAGTGCTAATTGCTTTTAGTACGTTCAGTGGTCCCACTGCTTCTCAAAGGCACCTCCATGCTTCCAGCGTTCCCAGTCAACCTTTGGTTGTTTGAAATCCCTGTCACCACTCAGCCTTCTGAAGCTCTTTAGCTTCCTTCCTGGGCAGAGCTTGGGAGAACAATCTGACTTTTTCCTCAGGTCCATTCAGATTAGTGAAAGTCATCAGAGATGAGGAAGGACCAGAGAACATAATTGCTGGAAGAAACTTTGGTAAAATGCGAGGTTGGACTGGGTCTTCTTCAGGGGAGGGTTATTCCCACCTTAAAGATGAAAATATAACAGGTTAAATACCTTCCTCCAAGTCACACGGCAAGAAGGTGTCAGGATTAGAACTCAAGGGAATACCTGTCTCCAGAGCCCATGTTTTCTCTTCTAGATGAGACTGCTCTGGGCAGCATCAGGCATTATGAGAGATGCAGCTAGAAAGGTGTCAAGGGTACACAAGACATCATCCCTGTCCACAAAGTGGGAAAGAGAGGTGACCAGACCTGTAACTCCTACACTGGAACAAATGTCATCGTCATGGTATATGGCATATGATCCATGAGAACACAGAGATGGAAGTGGGTAATTCTCCTCTAGGGCACCTGGGGAAGCTTCTCAAACAGTGACATGGGTTGAATTGTGTTCTCCAAAAGATATGTTGAAGTTCTCACCCCTGGTACCGGTGAATGTGACCTTATTTGGAAATAATGTTTTTGCAGATGTGATTAGGATGTAAGTTGAGTTCATACTGGAGTAGGATAGACTCAATCCAATATGACTCGTGTTCTTATAAGAAGAGAAAAAAAGAGAGTCAGACACACAGAGAGGAGTACACCATATGAAGTCACAGACACACAGAGGGAACATGGCTGTGTAATGATGGAGGCAGAGACTGGAGTGATGCAGCTACAAGTGAAGAAATGCCAAGAATTTCCAACAACCACCAGCAGCTTGGAGAGAGTTCTTCGTTCTGCAGACAACCTTGATTTCAGAATTCTCATCTCCAGAACTGCTAGAGAATAAATTTCTGGTTCTTTAAGCTATCTAAAATTATACTAATTTGTTATAGCAGCCCTAGGAAACTGATACAAGCAGATATCACCTACGTGGACCTTGGGGTCTGAGTGGTGTTGGGCAGAGGAGTGGGGGGGAGGCTATGGCAGGAGGGGAAAACAGTGTGCCAAGGCATGGGGACAACTTCCCTATCATGCATTGAGAGTTTGTCTGGAGCCGGAGCATGCAGGCAGGAGACTGCAGGTCATGAGGGTGAGATGCTAGACTGGGACTAAATTTCGAAGGGTGGGGTTTAGTAGGTAACTCAGTTCCTAGGCAGGGCCAGGCAGCTAGTTCTGGTCAATAGAGTGTGAGCAGGAGGGAACTGTGTTATCACTGCCCAGCCTTCTGTCTCCCAGCCTTGGGTACCTGCTTCAGACGGTGAAGCTGCAAGATGTGAGGCTGCACGCCTGAACCACTGTGTGGAAGGAATCTGCCCTGGGAACTGCCGGACTTGCCACACGCTTTGTGTGAACAAAATGATAAACCTTTCTGTGGCAAGCAACGGATCTTTCTGGGGTTTGTTTGCTAATGTCAAACTAACGAATGCATATTTCAGATGTTTGGAGGCAAAACATCACCATCACACATATGTCCTACATCTCCAAAAGACCCTGGAACACGTTGATCATTCCTCTTTTACTGCCCATTCCCACCCACAGTCCCTTAAACATACTAAGCACTCATCAAATTAACCAGAGGATTAAAGCTGGAATGATCTCAGGCTTATCTAGCTGAATTCCTTCCTTTTATCTAAGCTCCCACTGCAAGCCCAAAGCAGGTCAAATCAGGGTCCTAGTCTCCTCCCTAGAATTTGGTGGGCACTTGGGCGTGCTCTATTCTCTACAGCACAGCCCATTGTCTAGCTGATGTTTCACCCAATAGATGTGCCCATGAGACTTCCCGTTGCACGAAGACATTCCCTTGCCATATCAACAGCTGCTTCGATCTTGTGAGGGTTTGTAACCACTGCAGGAAAACTTTTACTATCAAATGTGGCTTATCTGTAAGTGGCCATGTGATAAATTGCATAAACCCAGGGACTTTTGAAAGAGTGAAAGAGGATGCTATTCATAATTACTCTGGTAAAACTTTGTGGACTTGGAGTATCTTGGGCAAGTTGGGATACATGTTCACCCTGTTCAGAGATGGTTTTGGTGAAAAGCAGGCAAAGTGATGAAATGGTTTTGCCCAGGATTGTGTAGTCCAGGAACTGGTGTGCGTACCTGGCTTTATTAATTACAGACTCTGTGAACTTGGACAAGGTTCCAGTAGCTTGTCTGTTAATTGGGAAGAATGATTAATTCTCACGACAACATTTGTGAAAATGTATGTGAAAGTGGCATATTAATTCTAAAAAGCTATAATGCTTTAATTTATTATTAGCATCCTTGCTGTTGACATTTGTGTAATGATTTTTGTTCCTTGGTGAATTAAAGTTGAAGTTCTTCACCTGTGTTGCTTTCTAGAATCATCTGGGAAGACTGATCAAATAAATGCTGTATAGTCAGCCCTCTGTTTCTGTGGGTTTTGCATCCACAGGTTCAACCAACCACGGATTGCAAATATTTGGAAAAAAATTACAGAAATTTCCAAAAAGAAAAGCTTGAATTTGCTGTGCACCAGCAACTATTTACATAGCATTTACACTGCATTTACAACTACTTACATAGCATTTACATTCTATTAAGTGTTATAAATGATCTGAGATGATTTAAAGCACAAGAGAGGACGCGTGTAGGTTATACGCAAATACTGCATTACTTTATATAAGGGACCTGAGCATCCGTGGACTTGGTACCTGCGGGGTGTCCTGGAACCAGTCCCCTGTGGATGCCAAAAGATGACTGTGTAAGTTTGTTTGGATTGGTCTTCCTCTGTACATCTGTGTCCATGTTTCCCCTTTTTTAGGGATGCCAGCTATATTGGATTAGGACCCACTCTAATGACCTCCTTTTACCTTAATTACCTCTTTAAAAAGTTTATCTCTAAATACGGTGACATTCTGAGGTGTTGTCGTTTAGGACTTCAACATATGAATTTAGTGGGTGTAGGGGACACACTTCAGCCCATAATAGATGCCTTCCTCCAACAGAAATGTTGGCACGTATCAAGGGCAAAACCCACTGTAATGAAGGAATTTTAAGAATACTCTTGATCTGGTGAGTTAGAGACATTTCTGGCTAATGCAAAGCATAGTCTAACATCAAATTTTAAGCCCTTTCTTGCCCTGATGAGTGAGGTTGCGTGAAACTGATTGAATGACTCTGAGCCTTTGCCCAGCCAGCTCTCTCCTGCTGGTGATGGGAAACAGTTTAGACAGAATGTCTTAACACTGACACAGCAAATCATACTTTGTCAGTGGCTTTGGCTCTTTGTGAAAAACACTTTCTCGCTCAGGCCGTGCCTGACTGGCCTTAGGGCTTGTGTGTGCCTGCTGAGCTGGCTGTGTTGGGGTTCTTTATAGCTCCCTAGCTTAGGAGACTCCTGATGGCGTGAGATGCCCATGTGAGCTTTTAGCAGGATCTCCTTTGAGACTCAATTTCCTCATTAATCATATGCATCATCTCTGCATCGTAAGTCACAAAGTTGTCATGGAGAACAAATGAAGCCATGGATTTGTAGCTTCTAGATCTGCACATGCTCATGTGGTTACTTAAAATTAATTAGAACAATTAGTTTCTCCATTGCACTAGTCACGTTTTAAGTTTTCAATATCCAGGTGTAGCAAGTGGCTACCCTATTGAAGTGTCCAGATTGAGAACATTTCCCATCATTGCAGAAAGTTCTACTGGAAAGTTCTAGGAGCTTTACATAGCTTTTCTCATGAAGGACATTATTTCCCCTCCATGGGGGAAGCATCGAGGTGCAGCGATGTTAATCTTTCTTCCATGTCACATACAAAGTAGAATGACTGAGACTCAACTCCAGAACTGCCCAATGTCTAGGGTCTGGATTCTATTTCACTAAAATGCATCCTATTTTTAGCTTAATGAATTATTTCTCTTCAGTCTTTAGAGTCAATAACACTATAGTCTAACTTGAAAGGCAATGAGTAAGCTTCTGGTTTCTGGAATCTTCTGCTGAGGATGTTATCCAGGACATTGCTGTATTGGGCAGGGGCCGGACTTAAATTTTTGGAAGAGGTCTTAAAGGTCTCTCTCTCTCTGACTTTCTGTCTCTGTCCTTATGTCTCTCATTCTTTGTCTCTCTTTGCAACACACATACCCACACGCCTTGTGTATCACAATTCTTCCTCGAAGAAGTTAGCAGTGCTAACTGCTGTGCAAACTTAAACAAGCCTCATAAACATTCTTCACTTTCACTCCCTAAATAAAATAGTGATCCTATTGCTGGGCCATTAGGTCTTCTCAGGAGACTTAAGTTGCAGACTACACAAGGCTGTACAAGGATGACCTGTTACTATTGTTCTTACTCTTCCGTCATCACGCTTCTGCTTTCTCCCAAGTGCTGCAGGCATCTGCTTTCCCAGCCCAAGAGCTATCTTGCAGCAAGAACTATAAACAGCAACATGAAACCTACTTAGAGGCAGATGAAAGGCAGATGCTTGAAGCCAGCAGGGAGCGCTCGCCTTCGAGTCTGTGCTTCAAGCTTCAGAGGCAGACCTTCGCTACAGCTGGAAGTGAAGCCACAGCTAAGAGGAGCTCATGGCTGCTGCCTCTGGAAGCCTGCCCACCCGCTCTGAGCATGGTGGGGCTATTTTTCATGTGAAAAAAATTCAAGTATTAGATCAGAATTATGATTTTTTCCCTGACATCTTAAAGCTACAGGTGAATAAGATTGTGCTTTGAAGCCTGATTTATACCTCTAAGTAGAGAGGAATTGGCCTCCTGAGGGATGGCTAGGGGTGTGTGGCAGGGCTTACTGAGTGGAGTGGGGTTTCACAGGCCCCTGGAATGGAGGGCTGGCATGGGGGGATGAGTAGTTGCAGTGACATTACCCAAGTTATGCTGCTTGGAGCAGAAGACTCAGGGTGGGCAGAAACAAACAAATGGTTCCCATAATCTGGGTCATTGATTCAATCTGGGTCTGCATCAAGCACCACTTCAGCAGAAAACAAGAGTTTACTTGGAGTGAAAGGTCAATTGCAGATACTATGCTCACTCCACGGGATCCCCCATTGCACTTGGGATAGAGTCCAAACCACGTCAAGTGTCTCTGTATTGGGCAGTGTGATGTGCCACCCAAATCATCCTGTGGGACTGAAGGAGTCCCCCTCCACCCTACCCCCAGCTGCTGGGCATGATGCTTGCAGACAACTGTCAGACCTCTTCATCTGAGCAAATGAACACGTGAATGAAGGAATGAATGACAAAAGTGCATCCTTCAAATACACCATCCATTAATTTGGTATTCTCAAGAATACAACTATAGTCACGAATACATGAAAAATAATTTTTAAGAGTCAATTTTGGGGACTTCCCTGGCAGTCCACTTGTTAAGACTCGGCGTTTCCACAGCAGGTGGCATGGGTTTGATCCCTGGTTGGGGAACTAAGATCTTGCATGCCTCACGGTGCAGCCAAAACAAATTAAAAAAAAATAAATAAAAGACCATCTTAAAAAAAAAAGAGTCAATTTTGGGAAAATAAAGGCCAAGTGTACATAAGAGTAAAAGTAAATAATCTGACATATATATATAGCTCTTTGCATTTTCATCTTACAGTGCCATACACATTCAGACTTCATGTTCAGTGCCTCCTGCCATGTACCTGACACCTGTCCCAGAGTTGCTCTGGGATAGGCAGAGATGGCCAAGACATTGCACTTGCCTTCAGGGAGTTTCTGATTGAGATGAAGGGGCAAAATGAACAAATGTAAAGTCAGGGTGAGCAGCAAGAGGATGTCCAATAAGACCTGAAGGAATAAGGGACACTTTTTTGCCGGACAGTCATTTGATTTACATCATAAAGGTGGATCCGTTGGGGAAAGGAGGTCATTCCAGGCAGAGTGGGTTATTGGGACAGAGGCAGGGAGGCAGGATGGATAGTAGAACAAAAAAACAGGTCATCTCACTTTGCTAGTGTGAGTCCCGGTACTGCCACCGATGGGGCCTGTATGAATTTGGGTGAGGCATGGAATCTTGGAGCTTCAGTATCCCCATCTATTTAACAGAAAGGAAAAATATAAAGAAAACAAAGCAAAAACCACAACCTATCTCACTGGGTTGCCCTGTCATTTAATAACAGGATGGCTCTGGGAAAGTCACCTAACTTTGGTACATGGGCCTCTCACTGCTGTGACCTCTCCCGTTGCGGAGCACAGGCTCCGGACACGCAGGCTCAGTGGCCATGGCTCACGGGCCCAGCCGCTCCGCGGCATGTGGGATCTTCCCGGACCGGGGCACAAACCCGTGTCCCCTGCATCAACCACTGTGCCACCAGGGAAGCCCAAACTTTTTAAACCAACAGTTGCCTTAACCCTAAAATGGGAATAATTATACCTGCCTTGATATTCTCATAGAGCTCCTGGGAAAACTAAATAAAACAGTGAACATTGAAGGACATTCAAAATGTTAAGTGCTGCAAAGCTCTAAGTCACACTTAAAAAAAAATTATTTTAGTATATATCTGGCAAACCCACATTGATGGATGGCTAATGGAACTATCAAGCTATATGTCCACACACAGGAAGGCAGACAGATAGACAGACAGACATGATATTTAAAATCAGCTGGTCAACTTTAGGATGTAGATTTTCAGGATCTTGGCTATTATCATGGTTTTCTTTGCTGATTGTATTTCTAACTTATGTCACTTGGATAAGAATGGCTCTTCCTGAAAGAGGTAAATACCTCTTCATAGTTTCTTCTCCCTGGGATGGCTGCCGAGGGAGGAACTCATTATGATGTCAGTCATGAGATTCCATCTTTAGGTTCCCTTCATCTTTCAATCAATTGCTCTGGCAATAACTCCATCAACAGATGTCTATTGAAAATACCATATAATATCACTTATATGTGGAATCTAAAATATGACACAAATGAACTTACCTACAAAGCAGAAACAGACTTAACAGATATAGAGAACGGTCTTGTTGTTGCCAAGGGAGGGGTGGGAGAGGGATAGATTGGGAGTTTGGGATTAACAGATGCAAACTAGTATATATAGAATGGATAAAAAACAAGGCTCTACTGCATAGCACAGGGAACTATATTCAATATTCTGTGATAAACCATAATGGAAAAGAGTATGAAAAAGAATATGTATAATTGAGTCACTTTGCTGTACAGCAGAAATTAACACAACATTGTAAATCAACTATACTTCAATAAAATAAAGTAAAAAGATATTCTATTGACAGACTCTGCTGTGTCGGGGTCTGTGCTACACAGTGAGGATATAGCAGTGACCCAGAGAGAGGTCATCCTCATTCTGATGACGTCTACTGTCCAAAAGCAATGAAATAGCCTTTTGCCGTTGCCCAATAATGACTGATTTCCTACCTATTGCTACTGTCTCAGAATTTCTTGCTGCCACCAGGATAGATGCTGATGTAACAAAAGATAACACACTAGGAAAAGACACACTGTCATCGGCAGGCATATAATAGTAGAGGATAGTCAAAGGGTGGGTGGCTACACCAGTATCCCTACAGCCTCAAAACTCCCCCACTTTCTAATATGCCCCCAACGAGCTTTCAAAATTAGGTTGTAACATTCCATAGCAACAGCACAATTGTGAAGTCTCAGTGTCCCAAAGGAATGTACAAATATCCCAGGGGAAATTCCACCTTCACTGGGCATCACCCACACGGAGTATCTTGTGGTTCCTCAGTTCTTTGACACTCCTGTGTTTATCATCATACTTCCCTAGACCATCATACGTGGAAATCCCTTTTTTTTCTGTTGTCATCGTCAGTGACAACCTCAACCTCAATACAACTTTAGGTTTTGCATTTAATCCTAAAGTGTCCATCTCCCTTTAAGTCTGTTTACACTATGTTCCTATCTACTAAGTGGGGAGGGGGCTTCCTTATGTAGCACTTCATTGTTAATAAGTCAAAACCCATTCTGTTTCTGGGATGTTCATTTTGCGCATTAAAAAACTTCAGAAAAAAAAAAAAAAAAAGGCAGCATACGGCAGGCCTGAAACTGGGCTTGTGTATTGAGGAAACAGGCATTTCGAGTTACTGCCAAGGCATTTTACAATGGGACAACCTGCTCCCACCCAGAGTCTGGACAATCAGATAAGGACCTGAGCTGATTCCTGCTACAAGTTCCTGCTTTGCTTTTCCCAGGGAACCTTCTAAAATAACCATTTAAAGCTGAGTCTGTGAAAAGTTAGTGACTTCTGCCCCAACCACCTTGTAAATAATAGGTACTTGCTACCCTGCTCTCCGTCTCTTGCTCTCTCATGACCTGGGACAGAGGACTCCCCTCCCCCCGTTCACTGTAGCCTATGCTGTGATCTCTAAGTTATAAATCTGGTGACTCTACTTCCTTTGTGTGGATGTATTGAAACTGTGCCTCCAATCAAAATCACCCTGGGGTTTTCACTTCCCCAGGGTGGGAGCCCGGATGCCGAGGGAGCTTCCTGCTGACCCCTAGTGGGTGGCTTGTGCCTCGTTGTTCAGCATGTCATCATCTACATATTCTTTTTTTTTGCGTTACGCGGCCTCTCACTGTTGTGCCCTCTCCGGTTGCAGAGCACAGGCTCGGGACACGCAGGCTCAGCGGCCATGGCTCATGGGCCCAGCCGCTCCGCGGCATGTGGGATCTTCCCGGTCCGGGGCACGAGCCCGTGTCCCCTGCATCGGCAGGCGGACTCTCAACCACTGAGCCACCAGGGAAGCCCATCATCTACATATTCTTAATTTAACACACCAGCTTCACTTTTTCCTAACACAGGAAGAAGGGACTGTAGAAGGTCAACATATTCTGCATAACATAAACAAGAATTTGGGCAACATGGGAGCAAGAGGGTAAGAAGGAGACACAGAGGAGGTCAGAGGCAGGAGTCAGGAGGAGGTTAAGAGGCTGAGCAATATGAGGGCTGGGGCAGTGGGGAAAAGTGGCCCCAAGGAGTGAACATCTGTTATGAGATTTAACTTGTGTGTGGCATAGGGTATGGTGTTTCCGTTCCTTTTTACTCCTAAATCTTCAGCCACAAGCTTTGCTTCAGGCACCAGGCTTGTCTTGGTCATTGCTATGGTGAGAAGTGGGGACAAAAGAACAGCTGGGAGTCTCAGGATGATGATTGCTCACGTTTATTATGTGTCCTCATTATAGTTTAATGCTGTGCTTTTCAGGTGACTGGCCTTATTCTATCACATTCCATGTATTAACTCAGTTAAACCTCACAACTCAATGATAGGTGCTGTTATCCTCTCCACTTTACAGATGAGGGCACTGAGGCTCAGGGAGGTTTCATCCCTGCTAGTAGGAGGCAGAGCCCAGGTTTGGGTCTACACCCTGCAGACCACAATATAGTGGAGTTTTAGGATGGAGACCAGGGGGAGGCAGGGGAGGCATTCACCTTGGGAGCAAAATTTAAGGGGACACAAAAAAAAAACAGTAATCAATGTCAGCATAGTTTGAATGCAATTTTTAAAAAATTTAGTTCAAAAATCCATTACGAAAAAGTATCACATATCAAATAAAGACAGGATCCATATTTCTGATTTTTCTTTTCCCACTGGCTCCAATATGGCTCAGCACAATGCTAAGTGGAATCAGACTTTCCTGCTGCTTCTTAATTCTGAACCAGGGAGGGCTCTGAGCAGATGATTATGCCAGGGTTTGTAAAATTCTCAGGTAGGGCTTTGTGCTTTTACAAAGCGTGGAAAGGATTTTCGTGCAGATCCTTGCTAGATGGCAAGGGTTAGAAGATGTCAGTTGATAGCTGGGTACCTGTCATGTGTCTTCCTGCAATTGCACTTACTATTTGCTCTGGCTGTGATCCCTGAATTGACTCTTTAAAAAAAAACCTTTTTGATTGTGGTGAGCCCATGAGATCTACACTCAACAAATTTTTAAGCACACGGTAAAGTATTCTGTCCAACCATCTTAAACAGAAAATTTCTAGAATGTATTCATGTTGCTTAATTGAAATTTTATGCCCATTGA
Source organism: Phocoena phocoena (assembly GCF_963924675.1). Lineage (NCBI taxonomy): Eukaryota > Metazoa > Chordata > Mammalia > Artiodactyla > Phocoenidae > Phocoena > Phocoena phocoena. Next base: position 101,077,227 of record NC_089223.1, on the reverse strand, counting down.
TTAATAACTCCCCATTTCCTCCTCTCCCCAGCCCCTGGTAACTACCGTTCCACTCTTTGACTTTAGGAATTTGACTATTTTAGATCCCTCACATAAGTGAGTTCATTCAGTATTTGTCCTTCTGTGATTGGCTGATTTCACTTAGCATAATGTCCTCCAGGTTCATTTATGTTGTTGCATGATGCAAAATTTCCTTCTTGCTTTCTTAGGCTGAGTAATATTATGTTGTATGTAGATATCACATTTTCTTTATCCATTCATCCATCCATGGACATTTAGGTGGTTTCCACATCTTAACTATAGTGTTGCAAGACCTTGGCCCATAAAAAGGAGTAAGGTGAATAGTGAAACAAAAAGCTTTCTCCAAAAGACCTTCCCTGATGCCCCTCGTCTCTGGGTTCCTGCTCCGGCCCAGGCAGGTGGTCTTCTCCTAGATGCCAAGCACCCTGTGCTGTTCTCTGTCATAGTACTTGTTGCCTCTAACAGGTAATGAAGGGGTGTGAGGATACACCTGAAGGCATGGTTGACAATGTGTTTGTGTCACTGTGCTAGTGTCTAGTTGGTGCTAGACAACTCTCTAGCTATAACAGAGAGTTCACTAGATGCCTGAAAAGTGAGTAAATGTGCTTCAAGGAAACTTTAACCTGTATATTGTTCTAAGGTTCTATATGCCTCTTGAAATACCAATTCCTCTGCTTTTGAGGGTGAGAACCTTATAAATCAACATGGTAAATAAAAGTAACACAGTCTCTAAATCAGAGAAACCTGAGTTTACTTACTGAACTGTTTCGTCTACATTTGGAGACAACAATACATATAATCCTCATTTGATCCTTTGGATGATCCTATGACATAATGTTTGTAACAGGCACATACTGGGTAACTTAGAAGTGGAACACGTGCACACATACCAACACACATATTACAGTTGTATGTACAGATATCCATTTTGAAATTTTCAAATTCTAATTGCAGTTCTGCTAACTTTAGTGCTTCTTTTATACAAAACACAACCAGAAGCGAATCAGAGGCTGAACTTGGCAAGGTTAAGATTTATTTTTAAACCCAGACAGCTTTGGAAGAAGAGACAGTCTATGCCACTTATGTGTCAGCTCTGGAAATAGACCCAAGACTTGAGGTGCAAAGTGACATTGTCCAATGATGGGTTTCAAGGACGTGCTATCAGCTTTAGAGCAGGTGAGACCAAGCAAATCTATTTCGTCAGGACAAAGTTTCTCTCTGCCAGTGAACCGGGCCTATGGAGGACAGGGTGGAGGAGGCAGAAGCTGTCCACCAAGCTGTGTGCTTCTTGGCCAAGAACGTGGCTTCCCAGCCACACTGCTTTGATAAAAGTCCTGCCTCCTCTGAGCCATGCTAGTGTGATGGAGGCAGGCTGTCTCCTCTCACCTGCTTCTTTCCTTTTCTGCTATGTAAAACTGAGCGATTTCACAGGCGAATGCACCTTTCCACGACTCACAGGAACTCAAGCAGCCAGCATTCAAACCATTATTCCTAACTACTGTCCACTCGCACCAACTTTATGCAGATGTTTCTATAGGAACTGGGTTGATCCCAGCATTATTTTCAAGACTATGGATTTGGGAATATGAAAAAAAAAATGCTGAACTAAGATTCTTGTTGTCAAGACTACACTGAAGAAAATATTCTCAAGACGGCCTTTCTGAACCTTCCTCCCCATACTCAGGCAGGTTTTCCTAGTCTTTTTGTTGCTATCACTGAATATTGTACACACTTTGATCCCAGCATTCCCCCTTTCTTGGCCCAGGTGTTGGGTCTCACCTCATTAGCACCTACTGGGTGGGTCCAGGTTCTGTGAGGCACAGGAGACATGGCTTATTCTAGACTGGCCTTGAGTTCACCTCCAAAAAGTTGCTGTCCACCAAGAAATCATTCCTTTTCTCAACTGTTTCCCTCTGTAACTCTTTGGTGAAAAGTGGGGACTTAGCCACTGCAGTTATAATCTCAGGCTTGTTAGGAAACCTTCAGAGTCTTTCACTACTTTCTCTTATCTGATTATTTTATATGAAGCTTCTGAGCTGCTGGATTATGAACTTGAATGTTTTTAGGGATGGGAAATAGCTAGACATCTGTCCTCTTTGGATCTTGAGTTTATTACCAGAAGATATTTTTTCATTGGTTTGTTATCATTAATTCTAATGAAGAAGAAGATGGCAATTTAAGACAGAGCCTTTTGGAAGTTGTAAGGGCACTTAGTTTATGGACATACGTCTGAGTTCTCTGGTGGGACTAGTAGGAAAAGGCCATATTAAATCCACCTACAATACAGAGCTGAGCCTCTCATCAGCAGTGCCGGGAGGGACGTGCTTCATAACAAGCACCTACTGTGTCCTCGGTGAGGCCTTTCCTGTCTATCCCAGTAATTCTGACAGATTGCTATTATAATCACCATTGCACAGAGGAGGAAGTTGCCTGTAAAAAAAACATACTTCATTTATGCATTCACTTGACCCATACAAGACACTCTTCTAGATGATGGTGATGTAAGAATGATGAACACACTATTTACAACAGCCAAGACATGGAAACAACCTATATGTCCATTGAAAGAGGAATGGATAAAGAAGATGTGGTACATGTATACGATGGAATATTACTCAGCCACAGAAAATAATGCACTAATGTCATTTGCAGCAACATGGATGGACCTAGAGATTATCATACTAAGTGAAGTAAGCCAGACAAAGACAAATATCATATGACATCACTTATATGTGGAAAAATGATACAAATGAAATTATTTACAAAACAGAAACAGACTCACGGACTTCGAAAACAAACTTATGGTTACCAAAGGGGAAACATAGGGTGGAGGGATAAATTAGGAGTTTGGGATTAACATATACACACTACTATATATAAGATAGATAATCAACAAGGACCTGCTGTATAGCCCAGGGAACTCAATATTCTGTAATAATCTATATTGGAAAAGAATCTGAAAAAGAATAGATACATGTATATGTATAACTGAATCACTTTGCTGTACACCTGAAACTAACACAACATTATAAATCAACTATACTTCCATATAAAATAAAAATTATATTAAAAAAATGATGAACACAGACACGTTAGCAGTCCTAAAGCCCATGGTACTCCAACTTGGATCCTCAAAAGGCCAGTATGGGTCAGATTCTAAAAAGAAATCTAGGCTTCTGGATTCTAAGTCAGTACCCATTTCATTACATCCAATTTTACTGAATCCACTTGTTCTGCTGTGACCTCTCTCTGGATACTAGATCCTGGCAGTTCACCTTCTTCATTGATCAGAAACCAGGAGAAACATCATCACGCTTCATATCTCACTTGTATCCTGGTGTTATAGGACAGGGTCCTCACCTTGTTACTAATCTTCTCAGCAATACATCTCATTGTACAAATTACCATGTAATGAGTCGTCACATTGTTTTGGTCCCATTGAATGGATTAAGACTTTCGCCACATATTAACTCAAGTGACGTCATGGGGTTGAAATCTTGTGAGACATCTCTGCTTTATAGATAAGGTAACAGGGCAATTTATCTTAGTCTCAAATGTCACTAAATGCTGGAGGTGTTACTTTCTTATGATTCCAAGTTCAAAGAACCAACAATAAAGAGGCATTTGATGCACTTCCCATGTGATTTACATACATTATATCATGTAACCATTATCTAGCAAATGATGGAGGAAAGATTGGGACTGTGGTCTGGTTGATTTCAAGGTTTAATTTCTCTTCACATAACCTCTTTTTACAGCAGCCACAGTCATTTATCTTCATGATCAAACATGTTGCCATTTCAAGAATCTACCATATAAAAGATGGTGGAGAAATTTGATGCTATTGTATCCCTTTTTAGATAAGGAAGTTCAAAAGTCAAAGAATAAAGCTCTTGCTTGGATTCAAAGAGCTTGTGAGTGTCAGAGAGAGCATGAAGGCTTTCTGGTTCTGAGTCAATGGCTGTCCTGTTGTTCTAGTCTTCTAGACTTTAGTGCCCAAAGCTTGAGAAAACAAAGCAGCTCAGTTTTATTTACTAATAATCCATTTAATAACCAAGCTAATGCCCTTACTTTCATCCCTCAAACAAGGGAGGTATGGTTTTCCTGGGAGGACAAAAAACAGTGGTCTTCATTGGCTTAGAAGGAAGCATGTTTTCCAGACATCACTGAGCATTCTCTTCCTAGGAATAAATTTTCCTTCCATGCGTACCTGGCAAACTCCTACTGGTCTTCAGTATAAGCCCTGAAGAAAACTTTCTGTGATTCTCACATAGGTTTCTGCACCTCTCATCTACTCCTCCTACCTAGGTGGATGCAGGTACCCTTATTTTTGTGATCCTGCATTACCCTTCACTTTCCTCTGACACTTAATATACATCGTTGTTTGGAAACTCTTTGCTTACTGATCCATTGCTCTACTGGCTCCATTGGATTGTTAAATTTGGGACTGAGATGTCTCCATCTCTTTGCCCCTAGCAGCCAGCACTGAGCCTTGCACATAGGAAATAAATGGATGAATGAATGCACAAATGAATAGATGATGGGTTGAATTAACATATGGATGAATAAAGAAGAGAATAAAGGGCTGAATCAATGTCTTAATTTAGATACTGCTAACTGACCCTATTTCAATGACTGAATTGTAAAGAGACAATTAGATATATCTACATATGCATATGTTGCTTGAATATACTTATATTTATACCTATATCCATATTATGTACCCACATAAAATTAAAAACCACCCTGATCCCACATGCAGAGACCACAACTAACATTTTAGTATACACCCTTCTAGAATTTTATGAACCTAAAGTGTTATAGTGATCTTTAACATGAGTGCCATTTTGGGCTGCTTTTACTTTTTAAAAATGCCTTTCTGATTTATCTTTGTGTTTTACATGAATGTGTTCCTATTTTACAACCAGAGGAAAGACATTTTTTAAAAATGTTATTTCTTATATTAAAAAGGCTGGTACGATGTAGGGTTTCTCTTAAATTGAGGCTATAATAACTGCTGAGAATAGTTAACATCTATGAAGGATTACCGTGTTCAGGATAATGTTCTAAGCATTCTACATATATTAAGGCACTTAGTAGTCAGGACAACTTAATAAAATTATTATTATTATTATCTACTTTGTATAGATTAAGAAACTGAGACACACAGAGATTTAGTAACCTGTTCAAGGTCACACAGCTGATAAGTTACCAAAGTTAACTTGATTGATTAAAAGGAAAGAGAGACCTAACACTGGTGTTTTTTACATACTTTATCTTATTTAATGCCTCTTTTTATTATGCTAAGTGGAGTATTATTATCTCCTGCTGATCCAGGAAACTGTGGCACAGAGAGATGACATTAATAGTCCAGGCTTCAAGTCTTAAGAGCTGCCATATCCAGTATTAGAGCCCAAATTCCATAATCATTCCTTACCAGCATTAAGGCTATTCATGTATTTTAGGTTTATTTATTGATATGTTTATTTGTATGCTCATTCATGCATACAAAGATTAATTGGTAGTACATATATGGACCTGTTAATATAGGCATATAACAAGCAATGATAGCTTTGCACAGACTGCTATCTGATACAGTTTTCCCATTTTAATATATAGGGCAGCCCTAGAATCCTCAATCTCTGATGACTAAAGGTAATGAGATTCTGTATACAAATATGGATAGCACAAAGTCTGGCAAATAGTAGGAGCTTAATTCATGTTCATTGAATGAGCCTTTGCAAAACTATGATGAATCATATTAAGTAAAGAATACACCAATCCCAGGGATGTGTTACTTTATATAAAAATAAGAATACCCTTAATGAAACTGAAAGCATGGAAATTCTCTTTTACTCTATTTTTAATTAAAATTTTATCAAAATATAATTTAAAAAATTGAATTCCATAGGGAGAATGTCTTTTATTTCTTGCAGCATAATAAACTAGGTACCCTGACTGAACCTTCCATAGGAAACAATTTTAAAAAAAACAACTTATTTTTGCAGTCGATTGCTGGCAAAAGTAAGAACTGCTCAGAGAGAGCTCAAAATTTAAATGAAGTAAGAACTCAGAGATGGAAACAGAGCACTGAAGGCAGCCCTCTCCTTGATGGTGTTGCTTAAACAGGGGAAAATGGTCTTTGATTTTCATGGCCTCCCAGAATTCAGAGAATTTGAAATATATTGAGAATTTGAGATATTCTATGCTCAGGGTCTAGGAGGAGACCCTGCCCCCATGTAAACTGGACTCTAAAGACCTACAGTGTCAGTGTAAGAGTGAACTAGAGTTAAGCCTACCTTCCCTACTCTCAAACATTGGTGCAGAGTGATGGGGACAATTCTTTCCCCCCTGAGAATCTGTTAATACAGGTGGGTTTTCAGCCTAGATTGTCTGAAACCCTTCAACCTGAGAAATTAGAGTATATAAAACCTGTTTTTGTAGTTCCTTCAAAGACCTGACAAAAGCAAGCATAAATCCTCTCTGGAGGAGCTCACCTTCAACTCAGACCTCAAAGAATTCTCACAGATTAATTTCTAAGAAAGATGAGCATACAGACAAAATCAGAAAACCCTTAAAATAATAAGACACCAAAACAGGAGATGGAAGAAACAATAGACAACAGAATCATCTGCTCCTTCTTTAGATGTTAAAGTTATCAGACAAATTATATAAACCAATTGTATATAGTATTTTTAAATAAATATGATGAGGCTTTAACATAAGAAATATTTTTTCAGAAATGGTGAAAAAATCAAAATAGAGAATCAGGATGTCTCGTGTGTCCAAAGCAGGAAAAGTAAGACAAATAAGCAAGATAAATAAGTTTCACTCATCACATCATAGTGAAACTGCAGAAAATCAAAGAGAAGACCCGAAAAGCATCCAGATGGAAAAGAAATATCACCTTCAAAAGAATGACAATTATATTGATTGAGTTTTCAATCACAACAGTGGTTGGCAAAAAAGTGTAGAAAAATAACTTTACGGTTTGGAGAGAAAATAACTGTCAACCTGGAATTGTATGTCCAATGAAAATATTATTTTAAGAATGAGGGAAAAATAAAGACATTTTGTTTTCTTATAATGGGCCTTGACACAAAACAAAATTTCAAATTGTGTTCTCCATACTGAAAGGAAGTGATCTTCATGAGAAGGTTTGAGATATAAACAGAAAAACATGACCGAAGATTATGTTAAATATTTGGGTAAATATTCTAAAGTTTTGACTTTTTAAAACAATACTACTGAGGTCTTAAGGGGTTAACAAATAAGAGAATTAAAATACAAGACTAGAGTAGCATATAAATTGTGAATAGGTGGTCAGAAATAAAGTATTGAAAAGTGCATGTATTGTTCTAAGAGAGGGTTAAATAACCTTAGATGTTGGTAATTTAATTATATCTTAAAAATATCTAAAGAAATCCCAAAAATAGAATTAGAAGGCATAACTAGTAAACTAGTAGAGGTATAATGGAGTGAGAAAATAATACATACGCACACATGCATGCACATGTGCACATCAAACCAAAAGAAGGAAAGTAGAAGACCAAAAAGAGAAATGAAAGAAAGAAAAAGAAATGGGCAGATAAATAGAAAGAACAAAATAAAGTGTAGAAATAAATTTAAGTAGTTTGGTAATTAGAATAATTGTAAATTGAGAAAATCCTTCATTTAAAGACAATTTTACTTCACTGGATTAAACAATTCACAGTGCAGTCATATACTTTTTACATTTTTTGTAAGAGACATGCCTAAAACATAAGGATATGACAATTTGAGTATAAAGTGATGCAAAAGATGTACTATTAAAATACTAACTAAAAGAAAGCCATCTTGTCTATATTAACAGTGGGCAAAATAAATTTTTTAGAAAAAAAGCATTTTTCTTAAGAGGGTCACTACATAATGAAAAAAGAATTAGTTCACCAGGAAGTATAATATTTGAAAATTCTATGTTCCTAATAATATATGTATTTGCAGTAGCTGTCAGGAAAAAGACAAATTCACAACCCTACGAAATATTTTAAACATCCAGTCTTGTAAGTTGTAATAAGGTAAAATATAAAAGATCCATTAGAATAAAGATTTAAATAAGATAATTAACAAAATTGTTCTTATGGATATTTTTAGAACATTGCATTCAGTTTTGGTGGTGTACACCTTCTGTTCAAGCACACATGGAATATTGCAAGAAAATTGCCCTATATTTGAACATTAAGCAAGTACTAAAAATTTTTAAAAAAATAATATAATATAGACTATTTTCTATGACCACTATATAGTTAGGTTAGAAAATAGTGACAAAAGGTAATTTAAAAATCCAACTTTATTTGGAAATTGCAAATCACAAGTCAAAGAATAAATTATAATAGGAATAAAAATATTTAAATCTGAACAATAATGTAGAAATATGTAACTGAAATACTTATATTAGAAAAGGAGAAAAGCTAAAATTTAATTATTAAAGCACCTAACTTCGTAGATCAGTGAAATAACAAAAGCATAATGCCAAGAATGTAGGCAGAAGGAAATAATGAAGATAAGAACAGAAGTTACAAAAATAGAACATAAAACTGTAACAGAGAAGAATAATGAAATTCATCACCTTTGGCAAGCTTGATTAAGCATGAAAGGGAAGTCATTAACAGGCAAAATTAGAAATGAAAAAGAAGACATAACTATAGGCACAACAGATCAAAATTATAAGAAAATATCAGGAAATGAATGAATATTTAAAAATATATAACAACAAAAATTACTCATGAAGAAATAGTAAAACTGAACATATTTCTATAACCAACAATGATATTGAATCAATAGTTGAAAATCTTACCCAAGGAAATACCTTTTTAAGACCATTTTATTGGTAAAGAATCAAATTATTACCCATTACACACAGTCTCTTGCTGAGAATAGAACATTTGGAAATACTCTCTAACTCATTTGATGAAGCTAGCACAAATCCAAGCCAATATCCAGCAAGGAAAGTAGGAGAAAGAAAAATTATAGGGAATTCTCACAAATACTCATTAATGATTCATTGCACCAATATACTAAAAATTAATATGTCATGATCAAGTTGTATTTATCCCAGCAATTAAAGTTTTAACATTAGAAAAATCATTAATTTAAATCATTACATTAACAATAAGTGTAGGGGAAATATATAATCATCTCAATAAATACAGAAAAAATATTGATAAAATTTTATACTTATTTATAATTAAGAAAAAGACTCTTGGCAACCTAGTGTCTTTAACCTAATATGAAGGCTACCAAAATCTGTAAACAAGACTAATGCTTTGTGCTGAAATATTGAAAGCATTCCCTGTAAGAACAAGGGTGCTTACTATCAACCTTTATGTTTATCATTGTTTGGAGACCCTCAACAGTACCATTAGGAGGAAAAAAAAGTATAAAAAAGGAAAGGAGACAATAAAATTAAATTATTTATAGATGATATCATCTACATAGCAAACCCAAAAGAATAAACTGACAAATACTAGAACTGATAAAACACTTTGCAAGCCTGCTGTATATATCACCTATAAAAATGTATACACCAACTACAAACATGAACACACAAAATCATGATATCTTGACATTTATAAGATCTTTAAAATATGTAAAGTGCCTAGAAACAAATCTCTCAAAAGATGTGAGGGTCTAGTCCTTTGGGGGAGAAAATTATAAAACATTATGGAATTATGTTGATGTTTGTCTCTGTCTCTCTCTCTGGGAATATATAGTATGTTCACGAACTGGAAAAGTCAGTATCATAAAGATGCCATTTCTCTCCAGCTATCTACAGAGTCAGAGTAATTCTAACCAAAATCCCAAAAGGTTGTGTATGTGTGTATATTGACAAGCCAATTTTAATGTTTACATTAAAGAATAAACATTCAAGAGCCAATTCATTGATAAAGTACAAATTGTGGTTTGTAAATTCCTAGATACCATGATTTGCTACAAAGTTATACTACTTAGGATTTGTGTAATTGACATGGGGTGGATACATTAATCATGGCACAGTAGAGAATGCCCAGAAAAAGATTCATTTGTATAAGAAAAGTTGGTTATGACAGAGCTGGCATTGCAGATCAATGTAGAAGGGGTAGGTAGACTTTTTAATACGTGATGCTGAGTAAATCATCTGTATGAAAAAAAACTATCCTCCCCTACTTCATTTTACCTGCAAATTAATCAATTCCAGGCTAATTAAAGACAAATTTTATGATGTTTGGAATTCAATATACGAAACCATCTTACTGATTTCGTGGTAAGGAAAGTTTCTTTAAACAATACACAAATTCAATAATTCAAAAAGAAGTTTGTGATGCTCAACTGCCTCAGAATTATGGTCACCAAAAGAAAACATCAAAAGAGAATGAAAGCTCAAGTCACGAACTGGGAAAAGTGTACAGAATAAATAAATAACTCATACAGCTCAATGTGAAAAAGACAAAAAAACCTGACAGAAATGTGAGCGAAAGATTTGAACTAGCACTGTGCGCAGACAAAAACATAATGGCTAATAAATATCTGAAAAGGTGTTTAACCCCGTCGTGGTCAACAAAAGGTAAAGTAAAACCACCCACCAGTTTGGTAAACATGAAAACTGCTAGTATGGAAGGCTGACGAGGTGGCAAAGCCAATGGGCCACTTACACACACTTGTGGGAGTGCAAAACGGCCTGCTTGCTTTGCAAACGGTGGCATAACCTGGTGAAGTTACAGCTGTGCATACCCTGTGCCCCAGAAATTTCCATCCTAAACGTATACCTTTATAAACAGGTACTCTTGAATATATACTCCAAGACACAAGCTAGAATGTTCTGAGCAGCACAGATGTAAGCAAAATCTGGAAAAGAGTCCAAATCTCTGTTGACTAGATGGTGATGAATAAATAGTATTATATGCACATAAGGAAATCTTATATAGGTACGACATTGAAGGAATTATGGCTAGCCACAAAAACATGGATTATCTTTGAAATGCAAATTGGGGTAGTCATAAAACAGATTGTAGAATGATAATAGCTATTATGTATAGAGCTCACATTATGTTCCATTTATATGCATGTTATATAAATTAGCTCATTTAGTCTTCACAAGATCACTACAAAGGAAGCACTGTTATTATTTTCAGATTGCAGTTGAGAAAACAGAGACAGCAATGTTTACTAACTTGCCCAAGATCTCATGGAGGAAACAGTGGAAACAGTTGTCAAAAACCAGGTAGTCTGGGTGCAAAATAGACCCTGTATTATGATTTTTTGGCCTCAAGTTCAAAAACAAGCAAAACAAGACAAAAATTTTTTTAATGATACAACCATATGTTGTAAAATTAAAAATGAAAACGAGTGAATGATTAACACAAAATTCAGGACAGGTGTTTCCTGTGTGTTTGGGGTGGTGGTGGTGAGGAGTTGTGATCACAGAAAAGTGAATGAAAATAGTAATAGTAATTTTTTAAAACTGAGAATGAGTTTTTCATTCATATTTCTGATTTTTTTTGTTCTTTATACCTCATGCATATTTTATGACTATTCTTTTGTTTCTATTCAGTATTTTAAGAAATTGCAGAAAATAAAGGAAGAAAATGAAACCTTGCCAAAATGGCAGAGAAAGACTTCATGTTTCTTCCTCATAAAATTTCTTGTAAGGACTTCCCTGGTGGTCCAGTGGGTAAGACTTTGCACTTCCAATGCAGGGGGTGCAGGTGTGATCCCTGGTTGGGGAACTGAGATACCACATGTTGCGTGGTGCGGCCAATAAAAAATTAAAAAAAAAAAATTCTTGTATCTTTGCTGATGGAATCCTTAGAAAAGTTCACAGAAACGTAGCTGGATGTAGAATTTTCATTATTCAAAGAATTTTTGTTTAAATGAACAACAATGGCACCAAATGGCAGGACAAATGTCTCTAATTGCAGCCTATCCAAAAGGTAACATGGCAGGGCAGCAAAAATCCATCCCTCCAACATGGGATTTTAAACATTATAACCCAGATTCAGGCCTTTATCCTCCTTCAGGCTGTGGATTGAAGTTCTTTCTTTTCCCTGTTGATAAAGAGCTATGGGAAATAGCAACCTAAATGTCCGTCAACAGAGGAATGGATAAAGATGTGGTACATATATACAGTGGAATATTACTCAGCCATAAAAAAGAATGAAATAATGCCATTTGCAGCAACATGAATGGACCTAGAGACTCATACTGAGTGAAATAAGTCAGACAGAGAAAGACAAATATCATATGATATTGCTTATATGTGGAATCTAAAAAAAGGGTACAAGTGAGCTTATCTAAAAAATAGAAATAGAGTTACTATTACTACATGCTATTAGATGTAGAAAACAAACTTATGGTTACTGGGGGTAAGTGGGGGAGAGATAAATTGGGAGACTGGGATTGATGTATACACACTACTATATATAAAATAGATAACTAATAAGAACCTACTGTATAACACAGGGAACTTTACTCCACACTCTGTAATGACTTATATGGGAAAAGAATCTAAAAAAGAGTGGATATATGTATATGTATAACTGATTCACTTTTCTGTACACCTGAAACTAACACAACATTGTAAATCAACTATACTCCAATAAAAATTAAAAAAAAAAATCAAATAAAAAAGAGATACGGGAAATAAATTCTACCACTCATCATGTCGTCAAGAAATGCTCTCTCCTATTACTTATATTGTTTTTAAGCAACAAAATTCAAATTGTCAGTCAATTTAGTGTTACCTTTATAGTAAATCTTGATAGAGCTTTTCCAGCTGCAGTAATTACATCAGAAAGTCTATCCCTGCTCTCTCCTCCATTTGCTATTTGGCAGCATTTCCTCACTCAATTGCCACCTCCTCTGAGGATGTCTTTTCCAATATCACCATACCTTTCCCCAGGATTTGTTCCCTTACAGAATAACCAGTCCCTCCTCTGTGTCCCCTTAGCACTCTGCACACACCTGCAACAAAAATCTCCTTATTAACACTCTGCTTGTCTATTATTAGCAGTGTGTTGTTTTTTTTTTCATTCTCATCTACAGCAGATGTTCTTCAAGGTGGGATATGTAGTCTTACGAATCTCTAAGTTGAATCCTGAATATCTAACAGCAACGGGTCTTGTGTGAGGTAATAATTGCGATGATGATAAAAGTATGAGACAACATCTGTCCTGGTCATCTCTTGCTACATAACATAGCACTCCAAAGCAGCGGCTTAGAAACAATTTATCTTTCTCTCTCCTGGTTCTCTGCTGGATGGGTCTTGTCGTGCTGTTGTATTCAGAGGGTTATCTCAAAGCTGGACTGAGCTGAATGCCCAAGATGGCTTCCTGATTTTAAGTCTAGTCTAGTGCCTGGTGCCCCTCAGCCCGCCATCTCTCCATGGGGTCTGTTTCCCTAGGGCTTCTCCACAAGGCTGGAGCTTCTCATGGCATAGTGGTCATAGCACGTGACTGATGGAAGTGGGCTGCCAAAGGCAGAAAGCAGAGCTGCCTGGCTGTTAAAGACTCTGCCCAGACTTGACAGTGTCCCTTCTGCCATATTGCATTGGTCAACACTGCCACAGCCCGCACAAGTGAAAGGAGGTGGAGAAATTGATTCACTCTGAATGGGGAGCGTTCAGGTCACATTGCACTAGAACATATGAGATGGGAGATATTGTTGTCGCCATGTTTAGAAAGTACCATCTGCTGCAACATCTATCAAATGCCTCCCATTTGCCAGATACAGTGCTAAGCATACTGCATACATGGCCCCTTAATCTTCTCAAAAACCCTTTTAGTTACTATTACTATTTCCATTTGATAGATAAAGAAAACAAGGCTCAGAGAGGCTAAATGATTGCCTAAAATGGCACAGCTTGGTAAGCAGCAGAGCTGATATTGCCATTAGATCACTATAGTGCCCACCCTCCTAATTAATGAAGTATTTGGCCTTCTCAACATGGAAGCTAAATAAATGTTTGACTTTAATATTCCCCTTCTTGGATTAACTCAACGGGATTATTTTTAAGCTGCTAAAATATCCCCCTCCACAAAAAAAATAATAGAGAAGAATTAAAGTCAAGAATGGAGAACCAAGCAGGAGACACTCATGCTTTTCTACTTGATAGTTAGCCTCTGATAAAACTCATTTACTCTTGTTTGTGACCTGATCTCTCTTTTCCAGGAATTCTGAAATTCCAGACACCTAGGCTTTTAGGAAATTCCTTTTTCTCTTTCCATTGGGTTCATTTTCCAGGATGTCCTAATATTGGCCTCAAATCATATCCATACAAAAGTTTTGGAAATCTTTAACTTTTTTGGTTATCAGGTGCATTTGGATATGAACAAGTGTTTTTACGAAGTTGACTTTTCTCTCTTCTTATGCCTTATTTGTGGGAAAATGTCAGGTTTGTGTAAAATAGAACATGCAAGCGACTGGCGGTTTGGCCTTCATGGAGTACCCAATGGCAAATTCTAGGCCTTGTTTCCAATTTCTCTGCACATTTATATAATTAAATAGTATGTGATCATTATAAGCTGTCATTGGGGGTAAGCTTCTCCAAATACTGCCCTGGCTCATAAGATTCCCTGGGGGGGTAGGTTTTGCTCATTACCAGGTAACAGAACAGAGCCTCTTAACATTTGGACATGGTTAGATGAATAGGGTTTGTCAAACTCGTTCATGGGTTGTGTTATTTTTCAGTAGTGGAAGAATATAAAATATGAGTGCCTAAATGATGGAAGAGTGCCTAGCTATAAAAATAACGATAGTAACACTGGAAAATATTTATGATACATTAAAGTTAAAAATAAGATGCATAGTTGTATAAGAAAGCCAAAAAACCAATAACCAATAGTAGTGTTGACCCCTTTTCAGTGATTTGATCACTGGTATTTTTTCTTTATATATAATTTTAGTATGTAAACTTTTTCTACATTGAATATATATTACTTGAATGATAATAAACTCAAATATTAAAATAAGTCACAACCTTCTTTACTCTTTGTAATATTTTTAAAGGCTATAACTATAAAAGTCCAACCTTGTGGCTAGTTAGCAGGAGACAAAGCTTGTTCAGCTGGAAGTTTCCCAAGTGGTGGTAGGTGAGTTCAGTCAGCTAGTTCCATCCCCAGCTGGCAATATTGCCATTAAGAGAGAAGAAAGGCTATCTTAAAATCTCCCATCCCCCATCACTACCCATCTTCATGAGTCTCAGGACCAATCATACCTGCTGCTCCTGCAAACGTATCTCTGGCCATGTCTGCAACCTTGGGTGAACGCTCATCCTGTGTCTTGGCTATGTTCTCTCACAGCTTGTAGCTTTTTAATTGCCAGCCAGCCACGAAGCTGAATCCTAGCTATGTGACTTTGATAGCACCAGTGTATGAGCTGGGTTGCCCTGAGAGTTGGTTCATAATTACTACTGGGTAACTGGGAAGGCAGCCACACTGACTCCTCTGCTGGATGCAAGACTATGATCTCAGAATGCCAAAATTGCTGCTTCTTGTATCCCCAAGATTCAGTGGGATTTACACTTATTAATTCCTGCAAATCAAAATGCAGTTGCTCCCTGAGGTCAAAGGCAGGGGTGTTCACATATATCAGGAAGGAAAATAATGACCTGGGGTTTACACGAAATTGTATCATTTTATCATAAAAATGATATAATACATACATATTGAGGGAAATATCATTTATTGGGCATTTCCTGTGTACCAGACATTGAACTGGCCCCTTTCGAGAGGAGCCCATGTCCATTGCCACCCAGTGATGGAGTGAATTTCATCAGGCAAGTTTTCAAGAAGAAAATATGCCCCTCACAAGCAAAACAGTCATTCAGTTTGGGAATGTGTCCCTGATGAGATATACACAAGGATGATTTTCCTTATCATTGTGAAGCAGCTCAATTTGGCACAAAGATCATGGATTTTGGAGTCAGAGAGATGTGGCTTTAACAGATTATTCTGAATTGGGGAAACTGTTATCCCAAAGCAGGGGGTCTTATGTGGCAACATGGGAAAGGTGTTTTAGTGCTGAGTAACCAGACAGCATGGCACAGATCCTCATGCAAAATGATTAGCAGACCACTTGGCCTGTAGGCACTACTGGCCTGTAGAACTTTTTCTTCTGTCTACCCTTTCATTCTCATAAGTAGACAACGGATTCAAGTGAGAAAACTATTGTGGGAAAGTATCATTATTTTGCTTAATGATTAACATTGACTTGAAGCTGGCTTTGTTGATGTCAATACAGAGAGGCACTTTCTTACACTTTTTAAACTCACTGTCTCAGAAGGTAGTTGTCTGTTTATCCTAAGACCTATTCAAGAGGAGTATCTAAATGGTAAGGGATTTCTTTGGGGGTGGATGAAAATGTTCAGACATCTGATAAGGGACTTGCATCTATAATACATAAAGAATATAAAAATACAAAAATTGAACGTGGGTGATGGTTGCACGATACTATGAATATACTAAAAACCACTGTATATTTTTAAAAAATGAGAAAGCCTTCATGTGGGAACAATCTGATCAGTCATTTCTGTTCTATTTTTGTATAGAGTCCAATCATCTAAAAACATATTTCCAGAACAGAAATGGGTAGAAAACTTTTGGCGGTAAAATGAACTTGAGTGACTCAAAGTTGAAATAGGCTTTGTAATTGGTTTTAAACACAGTATACATTTCTTAATAAAAATTATGTGTGCATGATGGAAAAGGAGTCTCAATTCTATCCCTCAGATCTATTGCTAATGGGGTTACAACCATGTGTGGAAGCTTGAATTCCATACTGTTAATACTCTCTCTTTAGGGACACACTCTACTTTTTTAACCATCAAAACTCTTTCCAAAATAGATGTGAAAGACAAGTTCCCCGAAGCAAGAAAAGAAATAGTAGATTTTGTTAGATAATTTGATTGTACCTGTGTTTCTACGTAATACTAGAATATCACAGAATAATTGTCCTGCATGTGACAGGACACCTAACATCGCATGCTGGGGGCCATAGTGATACAGCCTATTGTAATACTCCTAGAGTATAAAGTTTTAAGTTAAATCTCGGCAATAAAACTGCCTCATAAAACTTTACAGGTAACCACTGAAATGTCCAACACCAAGGTCAAGATAAAATAAACCACTAGGTAAAATACAGATCCACCATTTGCTATCTAAATTCCTTAGGGCTAGGGATTCAGAATATTTTGGATTTTAGAAAGTAATATTGTGCATGCATTGAATACTATGTAATGCCCCCAGTAAGCTCTGGAGCAACACCTGGTCTTTAAAAACATTAATATTTCTGCAGTGAAACATGTGGGTTTTCACACTAAGTGGGATAAATGAAGAACATCCATAACTTCACCTCATCGTAGGTCAAGTTTTGTCATCAAATTAGTTATGAAAAATTTTCAGTATTTTGAAAACTTTTGACTTTGGAATTATGGCTAAGGGATTGTGAACCTTATTTAAACACTAGACTTAAAACACCTTGCTTTTGAAGAGGACTTACTAATGTGGGACAATGTATATAATATAAAGCAGTTTTATTGAATGAAAAACTGAAAACAATATAAGTTTTAAAAGTAGGCTTCCTGGGATTTCAAAATACTACACAAAGATATAGAACAATGACAAGGAATCGGTAACAAAATAGTGGTTATTTCTGGGTGCTAATAGGGTAATTGGTGATTATCATTTTCTTCTTGGTACTTTGGTATATTTTCTGAAATTTCTATGGGAACTAGGAATCATTTTAACAGTGAACAGAGTGAGTTTAGTGTTATACCGTCTAAGTATGTTTCAAAGTTGGGGGCTCTGGCTCCCCCATCAGTCCCCAATCCGGGATGTCAGAGGGCATCCCCCTCTTGAGTTCCCAAAGGAGCCTCGCCAGCGAGGGCGTTTCTTACTGGAAAGGCCTAGAAGCCATCACTCTAGTGGTCTCTTCCAGAACACTCAGAACCGCAGCACCACGATTCTTATCTGTTCTGTCCAGAATGATGGAGAGATACTGGAAACCAAGCCCAGGACTCCCGTAACTAGCCCTGAGGGCGTAATGGGCAGTGGGCTGGTCTGGTCAGTCTACTCTAACTCCACCGATATGCTCCAAGGAATGAGGCTTTATGTAGTTTAATTGATTGCTAAGGAAGCTGCGAGTTTGGTTGCAGAGGCCGTTAATGCAGAATAGCTTGCTAATTTCAGAAGCAATTTAGAATCGGGACAGCCAGACTCCATAGCATTTGTGGAGCTTTCCCATCACTTTCAACATAATACTAAACTGCTTTGCTTAATGTATGGCTAATGTTCTTTGAGGGCAGGGACTAGATCTTATTCATCTTTATAATGGAGGTGCCTAGCTCAGTGCTCGGTGCAGTGTATACTATTCAGTAAATGCTTTTGACCCAACTGATACATTTAAAGGGAAATGCATGTGCAAATGCTCGTACTGTGTGTGTGTACCCATACGTGTCTGCATGTGTATAAATATCTAAATCTATTTCTATATCATCCTTTCATTTGTGTTTATTCATCCCTTCTCTGTAAAAGTGCCCAATGGGAGAGAGTAAGGAATTAGCCATAGTTAAAAAGGCCATTTAGAATTTCACTTTATAAAATCAGAATTCTAGGTTATAGAATTGTCAGACATCTTAGACAAGCATTTTGCAAGGCTAACGGCAGGTTAGACTCAGTTGTGCACTAAAAGAATGGCCCACTGTCCAGGTATTCTGACTTCTTTGATCTGGGAAAGTCACTGAAATTGCTGTTGTTTAGAGGTTCCTTGATGATTCTAATGTTCAGTCAGATTTAAAATCTACTGCCTTGAATTAACTGGGTTAATGATTTTCACAGAGGAAGGATTGCTCCCCCCAAGATATAGCAAAACAAAAACTTGTGTGTATGTATGGTGTGTGTATGTGTGCGTGTGTGTGTGCGTGTGTGTGTGTGTGTGTCTGTGGAGGGGGAGGGAAGCAAATTTCCAATTTACGCCCATGCAACATCTCATACGTAACTGTCTTCTCTGAGTCATATCTTGACGAGTATTGGAGATACTTCGGCAGTGTGCCAGGATGGAGACAGCTCTGGGAACCATTGCTCTACAGTCAGATGCTTCTCAAACTTTAATGTGGCTATTAATCAACTGGCGATCTTGTGAAAGTACAGACTTGGCATCAGCATCCTTAGAGGAGAAAACTACTGTTTATGAAATTATGATGATTTGGTCTGTTTTCTGGTCTATGTATTGGCAGCTTCATATCTGACATGACTCTAAAGCTGAACTCATAAAACTACCCTTTGGGAAGCTTGATGAGAGCAATTGCCAAGGGGCCACAGTCTGGGTGAAAAACAAATCTACCTAGAGTCACGAAAGGGGGATGCCTCTTCTTTATGAAGGAGACAGCAGGCACAGGGTGGAATCACAGAGAGAAACAGAAGCAAGGACTGAAAAGCAGGGATTCATGACCTCAAAGCCAGATGGCAACCTGTAGCAAATATTGCCTAGATTGTCAAAGTAACCCCACTTTGCCCCCAAAGAGGGGTATGAGTCTGATGCTTGGGCTGCTGCTTCTGTTGTCACCCTGGAAAACAAGCACGTGCCTAGGGCCCACCTGTGACACCCAGGCATCACCTGGTTACCCTGGGCCACCCCCAGATTTCCTCTAGGACCGGGGATCCACCCAGAAGCCAGGCTGTCCTCCTCTCCAGGCCAGATCCTACTTCCCAGAGGGAGGGTTAATATCCAGGGTATCAGGTACCTTCCTGAATATTGTACAGCTATAAAATGACAGGGAAAAGCAAGGGATTGACACTAGGTCTGCCTGCCTCTGAAACTCGTGTTTCTCACCCAACTGCTCATTTCACGCAGAGGAGAAAAACAGTGCTACCTTTCCAATTGGCAAAATAAAGCAAATACATAGATGAGTAGATCAATTTTAAAATTTGTGTACCCAACTTTCTCCATTGAAAGGTCCTTTGTTTTCATCATAAGTATCCCTTACAACTTGGAGGCCAGCTATCTTTTTACTATACTCATAAACATCTGGAATGGGATGAAAGTTTTGCTGATTCAGCTACACATTTAGATATCCTAAACCAACCACATTGCCCCCTCTGGGTGTTCCACAAAGAGAAAGTTGGATTCCAGGCTCTCTGCTGCAGGAATAAGTGTGCAAACTGCTCTTCTGTTAGTTCTCATTCCACACCCTGGTGGGAGGTGATGGATGGCATTTCTGGGTGCCCTCCTGGCATTCTGGTCCTGTTTATCTAGTCTCTGCCTAATCCCACATCCCCAGCTGGGCTGGGGGAGAACAAGGGACCTGCCTGCAAAAAATCGCTGTCAGTGGGACAGCTATTCACTAGACACTCACACATCCTCAAGCCCGGCCTTCCCACGGGGGTACATTGCATCCTTAGTGCTCTTCCAGCAGCTGACTCCGTTTCCCACTACGAGACAGGAGATTCGTGCTCAGGGCAACATCGCGGTACTTACTGCTTGTTCATCTTTCTTGGCACCCAGCAAATGAGAGGGAACTTCAACTCAGCCTGTGGAAACAAAAGCGAGCTCATTACTGGGCCTTACCCATCATGTTTTAATTCTGGTGAACATGCTTCTGTCGCTTCCTGTTAAAATGGGATACAGGTGCCAGCTTAGAGGAAACGACAGAAAGAGAATCAATCCAGGTCGATAATTGGTTTATTTCGGGAATGGGTGGGTGAGGGGACTTTTTCCCTGACATGCTGTCCTCTTTCTGTCAGCATTCATCCCATCTGCCTCAGGGAGCTGAGCAAACCTATCCTGAGCGAGCCTGGTTTTCCCTGGCTTGCAATTGTGTGCGTCCCCTGGGCACCCAAGGCGTGTTAACCCAGGCTCTGCTCTGGGGAGTCCACGTGCGTGTAGCAGAAGGAATGCTTTTCTTTTCAAAGTGTGACTTTGCCATGAAATATTTATTGGAAGTTACATTTATACACCGCTTCACATAGGACACAACATTTTATTTGTGGCTTGTACTCACTTGCGTAGGAGAGATGATTAGCCCCATTTACCATATAAATGAGCAGCAGAGACCCTGGGAGTATTCAATAAGGGCTTTACATCAATAATCGCATTTAATCTACACAGAGAAGCTAGGAGTTATAAAAGATATTACCCACGGGATCAGTTGAGGTTCCAGAAGGAAACAGATGGCACCCTCAAATTGGGTCATATGAGAATAGTTTAATAAAAAGACCGAAGAACCTAGGGGTAAGACGGGAATAAAGACACAGACCTACTAGAGAATGGACTTGAGGATATGGGGAGGGGGAAGGGTAAGCTGTGACAAAGTGAGAGAGTGGCATGGACATATATATATACACTACCAAACCTAAAATAGATGGCTAGGGCTTCCCTGGTGGCTCAGTGGTTGAGAGTCTGCCTGCCGATGCAGGGGACACGGGTTCGGGCCCCGGTCCAGGAAGATCCCACATGCCACGGAGCGGCTGGGCCCGTGAGCCATGGCCGCTGAGCCTGTGCATCCGGAGCCTGTGCTCTGCAACAGGAGAGGCCACAACAGTGAGAGGCCCGCGTGTCGCAAAAAAAAAAAAAAAAAGATGGCTAGAGGGAAGCAGCCGCATAGCACAGGGAGATAGCTCGGTGCTTTGTGACCACCTAGAGGGGTGGGATAGGGAGGGAAAGAGGGAGACGCAAGAAGGTAGAGATATGGGAACATATGTATATGTATAACTGATTCACTTTGTTATAAAGCAGAAACTAACACACCATTGTAAAGCAATTATACTCCAGTAAAGATGTAAAAAGGAAAAAAAACCAAAAAACAATGTGGGCAGAGTGTAGGGAATCCACAAAGGACAGTGAAGGACCTGAGGGGCCTGTTACCATATCTGAACCTGGAGGCGTCTGGGGAGCCAGTGGTCATATGAACCCAGAAACAGGGCTGGTGGGAAAAGAACTGTGGCTTCTAATTGAGGGACCTGCAGGGAGGGGGCTCTGGAGGGCAGAATAAAGATATGCATCTCAGGCTCCTCCTGCCCTGAATATCTTGCTGCTGCCGTTTCTCATTGGCCAAACTCAACAGGAAGCCAAGGGTGCGGAGCCATTGGCATGGTTTCTATCCATCAGCCTCCTGGGGCTCTCAGCTGAGTGTCGTGGAGTGTGGATCTCACTGTTAAAGAGAATGAGGCTCATGGAGGTTAAATTATGTGCCCAAAATCACCCATCTGCAATAAAAGCCCAGATCCATAGGACTCAAACATTCCATTTCTTAGCCAGTCACCATATTGCCCATTGAGTTGAGTCACTCCTAGATCATTCTGCCACCCATGTGTCCATCCATTCATCCTTTCATCTCTCCAATCACCATTGACTGAAAACTAACTTTGTTCAAATATTGTGCCCAATAAGAAACATCCCTTTCCCTCCAATCATGCCTAAAACTCAGTTTAAGGTAGATTCTGCATCCCCTATGATGGTTGTTATTAAAGTGCTTTATAAAACATGCAGATAAAACAAAACAAAATGAATCCTAGCTCTGCCTTGGACAGCCAGGGGAATCTTCACGAAGGAGATAATATTTGAGCTGGATCTTGCAGAATATGTCAGCATCTTCTTAGCTTAGAATTAGGGAAGGTGTTCTGGGCCAATGGGGTGCCATTTGCAAAGATGTGAAGATGTTAGAATACATAGTGTGATATAGAGGCTTTGCACAGCTTGGTGGGACCACAGAGGCCAGCAGCTTGGATGTTGGTAGCATGTGGGAAAAAGCTTAGGAAGGTCCACTGGGTTTTTAAAAAATATCTATCTATTTATTTATTTAGGCTGCACTGGGTCTTAGCTGTGGCACGCAGGATCTTCACTGCGGCATGTTTTTAGTTGTGGCATGTGGGATCTTTAGTTGTGGCATGTGGAACCTGGTTCCCCGACCAGGGATCGACACAGTCCCCCTGCATTGGGAGCAAGGAGTCTTACCCACCCGACCACCAGGGAAGTCCCGGTCCCTTGGATTTTGATTGTCAAGGACCATGTATGACAAAGGATGGGATTTGGACTCGAGCCGTGGGATCTTGGACCAGTAACTGCAGGAAAGTTACTAAAGAACTGGGACTAAGCTCCAGGTCCTCAGACATCCTGTGTTCTACCCCACAGCATCTCTCACCATGTGCTTCTAGGTCAATGAATGACACAGGGAAAGGGGAGGCTGCTGTTAGGTACTCATTCACTGACCGTTCTGTATGGATAGGGTGTGGAGTTATCTAGTTCATGGCCTCCTTGTACGTTGTCTTGTCCATGGGGGTGAGGAAGAGGACTTCATCAATGTAATACAAACAATGGACATCAAATACCGGAAGAGTCCTGGACTGAAAGTTGAGGGACTCTGTTTGGTTCCAGTGCTGTCATTAACCAGCACTGGACCTTGTAGGAGCAGCTGGCATCTCCTCATTTATAAATGGTAATGTCCATATGATCCTTTTCTGGTATTATTTTAAGTGTGAAATAAGCTGGTACCTCTGAAAATACCTTACAAACTATAAACATTATGGAAATACAGATATACAATTCCTTGCATAACAAAGTTTGCAAGTCGTTTTAACATTGGTCATGTTATATTTGGGTATCTCATGTTATTGACATTGATTTGTGGATATTACTGTTTAGAGGAATGAGATGACTTGATTATAGTCATACAGGTCAATTTGCAACCCCTTCCTGACTTTGGGAGCATTTATGACTTTAAATGTCTTACATATATAGTCTCTTCATTCCTTTCAGTGCATTGACCAGCAGGGCTAAAGTTGTGTTGAAATGAGATCAAATAAGTAGATCTTTATAGAGGGCTCCCCATGTGCCTGGTTCTTGGCTAGCGCTTATGTACAGAGTGAAGGAATCACAAGGTACAGGACAGTTTCCTCGAAGGCTTGCTGCCTTGGATCAGTAAGAAGTACTGGCCACAGGGAGGTCGGGGAAGCTGCTTTCCAACCCTGCTCTGGCCATCCACGGTGTAGCCTTGAACAAAGCATTTGGAATGTTCTGGGCCTCATTTTTTTTTTTTTTTCACCTGAATAATGAACAGGTTGGGCCCAATAGGTTTCTTCCAGCTCAAAGATTCCTCAAAAAAGTTCCATTTAAAAACTACAATCCCTTCCTACTTGGTGATAGAAAATGGCTTTAAAAAGTTGGAAGTAGGTTATTATGTTTCTCACATTTTATTTTCTTCTCTAATAGAGCTCCTTGCAGAGCAAAGTTGCAGAAAGACTTTGACAAAGTGTGAACACCTAGGGCATCAGCGATATTCAGGGAAGACACTGGGGAAGGAATTCTTAGCTTTTGCTTTATATCTAAACCTTTGTAAATTATTCAATCTGCAACATCAGTGTTTATTAGGTTTGTATTTTAAAATCTTAATAAAAGTTCAAGGAGATATTTTACTAGCAGCTTTTGAGAGATGTGAGCAATCTATTGTACAAAAATAATGTTAAAATGTCATGAAGAGAGTCCAACTTTGCTGGCATTTGAAAAGCAAAATTTGGGGACTTAGTGACCCATATCAGAAGATGAGTCAGCCAAATGGTGTCATCAGCACGACAGAATGGATAGCACTCCACAAGGTGAAGAGCTCTTTGATCTACTCAGAATGTCTAAGTCCTGTCTGAGAATGCTACCATCTTATCTGATCTCAGTCACTTTGTAAAGGATGTGGTGAGAACGGGATGTGGTGAGTCAGACAGAATTTCATGCCCATAGGCTTTACAAACGTAACATATTATAGAAAAGATAAGACCCGTCCCTTCCTGACATGCGTATTTAAAAAAACAAATGGAATGAACATTGAACACCGACTATGTGTCCTCAGCTTCTATCACAGTAACCCGATATGATCTGTATTATCATCCTTATTTTATACAAAACCAAACTGAACATTCACAGGTGGTAGGTAGCCTGCTCTACAAGTTGGTACTGCAAACCATTGGCCTTGAAATGTTTCAGTTACATGTTGAGATGCCTATCTACCTGCTCTGAGCCTCAGTTTGCTTCTCTTTAAAATGGGTGTAACTCAGCAGCCATCTGTAGGGCTCTTGTTAGGATTACATGAGAACATAAGGTATCTAAACGTAGAGGAATGGTAATTCACATTAACTTAAACTTTTAAGGTTAATTAAATGCCCTATATCACTTTTGGGTTTTAGTCTCCAGAAATCAGAAGTGCTTACCTGTAGTTCATGACCACCAGGTGAGGGAAGCATGGATCCTCATACTTATCAGAATGACCTGGGAAACTTTAAAAAATATTGATGGCTCCAAAAGTTTGAGTCAGTTCTTCTGGGCTAGAGCTCAGGTATTGGTATGTTAAAAATGCCTCAGTTATTTTAACGGGCAGTGAGGCAGAGGAAGTGGATATAAGAACGTCAGGCCACTCATTTCCGTCTGCACCCGCCACTCACCGACACTTCTTACCCTTATGGAAAATACCAGATAACCACACTTCCATTCTCCTTGCAGTCCTAAGCTCATCCTAAATGGAAATACAGGAACTGCCACTGCTCATTAAGAATTCTCCATACATTTAGAGCTATTTCTGAGTTAATTTTCAGTGAAATGTTGAAAGGAAATCTACCACATCCCAAAATTTATGACACAGGTGAGAGTGGGAAAAGCCACCAGACAGCAATTTCTCAAATGTCTCAAAGACAGCAATCAAAGCTTCAAGTAACCCTGACCCCTACTTGGGGCATGATAATGGGAGGTAGGGGGAAGGACTTCCAGGCTGAGGAGTCCCTCAGGCCTGCAGGTCTTTCTCCAGGAAGCTTCAGGATCTAGAGATGATCTGAGATAAAAGAGCATCATTAGATGCCTGCCTTTCTTGCCTTCACTCAGGGACCTCGAGAGGCTGTGGTGCCCCAGAAATGGGGAAATCTCATTGTGTTTTGCACATTCATTTTCTATAGGAACAGAGGCATTGATTTCAGGTTCTCTTCCTAGTTAGCCACGGAAATAAAGCCAAAGCACGGCTCTTGCTGTCAAAGAGAAGTGACGCTCAGGTGCCATCAGTCAGTCACAGCAGGGCACTTATTACAAATGATACTAACATGTCCAGAGTTGGCTCTGCCCTAGGGATT
Organism: Phocoena phocoena; assembly: GCF_963924675.1. Lineage (NCBI taxonomy): Eukaryota > Metazoa > Chordata > Mammalia > Artiodactyla > Phocoenidae > Phocoena > Phocoena phocoena. Next base: position 101,051,098 of record NC_089223.1, on the reverse strand, counting down.
CTGCCTGCATCCTGCCTGCACCAAGAAACCGCACCGTGCCTGCAAGGTCCCACGGTAGGGAAGCGACTGGGTAAGAAGAGACCCTGGGCCCTCGAGGAGTCCACAAAAGGAGGCCACCTTTTTTCATAATGCCTATTTACTTCTCCAACAAGGGAAAATACTGACTGTGTTAAAAGGTAGAAGCCAATGCAGATCTAATCATAAATACCAAGCTGAGCACTAAAATTGCTTGAATGTACACCAGGCTTCAAAGCCTAAGCAAAAGAGCTGGAATATGCTCATAATTAATTTTGCCATAGAAATCTATGGTTTGATTTCAAGAATAGAGTTCCCATGGGGTTTCTAGGCCCCTAGGCTTCTGGAGCTCCTTGGAGGTCCAAAATGAACCCCAGTTTGAGAAACACAGTTCCATCCTATGTTGCCTCCCTATAAGGCTCTTTCACTCCCCTCCAGGTATAAAGAGGGTCATGTCAAAGACAGGTGCACAACATGGCTAAGGTCCTGAGAGTAAAGGAGTTCCTGCCCTAATCATCCATTTTGGCCAAATAATCCCACCATTTTGGAGATGATAATCCCAATAATTAGCTCATTTTGTAGGTTGAAGAGCATTTGGTAAAGGCCATGGATTTAATGGTTAAAACACATCAATATTTCAGAAAACTGAAATAAAGGAAACAGGATTCTACAGCCTGGGAGCATGCTTAAGACCTCCAAAGAATGTACATTAAATATGGGCATTAAAACAGAATGGCTGTTTCTGAGCCCATAACCCACCTGGGGTCTCAGTGGATGTGTTAGGAAAGAAAGACTTTTTTAAATAAATAAATTGGATTTGGGGGAGGATCTTAATCCAAAAATAATTAATACCCCTATGGTATCATAAACAGTTTAAACAATTGGAAACAAATAAAGCAAAAATCATATTTCCTTGTTATCCTGGAGAACTGTTCTCCACAGGGACTTCACCCATGCTACCAAACTGAGCTTGCAAAGAGACATTTTTATCATAAATATTTCTGCTGCATTTCAACCTGATCTGAAATTAATATTTCATGAGGGGAAAACAATGCTTTTTATAGTAAGGACATTTTTTTTTTGCTCTCAAACATTTCTCACTTATTCCTCGAAGATGAAGCCTATAAAAATACTGGCCTCTGTTTATTGCAAAGTTTAAGAAACATCATTCTAATAATGACAATGTACCTAAATAGATATAGGAAATGACCAGAAGCAAACTAAGAATTGTTGAAGAAGATATTAGAATCAGTCATAAAGCCAAGACGTAGTTGTGCAGCTAAACCTGGGTCAAGGCTGGAGGAGAGGGTCTAAATTAAGGGTTGATGCTTTTTCCCATGAAAACAAGAAAACAAGAAAAGAAATTAATATAAAATACATGCAACATACATCTGATTCCCTGCACAATCACACCTAACATATGAACAGTGGCGGTTGTCATTTGGAGTTGAGGGAGGGTGTGAAATGTGTATATTTTGGGAAGAGGGCCAGGAAGTGTGTGTGTGTGCGTGTGAGTGCACACGCACGCCTGGTGCACGAATTTTGAGCAAACATGTTGAAACCAAGATTTCTCAGATGCAGATATTTATTAATTTGGTCACAACTGTATGTAATTTTCCTCTATTTTCTTATCACAAATTAGAAAGTTACATTTTAGAGATACTCATACTTAGAGAAAGATATATGCTGATTGGATTTCTAATTCTATATCCTGGTCAGACCAATCAGCTAAACTTAATTAAATATAACATTTAATTTTATTGCATTTCCAATGAATGGAGGCATTTGAAGTCAAATGGATTGTTATTACAGATTTTTCTTGAGGGATATGGGAGATTTCTTTCCTAGTTTTTCTGCTATTAAGTATGGGCATATATTAAGAAAAAGATTTTGCAACTGTCTTGGTAACAAGTAACTTCCCTTAAATATCTCAAGGCATTTTCATGTGCATCCATTTTTTATTTTAAATGATTTTGAAAACACCCTTAATGAACTGATGCAACCTATCGTTTCGGAATTTATCACTCTTGGTGCTTTTGTTTTCAAAAGCCATCTCCTTTTCTCTTCTGCAGAAAGGGTTGCCTTCTTTCAGTAGTAAGATTTTTTTCTTTTCCGTCTTCCCCCTATTTTGTAGTAAATAGCTTCTTTCTTTATCATCTCTTTTCTTCATTCACTCATTTTGTTTTCACGTATGCCTTTCTTCCCTCTGTCCTCCCTTCCTTCTTCCTTAATTTCCTCTTCCTTTCCCCCATCCTTTCTCTTTCTGCTCTCTTATCATTAAAGTTATTTAACTGTTCAATAAAATGAAGCTGTAGGAAAATAACATGTAGATTACCAAGAGCCTAGTTTGATGTTTTCTTATTTTTTTCAAAATTTAACTGTTTACCTTGCCCCTTTTTTCATTTAGCTCTCATAAATGATGATTAGGGGCAGGTACTGCCAGGCCTAGATCAATCAGAATATCCCCAACTGTGATGAATTCTCCATTGATTGATTAATGCATTGGGGCAGAACTGAAGGCAAATTTTAGAGAAAAGAAAGATATAAGAAAATAAACTGAGATTCAGGGATGGATCTATCTATTTATCTATCAATCACAACTTACAGGCCAGCCTACTTCCCATGAATATCTCAAGTCCAAAGGTGGAAGCATCATCATTCTTTAAGCAGTCATTTACAAGACACCTGCTGTATGCTAACCATTTCTGAGGAACTGTTTCACCATAAGAAGGACTTCAAAGAAGTTTGAGGGAAACTTAAAAATCCAAAGAAGAGGCATGAAAAGCCAGGACTAAGAGTAATATAATTTAATAATAATAATGATGATGACGGTGACGACACCATTTACTGAATGCCAGAACCCTATGTAGGACATCCTGTTTAATTTATATTCCATTGTAAGGCAACAATCCAAGTGACCCAGATTTTTCAATATTGAACAATTCTGTCATTTTTTTCAGGGAGAGGCCTCTTGAGCCAAATCTGTCAAGCGAACAAATGCACAATATGGATTAAGATGAGATCATCACTTACTTTGTAACTTCAATGCATTTAGAACCTAACTTCTGAGCTGAACTTCCTCCATGTAATTAATGCTTTCTTTGTCCCTTCTTCTATTCAGGATCACTCCCCTAGCCAGATGTGAGGCAGGTCTCTAAGCCCAGGTACGTTGAGTTGTACAGTGAATTGTACAACTTGAGCCTCATTTTTTTCTAATCAGAAAAGTGGGGATATAAATCCTCATGCTCCTTTGCTCAAAGGATTCTGAAGACCAAATGAGATCATGGAAGTGAGAGTATTTTGTAAATTATAAACTGTTAGACAAGTCTAGTTCAACAGATAATTATTGAGTAAATTCTATGCATCAGTGCCATGAAGGATGCAGGATATGTAATTGGCGAGGAAAGTATTCTAAAGGAATTTCAGAGGAGTAATACATTTTGAGAGTTGGAAGATACTACCAAGGCTTTGATAAATGGCTGATTAAAATAAATGCAAAAATGATGAGATTAACTTTCTGTAGAAATCACCTCAAAATAGGACTTCTTTAGATCAAAATCCTTAAGAAGAGACAAACCCCCAAAGATTCTAATGACGGTTCATCTGAATATAAAATAAACTCATGATAACTGTGCTAAAAGTGATTACTATAGCCACCATCATTTACTTTGCACTTAATAATTGCTAGACACTATAATATGCACTATGCTGCTTACATACTGCATCTCACTTATCACCACAAATTCAGAAGGTAGGTATTGCAATTCCAGTTTATAAATGATAACCTAAAGTTCTGAGAAGTTAAATAACTTGTCTAAAATCATCCTGCCGGCAAGTAACAGTCTGAATTCAAACCCAGGTTATCTATTTCTCAAAGGATGGATGTGGTGGTTTAGTAGAGAGAGCTTGGGAACAGAAGTAGGAGTTTGGGATAAGGAGAGTGTGGAGGTGTTCTCTGGGAAGTACCAGAGAGATGGAGCTGCTCAGGAGCTCCCTGGACTTGCCCAGGAGTAAGAGTGTCCTGCTCTGTGAATATTCATAAGCAGACTGGCTCCCAGGTGCCTATCAAGGCATCAGATCATCAGTAGCTGGGCAAATCCAGTTATTGCACTGACGGCTCTGACTTGGCTCTCACCTTCTGACAGGCATTTGATATCCTCTGTAGATTTGCCTCCTGGGAGGGAACTTACAACTAAAATATACTTTATTTTATTTTTTATTGAAGTATAGTTGTTTTACAATGTCTTATTAGTTATCTATTTTATATACGGTAAAATAGATAACTAACAAGGACCTACTGTATAGCACAGGGAACTGTACTGATAATAATCTATAAGGGAAAAGAATCTGAAAAAGAACATATATACATATATATGTATATATGTGTGTGTGTATGTATGCATATGTGTGTATATAGTAGGTCCTTATTAGTTACCTATTTCATATGCAGTAGTGTGTATATGTTAATCCCAACCTCCTAATTTATCTCTCCCCCCTTTCCTTTTTGGTAACCATGTTTATTTTCTATGTCTGTGAGTCTCTTTCTGTTTTGTAAATTAGTTCATTTGTATCTTTTTTTTATATCCCACATATAAGTGACATCATATGATATTTGTCTTTCTCTGTCTGGCTTACTTCACTTAGTATGGTAATATCTAGGTCCATCCATGTTTCTGCAAATGGGCTTATTTCAATCATTTTTATGGCTGAGTAGTATTCCATTATATATATATATATATATATATATATATATATATATATATATATACACACACACACACACACACACACACATACACACACCACATCTTTATCCATTTATGTGTCAATAGACATTTAGGTTGCTTCCTTTAACACTTGAATGAAGTCACAGAACATGGATGTATACGCCAGAATACCAGAGTGAGACAATGTCCTGAAGTCCCATGAACTCTGAGTTCCCTGCATAAAATTAGTCTTCTGAATCTGCAAAGTTGATGATGAAATGCAGATCCTGGGGGACTCCAAAAAAGCTCAACACTCTCAGAGGCTGGGCTTGGGCTACTAGCCATGCTTCATCTTTATCTCATGCTAAATTCAACAGAGAAGGCACCACAATTAAGGGCTGTGCCCTCATGCACATGGATATTGAACTTCCATGTTATGCCCAGAACTTTTGGTTCATCGCATTTTGTAGGGCAAACAGCTATGCACAGAGCCATTTAAACATGGTAGAATTCTAATTCCCATGCTTAGGTGTTTGGGAAACAATGTTTCAGTTAGCATCACCAATGAAATACAAAAAACAAAACTCACATACACATTTTACTATTGCTTATGGTATATCTGGGAGTCCTAAAATGCTTTTGGTTAGTTGAAAGGAAAGTGATGCTGTGATCATGATTCTGAATACATCCAGCAGGGCATTGATGACGTTCAGTGCAAAGAGCAGGGGCTTGGGATTTCCATAGACCTGGCTTCTCATTCCGGTGTGAAATCGACAATGTATGGAGTTTCTCTGAACCTTGGTATCCTGTTTTATAGAGTAAGAATAAGTATATCTATTAAAAAATGAGAAAGAGTGAGTATGCACCATCCAGTGCATAGCAGGCACTCAAATGGTCATTGCTATTTGGAGAGCATGATTAAAATTAAGTTGAATAAACATGGTGATGATTCCCAAAGTATCCTGTCCACAAAAGTAACAAAAAGAAACAAAAATCACAAAAAATTTCTATGATAGCTGTTTCCCACAAGTCTGTTTTTCATGATTATTTTTCTTTACTAAGCTAGTCATATCTAACCTTTATAACCTGATGTTTCTCAGTCTTATTGATAACTTACTTCCCCAAATCACTGAAAATTATGTTTAATCTGTTAAAAATCTTAAATATAATTAGATTCAATTAATTATCTCTGTTTAGTAATTCACCCCTTTTGACCATTCTCTCTTTCTCATGCTAGGACGGGTAGGCACGGCTTGGAGCAACTGTACAGAGCTCAGGTCTTGGTGGACCTTGGCAACTACCTGCGAAGGTGAATCTCACTGTTTTATGCGATGGTATTCATAAAAAGATACTGCCAGATCTAGCTCAGCTACTTGCTGTGACCGTGGCAACAACACTGTACAGCTGCCATTTATCCATTTCCTGAATGTTTCCTCTGTGTCAGACACAATACATACATTCACTTTCATCCCCATAGCAATCCATAGCATGTATTAATCCACCCAGTTTCAAACTACAAAATACCAACCAAAGCTAACCAAAGCTCAGAGAGGTTAAGCCACTTACCCCCAAACAATAATGAAGTCATACACCACATTCATATTCACTTTTGACTGATCTCAAAGCCTTCTCTCCATATCACCATACTGTCCATCCTCATCAACTTTTTGAGCCTCAGTTTCAACATCTAATATTGCCCTGCCTACTTCATTAAGTTAAGATCATTAAATTTAAAAAAAGTGTCCAAAGACTCTGTCAATTCTACAAGGCTATGTAACTGTGTTATATTACTATTCTCTAATGAGATTATTAAAATAAAATATTCATAAATTTATCTGTATTAATAAATTCCATGCTAATTGTGAGCATGTTTTAGGAAGAAGGCCAGAGCTAATGTAGGGTGAGGAAAGGAAAGTAATGGAGAAAGGGCCAACATTTATTGAGCACATACTAAGTATTAAATATATACCATATGTCATTTAATATAGATATTATATTATTGAGGCTAAAGAGTTGTCAATACAAGTGATATAATCTTGCTCCATTATGAAGATGCAGGAATTGAGGATTTCAAGGAATAAGGTAGCATATATGGTCAAGCTACAGAGTTTGGATCCTAATCAATGTAGTCAGATGTTAAATCCTACTGTCTTTCCAAGACAACACCTGACTCATGGCAAAGTGAGCTAGAGATGGGGTCCTAGGTATAAAGCCAGGGGTGACCAGATGGTACAGAAAACCATAAGCTTTGGTTTTAGAATGGTCTTATTCATAGAATCATCTGAGAGGGCTCCTTGGAGAAAAGAAAAAATAATGTCACCACTAGGAGGGCTGGTGTCAAAGATGCCAGGAATGGACTCAAGGTGAATTCTGTGAAGCTGCAAAGGAACAGTGGCCACCGTTCATATTAGTGAGAACCAGGTGCAAATCAGTGTAGTTTTGAATTCTGTTACTGATATTAGTGATTGGACAACCTTGAACATTAACTTGGACCACTCAAGTTCTTCTTCTGTAAACAGGGAAAACAATATCTAAGTCTCAAGTTTGGGTATAAGGGTTAAATGAGCTCATGCCTATAGACTGATTGGCAAGAGACATAGTTAAATAAACACCAGTTGCCCTTCTTGCTTCTCTAGGGAAAGTTTTATCTTTAGTTTCTCAGAGGATTTCTGAAGCTTTGTCGTTTCTCTGCTGACCTCCAGTTTGTCTGACTTACAATTGATTTCCTGATTTTTGAAATGACTATTCCCTGTGGTTTGGGTGGCCCTTGGGAATCCAAAGGAACAACATCGTTGAGGGAGATAATTAGATAAGTAACATTGGTACATTGTAATAAAATCAGTACTGATAAAGTTCAGCTACATCAGTATCTTTTAAAGTATAGATACTTGGATGACACTTATTCTCTTTTCTGTCTTATTCCAGCTTACTATTTGTTTGTTCTCTCTAAGAAGAAGAGGCATCTAGAAGAGATACCTCCTGGTACCCCTGGAGGGTAGGTATTTCACCCCAACTTCACTCTCCTGCTTGGGTTCCTCATCCCTGCAGAGGGAAAATGGTTAGTATGATTAAAAAGTCCACACTCCTCCAGACCAACACAGAAAGAAAACCATCTCAATTTAGAACATTTAAAAAATATACACCCACAGAAGCTCCAGGAGTTAACTTCTACTTTCAATAGCCCACTTTGGATAGAGGCTGCCTTTCTAGATGGCTGTCATAATGAAGGTCAGCCAAGAAAGCCAGTGACTAGCCTGGTCTTCAGATTTTAGTAGCCAACAGTTAGGGGGTTCAAGCTCCAGGAAGGGAAGATTGAAAACGTTTCATCTTTCAATTTTTATGGGTCGGTATCTTGGTTCCTTCTTCCAGCAGAGGAAGGAATCTTTAAAAACTGATTAAGGGAGCTGGCTTTCGTTATGTCCGTCAGATGCTTTATAGAAGGCCCAGCATTCCATGTTAGAAAAACCTTTTATTCTTGACCTCAGCTCTTTCTTAATGATCCTCTATGACAGTGAGATGACCACTCAGACGAGGCTGGCCTACGTAGTTTACCTGAACAGCGTGGGGATCGCAAACAGCCTTGTGCTGAGATGTCCCTTGCGTCGGGGGTCCGTGGCAGCATCACAGAGAAGTCCAGCAGCCGGTGATCCAAGAGGCAGGGGGTTAAAATATTCTCAGTGGTAAGCAGTGTCCTTTAGCAGAAAGCTCCTCCTAGGTCCGTTTTAGGTTTGGTTTCCTGTGAAATGCAGCCACAGAACTTGGGTGGTGTGACCTGTGTAAGGGAGGGACTTCCTCTTCTTGAGTTCAAGTGCAATGAACAAAACTACAGGAGGCTGAGGTCTCCCAACCCAAAGAGTGTCCTTAAAGACACCCAATATCCTCACATGGCACTTCGACATTACCAGAACGTCCTGAAGCTTTGCTGAGCAACGTGAAGGCATAGGGATTTTGTTTATCTTGTTTCACATACACATGAAACACTGATTATCTTGTGACTTGATGTTGCCAATGGCTTTCTGAGACCCCCCCGCCCCCCACCACAAGTCACATGGACCAAATCCCTCATGTATGATGGAGAGAACTTGGGGTTTGGGATAAGAAATGCCTGGCTCTTCTTCTTGCTGTACTACACATCAGTTATGTGATCTTGAGCAAATTGCAGTTTATTTCTCAACTAGTGTCCCTGCCTATGATTGAGGGATAGTAATATTTCTATTTTAGAGAGATTCCAAGAAATGAACAAAATGATGTTCATTTGTTCAATAAATACAAGGAGCAAGGTTTGGGGCACATATTAGGTGCTCAGTATATTTTAATTTTGCTCCACCTTAATCCTGGTTCATTTAAACTGACAGCAAGTCCTTGTCAAGTGCCTGCTGTTCTCTTGGTGCTTGCCACGTGATACTCTAGTTTTATACAAATTAATGTTTTATATGAAATGATGTTGAACTCCAACATTATTTCAGATATACTCAAAGGCAGAAGTTTATATTTTCTTGGATATATAACTCTGATTTTGACTTATCATATGTTCCGAAGGTAACACTAAAATAAGTACTCATTAAATGTTACTTATATGCCAGGTACTGTGCTGGGCAACTTAAAGGCATTATTCTACTAAATCTTCCTGATAATTAGGTGAGGAAAATATGTTTAAATCCCTTTTGTAATTGTGAACGCTGAAGCCTAGAGAGATTCCATAATTTACCCACTTTATCAATTAGCTTTTGCTGCATAAGGGGTTTAAAGCAATAACCATCTTATTTAGTTCGCTATTGTGTGTGGTCGGTAATTTGATCTGGGCCTGTGTTAGTTTCCTGGGGCTGTGATAACAAAGTTTCACAAGGTGGGTGACTAAAACAACGGAAATGTGTTGTCACGCAGCTTTGGAGGATAAAGTCTGAATTGAGGTGTTGGCAGCGTTGGTTCCTCCTGAGGGCCGTGAGGGGAGGATAAATGGCGGTCTTCATCTTTACACAGCATTTTCCCATGTCTGTGTCCACATTTTTCCTTTTTTTTTGGCTGCACCAGTGCAGAATATGTGATCTTAGTTCCCGGACCAGGGATGGAATCCGTGCCCCCTGCATTGGAAGCGCAGAGTCTTAACAGCTGCACCACTAGGGAAGGCTCACATTTTTCCTTCTTTTAAGCACACTAGTCACGTGGAATTAGGGCTTTTCCTAATGACCTCATTTTAACTTGATTACCTCTTTAAAGACCTTGTCTCCAAGTAAGGTCATATCTGAGGCATTGGAGGTTAAGACTTTAATATATGAATTTTGGGGGCGGGGACACAAGTCAACCCCAGAGCAAATTTGATTTATAGTTTTGTTTGAGAAACTGATTTCTGATGAATAACCATTCTATGTGAAAGGTTTAATTCTTAATTGACTTCCTCTCTCTAAAGCCAAGACAATGTGTTGGAGGAGAAAAAAAAAGAAAGATAGCAAAGTCTGACCTAACCTTACCACTGTCCTATTATTCTTGCTCTCGTTTTCTTTTGAATTTTTTTGAATAAAATAAATTTAGGTGATAAATAAATTTGCAGGTCCTGGATAAGCATCCCGATATTCTGTGGTGCTGGGTTTCTTCCTTTCAGTCAGTGGTGACTGCCAACCAAGTTCAGGCTCCTGTCACACAGCTGGTTTCAGGGTGGTGTCAAGCCTGGAGTTGCACTGTGCCACTTACACAAACATGCCGGAAACACAAGAGGTTGTCCACCACCATCATGGTAGGTGTGTTATTTTATAAACTCCTGGTTGAAGGTACTGTCTCCTGCAATGGATCAAAATCTCTGTATTTTTTACTAATTGTATGGGAGCTCCTGTGTCGAAACCTGGGTTAATTGGCTCCAGCATTTCTGATTTATTATAGCTTAGCACCTGTTTATGTGGGTGCCTTGGGCAGTCTGACTGCAGCCCTCTGAGAGGGGCTCACCTCAAGTTAATTGCCTTTCCCTTCTGGACACACCCTATGAGCCCCCCATGTAGCTGTGTTCACCCTTTTGCATCACTGTGGCATTTTTGGAAGGGGAAGAACCTTAGCTGAACTTAAGTCTTGTCCCCTGCTGGATTTCAGGCATGCTCCCTTTCACCTGGGTCTGTTTTACCGTTGGACAATTTCCTGGCTGCTAAGAAGTAGCTTCCTGGGGAAAAATCTCAAACACAGACACAGCTGACATTCAAACACATCTGGTCATATCCGGGGAACTAAAGCAGGTGGGACTATTCCCATGGAAGTCTCTTTTTCCCAGAAGGAGTCTTCAGATTTTCCCTGCTTCCTGGGCCAACCACCGTGACACATCCCACAGAAAGGCAGACCCCAACATAAGGAAATCCAGGACTTAGTGTAATAGCTCACGGGTCAGAGGTGAAGGGCTATTCTGAACATAACATGGCTCCTGACCTTTGGCTTTATCTCCTGGCCTACTTTTGTTGCATCCACACCTAAATTCTTTAGAAATCACAGAGGTGAAGGTGGTAGTAAATGCCGAAAGAGCTTTCCCCTAAAATCTGTGCTCAATTTCCTTAGACTCCTCTAATTCTTTATTCACAGAAATGATAGGAGTTTTATCAATGAATGAATACCCATTAAATATGAACTTATTGCTTAGGTCACCTTATTTTTCCCCAGGAAGGTCTCATGGGGTTAACATGAAAAATTAAGACCTCAGTATATACTAGACATTGTTCTAGGCACTTTGCATAAAAGCATAATTTAATCACCACAATGATGTCTCCATGATGGTATCATAATCGCTATTACCCATTTGAATACAAAAGCAGAGTCTTGTCACACTGGTGATAGATTCATTTGTCCGCACTGTCTCCAGGTGTCCCTTCCTGGCTTTGGCACCATGATGGCTCCAGAACATTAGTGGCTTTGTCCTATGAAGGCCATGGGAAAAGTAGAGACTACTGTACCCAGTGAAATGCCAGTGAGAAAGAAATACTTAAAAGAAAGCACTGTGAAATGAATGAATGATTCAGAATAAGAGGACAGAGAGTGGCCTGGGTTGTATGAGATGGGGGTTTCTTTATGTAATGTGTTTTGGGGTTGAGTCTTTGCACAGGTCACATTTCAGCTGAAGCATGAGTGGTGAAAAGAATCCAGCCAAATGTAGCTCTGGAGAGAAGAGATTTTTTAGTAGAGGGAACCAAGAGATAAGCTTTAGGGGTATATATATCTTAATAAATTTTACACTTCTTGAGGCTGACTGTAGTTGTTTCTCATCTTGCAATACATCATAGTACCAAGAACCCACCTTGCATCACCCAGCAATAGTTGAACTGAATTGGCTATAGACTAAACCTCTAACTTTAAAATGAAGAAGTGGAGTCCTTTTGAGGTGAAGTGACCAACCACTCTGGTGAGTTGGGGGAAGAACCAAGACAGTAACCCAAGTTCCAATCACTTAGCCAAATCTCTTGCCAGGCCAACATAGCTATGTCTCCTAATTCTATGAAAATGGTGGCCATAGCTAGCCATTTATCTTGAGCAGAGCCTTGTTTAGACAAATCTGGCTAGGAATGTGACATCATCCCCACCCCACCCCCCCACACACAAATCTGCTATAGATCATTTGCTAAACACTTTTCCCAGAGGTTAAAAACTGTAGTATTCTTAGACCATTCAGGCAAAATCGCTCCCTATCCACGCATGGCCTGAATCATTGCCAGCATCGCTAAATTGACAGGGCAAAGGACCTCATGCCATCTGTCTTCACATTGGTTGAATTTAGGTATTGAAGTGAGAATCAAATTAAGAAAAAGGAAAACAGCACAAACACTGCTGTGGAATCCTTGATGGGCTTCGCTCAGCCTGTATGATTAACAACTTTTGCGGGGGACAGTGGGACAAGGCAGGGCTCAGAGTAGAGGAAGACAGAAATAAAGTCAAGCTCCACATCCAAAATGGAATTGGACCTTTGGCTTTTAAAAAAGTAGTAACAGGACTTTTAATCTCTTTAATTCTCTCTCTCTCTTTCTCTTTTTAAGACTGCCTTTTCCAAGAGGAAGGAGAAGGAAACTAAAATTACTGTCGTCGCTAAGACAAATAGGAATAATAATAGCTGATATTAGTAAAGTAACTACCATTTTCAGACTCTCTTCTTAAACTTTGTTTTTCTTCATATGTATCTTGGTCCTTAATGCCTCTTTGAGACTCAGTGAAGTTCAATTACAAGTCTTGCCTGGGATCCACAGCTGGTAAGCCATTGAGCAAGGACAAACTCACATCTCTAGCCTTCATGTTGCTTTTGCCCCAACCAGTAGTTTTTCCATCTTTAAAAGGAGGAAACAGAGGCATGGCAAAGTATAGTCAGGACCAAATTCACGGTTAGCAGCTATAAAGCTGATCTCTGTTCTTGAGGCTGGACTTGTCTGCACAGTCCTTGCTGCTAGCTCTGTGATGGGAACCTTCTGTGACTCTGGGATTTTCTAAGAGGCAGTGGGAGCACAGCTCTTTAATGATTTCATGTCAAAAATCCTGCAGATACTTTATAGCAGCCAGAGAAAACCTAGTGTCCTTAGCTCAGGCTACTGTAACAAAGTTCCAAAGACTGGAGGTAGGAGTCGGGGTGACTTATAAACAACAGACATTTTTTCCTCACAGTCCTGGAGGCTGGAAATCTGAGATCAGGAAACCAGCATGGTTAGGCTCTGGTGTGTCCCCTCTTCCAGGTTGCAGACTGCTAACTTCTCATTGCATTCTCACAGGGTGGAGAGCAGAGGGAAGAGGCAAGCTCTCTTGTGATTCTTATACGGGTGTTAATCCACTCGTGAGGATTCATGACCTCATGTAAACATAATTACCTCCCCAAAGCCCCACCAACAAATACTACCACATTGGGGAATAGGATTGCAACATACAAATTTTGAGAGGTCCGTTACAACTAGAATCCTAAGAGGAAGGTTATAAAAATGCAAAATGTAGAGGAAAGAATTCTAAGGCACTTTAAGGAGAGAAGGGAAAGTTCTTGAAATGCATGCTTTAGGCAGGTGGACTATTGTCCCTCTTTAAATCTGCCATGTAGAACATCTCTGGACACATAGTAGGTGCTTAATGAATATTAATGAAGGACTGATACAAGCCCCTTGAGGCCTGGACTTGATCTGTGTTGTTCATGCTCTGTTCTCAGCACCTGGAACAGCACTTGCTCAGCTTTACAGATTAGCAGATGGAAAAGAGATAACAAAGGGCTACATAGATTTCTTGATTTATGCCAAATAATTTGAATATTAAGCTTCCATTTCATTAATACCAGGTCTTAGATGAAGGCATGGCTCCTATTCTGAGAGACTGCCCATTATGAATTGAGGATATTCTAATCAATTAATTAGAGGACAAAATTTTCATTATCGGTCTATTGTATACGTAATAGAATTTTCAGATGGGAAGTATGGTTAATTCTGGGCCATCAGGGAAGCTGTTGGGCTTGCAAGACTGCTGCTTTATTTGAGTGTCCTTTTTAAAAAATTAATTAATTACTTAATTTTTAATTGAAGTATAGTCAGCTTACAATGTGTTAGTTTCAGGTGTACAGCAAAGTGATTCGGTTATATATTATATTATATATTCAGTTATATATATACTATAACTGAATATAATATATAATATATAACTGAATATATATAAAAACATATATATAAAAGTATATATATATTATTATAAGATATTGAATATAGTTCCCTGTGCTGTACAGTAGGTCCTTGCTCTTTATCTATTTTATATATAGTAACGTGTACATGTTAATCCCAAACTTCTAATTTATCCCTATTCCCTTTCCCCTTTGACAGCCATAGTTTGTTTTCTATGCCTGTGAGTCTGTTTTTGTTTTGTAGATAAGTTAATTTGTGTCATATTTTAGATTCCACATATAAGTGATATCATATCATATTTGTCTTTCTCTGACTTACTTCACTCAGTATGCTAATCTCTAGGTCCATCCATGTAGCTGCAAATGACATTATTTCATTCTTTTTTATGGACATGTAATATTCCACTGTATATCCACATATTTGTTTCTCCTGGAGCCTGGTGTACCATAATAGTGTGTATAAATGGGATGAGAATGCATAAGAAGCAGTGCAACAGTGATTCTGATGGTGTTGATGGGAGAAAAGACTCAGGAGCAAACATATATTAAATTAAATGGCATAATTAAAGACTATATTTGTTCAGTGATGTTTTAGCTTTAAAGCTTGTTATGGATTCACTTGAGTCCCACAGAGAGATATGTAGAATATCATACATCAGAATGTGAACTTATTTGAAAATAGAGTCTTTGCAGAGATAATCAAATTAAAATGAGGTCATCAGGGGTGACCCCTAGCAAATATGATTGGTGCTCTTAAAGGAAGAGGAGAGGAACACAGAAAGGAGAACACCCTGGGAAGACACAGAGACACACAAGGAGAAGATAGTCACATGAAGAGGGAGGCAGAGATTAGTTCTGCTGCCACAAACCAAGGAACGCCTGGGGTCCCAGAAGCTGGAAAAGGCAAGCAAGGGATCTCCCCGAGAGGCTTTGGGGAAAGCGTGGCCCAGCTGACACCTTGATTTAGGACTTCTAGCTTCCAGAATGGTAAGGGAACACGTTTCCGTTGTTGTAAGTCACATAGTTTGTGGTACTTGTTGCAGACCTAGGAAACTAATACAGAAACATACACTAATGACTCTGAAACACCATTATTTTGGAAATTCCTGTAGAAAAATAATTTTCATACTGCAAGACCATAAATCTCTAGTTCCAAACATATTTTTATCATCATTGAAAAAATGTTTTTATGATGTAATTTTAAATAAATGATCTGAGGCTTTTTAGGAATGCAAATACGATAGATCATAGCCATGTGTTGTGAGAGTTGGGGGCTGGAGATCACAGCTTTAAATCATCTTGCAGCCCTGGTGGTCAGAGATCCTATGAACAGCAGCTGTAATCTCTGTTTAGATAACACTTGAAATAATGCATTCAAATATTCGAGGCCTTTCAACACAAAGACTGCCCTGTTTTCTTGATGTGGTGCCTCAGCTCTTTTGCAACTGGTTGTGATAGAGGTGAGGAAACCACTTCTAGGGCCCATCCCTGAATCATCCCCCAAGACCCTATAATTGCCGTGACAGCCTTTCGAGCAGCATAGACACCCATGGATAAGCACAGCTAAATGCATCCCTCTTTTTTGGTGACTCGTACAAGATTCCCAAATCCTATTTAGTTTCTATCCAACTAGGTGTGGCCTTCAGCTTACATTTGCACCTTTAGACTATACCTTGGGCCAGAGGGTAAGGAATGAGGGTACTTATACCAGTTGAGCACCTGTACAGTTCCAGGTATTCTGCATATAGTATCTTGTGTGAGCACTACACCCTGTCTTAAAAGAAGGAGATTGGAATTTGAGAGTTTGTGTTACAAAACCAGAAAGTGGCTGGGTCTGGGCTTAACCTAACTCAGATCTGGCCAACTCCAAAGCCCTTCCTTGCTTCACTTTTCCTCCCAGACTAAACGCAATGGCTTGCTCTATACCTGCTTCTCCTGATGCTCATCCTGGCCCTGCAGGGCCTTCTGGACTCTAGCATGACAGAGGTGAGAGGTATGAAGGGGGAATAAAGCTCTCTCCCCCAAGTAACATCCGCAAGTCTTGCTTTCCTCTCCCCACAGCCTGGTCCAGGTCAGCTTTCCAGGCATATGTTTCTCCAGTCAATCTTGTCAAAAACAGAAGTACACGTGGGGAAGAGAAGAGAGGAGTTTCCAGCTCAGAGTTTAATTTCAGTCCACAGAGAGTTTGGTCCCCACGGTTTGACTTTAACTCCATTTTGCTCCTGTCCACAATTAGAGTTTCTTCTCCAAGTAGATGGAGTAAGGAGGTTGGCCCTGGAGTCTGTATTGGATGGCTTTTAAGTGCCACTTCCAGTCCTCTTGGCCATCTGTTTAGACCCAGATCTGGCTACAGTCATGTACTACATGAGCTTCCTTAGCCATCTCCCCTGCATCTACCCTGATAGCCACACCTTGGGCCTCTCACCTCCGACACTGAGCACCCCGGTTGCTGCTGAAGCATGAGATGCTGCAGGACTCACCTGGGCCTAGGCAGAACAACTGGAAGTACAGGGGAGTTAGAACACTTTGGGGTTTATCTTTGACATTGGGAAACGTAAGCTGGTGGATAAGCTCTTTCCCTTCATCCCTGCAAAGGGACTTTCCAAAACACAATGGCTGGTAAAGGCACTAGGAAGGTAGTATCATGAGAGACTGAGATAGAATAATTACTTGGACGTGACATAAAATGCTCACTCAGCTCACTGCCATCTCACCATATGGGCACTCCCTCCTAGCCTGTCCTATTCCCATTTCCCCTCATTCCAGCTTCCCTACGATCAAATTCTCCAATAAAGCAGTCAACCATAAAGGCCTTAAGCTCTGTTTTCTGGGAAACTGGGTTAATACAGGTTCCCTCTATTGTTGGTTTTACAGCATTTTCTCTGGATCACTGAAACATGTTAAAAGGAAGATTTCAAGGCCCCATCCAAGACGTATGATTCAGAATCTCTGGGTTTTGGGTATAGGGCTGTGCATTCTAAACGAGTTCTCCTGGTGATTGTCATGCACATTACAGTCTGAGAACCAGTGCTCTAGTTCTGAAACTGAGGAAGAAGAGCAGGTTATTTGATCAACGTTTGGCATCTTACTTGCCTGGAACAACGGAGAAATAACTATCTCTAGTCTCTTCCCTCAACCTGTGATACACTTCTTGCCACAGGTGAATGATTATAGATGCATGGAATTGCAAATGAAATTTTAAGTAAATCCCATTCCAGAAAAGTCAACAAAATCACCAGAGGCTACCACAGGGTTTCAGGGCAGTAAGGTCATTGCCACTGGCCCCCTGTCTGCTCTCACCCCAATGTTATCCACGAGGAATTGCTGAGCTGTTGCATGGTTCATTTAACATCTGAAGTCTGGGGACGTGGATGCTTGAACAGGTAGACTTCTTGAGAACTAAGACAATCTTATAAAAGTCTGACTTAATTTGGAACGTTCCCTGCAGAATTAGCCTTGGGATAGCCAAGAAATTTCAGCCGATCATCTCTCTTGGTAAGCAAAAGAAGCTACTGGTGGTATTTATAAGTGCAGTGAAAAGAAAATTACAGGGGTGAATAAACTTGTGAGGGAGAATATAATGATTACCTCTTTTCCCCCAAATAATTCACTTTTTAAGTTCAGGGGCTCAACAGGAATGGCTTCTCATACCTGAGCACATTCTTTATGTAGTTAGCAGGCCCACTGGATACGTACAGGATAAATTTGCTTTTGATTTTCTTTCTGTCGGCTACTTTTGGGCAGAGCTATCTAATGTGGTAGGTGGAGAAGGGACTAGGGAGTCACACAGAAATAGTTTCAAAACCCAACTTGGCTCTCATTATCTTGGGGACAGGGACTAAACTACACACCATGTTTAAATTTCGGTCTACTCATTTGAACAATGGAAACTTTGTTTCAGCTTGTGTGGGTTGTGAGAATAAAATGAGGCTAATTATAAAAGGGTCATGACATGTTACAGGAATTTAAAAAATCATAGTTAAGTGCCATTGTCATTTTCATCATCATGATCACTAAACTGGGCCAAGAAGACAGGAGCAGGATATGTATCTATGGAAGAGTTGATTGTTTTGTGTTCAATTCTGTGATATAAATAGGACTATGGAAGTAAAAGCTAAGGGAGAAAGATTTTTGCTTGGAACAAACCATTATCTGAGCTAAACAACAATGGAATAAATGTTAACTCAGGTGGTGAGTCAAGCAGATTGCCTTTCCCAAAGTGGGCGGGCCTTATCTAATCATTTGAAGACCTGGATAGAACAAAAAGGCTGAGCAAGAGGAAACTCTTTTTGCCTGACTATTTGAGCTGGGGCATTGGGCTTGTCCTGCCTTTGGACTTGGACAGAAACACTGGCTCTTTTAGGGTCACGAGCCTGTCAGCTTTCAAACTGGAACTTATACCGTATTCTCTCTTTAGTCTAAGGCCTTTAGACTTAGACTGGAACGACACCTTTACTCTCCTGGCTCTCCCTCCTGCTGACAGCAGATCTTGGAACATTTCTAGCCTTCATAATTTTATGAGCCAATTCCTTATAATCTAGATAGCTAGCTATCTAGCTTTGGAGAACCCTGACCAATATACTCATGGATAAAATTTTTGCATTTTAAATGAGATTGGGTGCATTCAGGGTGGTATGGTCACAGATTAAAGTTTTTGCATTTCAATAGGAATTCAAGAGGAAACAGGTTTGGCAAAGGGAAAAATACCTACTTATGGGATTTAAGGCATGAGCTAGAGATGAAGGTGCTGACTTTGGAGGTAAAGAAAGTGGAATTTCTATGCTGATTAAATGAGATAGCTTATGTAATGCATCCAGCACTATAATTATTCAGTAAACCCTAGGAGACTGATGTGATTGCTCTACAGAAAACCAAAGGTCATAGTGAATAAAAAAGATACCTAGTATATGGAGCCAGAAAAGGAACCCAAGCTTAACTTCAAAGGCAAATAAATATCTATGGTGACTTTGCAGAGACCCTGGAATTATCCACTATTTTGCATGAGGGGCGTAGGAGGGTTCTTATTATGCATTCACAGTGCTTCATAGTCTCTAAAAATTTAACACTCATTACCTCATTCAAACCTCAGAACCCGCTTGTGATGTAGGTACTATTTATAATTTTACCGATAAGGAAGCTCAAGACTTAGAGAAGTGAGTTGCTAATCATGCAGCTTGAATGCAGTGGTGATGCTGGAGCTCAGACTTCCTGACTCCAAGCCATGTGCTTCGTCTCTATTCAGTGGGGTTGGCTTTTAAAGGAAGTTAGGTTCTTACAGGAACTGGTAAGGCAACGAGCACAGGTGGGGAAAATTACCTACAAAAAGCTCTATGTCTTTCATAAAGTAAAAGAAACACAGTTTTGTGCAGGCTATGGCAAACAGGAATATGCAAATACTATAGCGGATGATATACAATGATGTATATATATATATATATATATATATTTACACAGAGACTTTGTATTTAGAAATTAAGTCATTTAACTGGTGTACCGCTTAAAACATTTTAGCAAATTGTAGTGATTTAAACTTGCTGAACAATCAAGCTGATCACTTTTGGTGCCTGTAAAATATTTTGCCAGCTTTAACCGTTGCCTAGTCAAAATTTCTTTAAGCCCTCAATTAATTCTTCCATTTCTTTCATAAAGTTGTCCATGAGGCTACCACTATCCACATTTCCTGGCCAGGACTAAGATATATTTGTTTCATTTCTTTTTCAACACTTCGACAAGGAGATGCTTAAAATCATGCCACAGATATTGCAAGCAGACATTATCTATTTCAGGCTTTGTTGCATCTATTGCCTATGGACATAAACCAAAATTCTCTCCTTGAAAATATTACCTCCCTTGCCTCTTTCCTAACCATGTGGTTAAATGTCCTACATTAAAGGTGTGTGTCCCAGACCTTCTAAACCAGGCTGAGAATACGGATGAAAACAGTTATTCTTTGCTACTGCCACAGACCTTTACTAAATTCCTGTTCCTTTCCATGTCCTGTGCTAAATGCTAGAAGGACAAATAAAACCCAGTCCCTGCTCTCAAGGAACTTGCTGTGAGGTAAGAGAGACTGCAAATAAACAGGTAAGTTGTTTGGTGAATGAGCAAATAGAGAGATGAATAAGGATTTGGTGATGAACCTGGTAATATGTGAGAATTGATCATAATAAAAATTTACACAGTATCTGCCATGGGCCACCATGATAAGGACTTCACATATATTGATAGTAGCTCATTTGGTCCTTACAATAACTCTGTGAGGTAGGTTACTACCATCTCTGTTTTATAGATGGGGAAACTGAGGCATGGGAAGGTGAGTAGCCTGAAGTCACACTGCAGGTATATGACCTGAGATCTGAATCCAGGTAGAGTGGTCCACAGTCTGTACACTTACTTGCTATCCTACACCATCTCACCTAGTGTTTAGTGGGGGAGGGAATGGTTAACCAGTAAGAGGAAGAACATTCCATGTAGAGAGAGCTGCCTAATTTGGGGCAAAAGGGACCAGGAAGGCAAGACAGGGATGGAGACCTGCCTGTGACACACAGGTAATGAAGACACAAGTGCCAAGGAGTGAGGCTAGACATTTCAGCATATTTATCTTGCCTCTTCCATGCAAAGACTTCCCTGCTCCATTCTGAAGACAACAAGAAGCCATTGAATAATTTTACCTAGAAGATTGGCATGATCTTATTTCCATTATTCATGAGGTCATTCAGAGGACATGTGAAGGAGAGTCTCTGTAGCTAGAGAAGAAGTGGGGACACAAAGCAGAGACCAGTGAGGAGACTTTCACAACTGTCCAGGTGCCAAGGAACAGAAAGAAGGTGCAGGTGGGAAGAGGAGAGAGCCCAAGATGGACTGGGAAACACGGGAGAAGTAGAATTAGAATTGATGGGCCATGCAAGTGAAGAAAAGGAAGATGCTGAGGACTGGGTCTGGGTTAGATGGATCTCAAGAAACATATAAGATGGAGCAGGGGAGGAAGATAGTCCTATTTGGGAACATTAGGGATGGAGGTACCTGGGAGCTCTGCCAGGGATGATGCATGCACACCACGGGTGGATACAACGGGATCAGCATCTGGATGGACGCGCTGCGAGGCAGCAATCTGGGCAGAAGTGGTGACTGGGGGCTTGCACAACTGTGTTTATAGAACTGGGATACAGACAATTGGCTGTTTTTCAAGGAAGGAGGTACTGGAGATTTGTGGGGCAGCCAGAGTCCTCTCTATACCACTCCCTTACACTGTCATTTGTTGGATATGAGTCTGGAATTCTGCCACTGGCCAGGCCTTAATCCTATATTGTAAGTTAGTAGCCCTAAATGAACTGTTACCTATAAAGCACCTAGACAGGGCCTGGAACTTAGTCATTGCTGTACTAGCGCTTATTAAGCAAAATAAATAAATGAAACCACATCTAGATGGCAGCTGACCTTTGTCTTCTCCATTGATACCTGCTGTCCTTGGGCGGGAGAACAGAGAGAGGAACCTGAGGCAGGACCAGCATCTTAGAAACAGGCTGAAGAAGACCGTGAGAAGGACCAGCCAGAGAGAGACGAAGAAGAACCCCAGCAGAAGCTCACGTCACGTCAGGTATGCTTCCTTCAGGAGGTCATGTCAGCAAGACCCAACCCAGTCTGGAGAGCAATGATGTTAAACATGGAAAAGACTCCATTAGATTTGAACTCTACACCAAAGGTAAGAGTTGGAATGTGCTTTGCAGGATTGTTAGTGATAATAGTCCAAATATTTGTCTTTTAGACCTGCTGGGTTCAGCTTTGAACACACAGCCACAAGCAATAACTACACCACTGGCCCATATGTCAGAAGTGGGCTACTTTCCATTTCATTAAGAGTTTCAATAATCATTTATTGAGCATCTAATATGTGCCCAACACTGGGTCAGTGGATGGGGGACATACAGAGAGAGAACAAAACAATGTCTCATAGGAGACACATACATTTGGATGTTCGTTTAATGTGTAAGCACAGTCCCCTGCTATGTGCACTCATGGTTCTTGACTTAAGGACATTTGTTTTCTGGAATTCTGCATTTCTTAGTATAATTGATTGAGAGAGACATAGAAACTTTCTTGCTCCCCCTATTAAACTGTAAGCTCTAAGACAGCAGAGTCGTGTCTGTGTCAACACTTCATCATGTCCCAAGTGCTTAACACATGAACACATACAGAATAATGAACACAATTTCAGGAAGTGCAATGAAGAAATGGTATAATATTCTTTGAGAGTGTATAACAGGAGAATCTCATATAAAATGAGGGGGTGACCAGAAAAGACCTCTCTGAGAAACTAACAGCTTAAAAGAGATTTGTAGGAAGAACAAGGATTTAGCTAGAGAAGAGAGGGGAGAACATTCCAGAGAGAGAGACCCCCAAGTGAGCAGGGTTAGCTGCATTCCATCTTTCTCATGTCAAATTGTGGTTTCCTTTCAGCTTCTGTAAAATAACACTTCAGGAAATCATATTTTCTGTTTTGTAAAATGACTCACATAAAAGAGCGATTTTGTTGTCATTGGCATTAAAAATAAATTCAGAATAAAATAACGTGGAACCATTTCTATTTCCACTCTTGATTTTTTAAATATGAAATGATGGAACTGCAAGTTTAATTTTTCTTATGGCATTTTAAAAATGGATTTTTTTTTCTTACTGGCTGATGTCAGCTGCCTACCCTGAGGCCTTGGGGACAGTGCTGCCTGCAGCCCCCTTCCCTCCTTCCTCCTTGATTAACCATATGCTGCAGGAGGTTAAGTCTGCCATCCCCCTCCCCCAGGTTGGGCAGGGTGGAGCTGCTAGGACAGCACACCCGCCCCTGTATCCGGGATATGACATCTCTGCCCAGGGCAGCTGGTACAGGCAGAGTCTCTGTACCCACAGGGTCCAGCCTCCCTGTGCCTGAAGTTCCAAGCACGCTGCTTCCTGGTGGTGGGACTGGGGAAGGGTTAATTCTCTGAAGCTCAGAGCCCGGAACTGAGAAATATAAACACAATTATAAAAAATGTCTGGTAGACTGCCTGGCAGACAGTAGATTTACAGTACATATAAATCAAAGCACACCTGGTCCCTGCTGGCTTTCTTACTTTTGTTAAATTCAGCCCTAAATGGGTCCAACTGGATTTGAGACGTTTTAGTTCCATGAAGAAGGAAGGGAACTCCCAATAAACTCATCCAGATGGACACAGGGGTCAGGCATATACACTTGATCTACAGAAACGTTTCTGGGGTCGCAAAGCAGAACTTCCTGAATCAGATGGTATTTGCCACTCAGATTTGTTCTTGGACATGAGTCCATGGAGGGCTGGATGAGAGATTTAGGTGGGAGGAGCTGGACTCTACTGGATGACAGATTTTTTTTTTTTTTTTTGTGCAGTACGCAGGCCTCTTACTGTTGTGGTCTCTCCCGTTGCGGAGCACAGGCTCTGCAGCCATGGCTCACAGGCCCAGCCGCTCCGCGGCATGTGGGATCTTCCTGGACCAGGGCACGAACCCGTGTCCCCTGCATCGGCAGGCAGACTCTCAACCACTGTGCCACCAGGGAAGCCCTGGATGACAGATCTGATGGAATAACATTTCCCTTGGGTGCATCAAGGGCTCCAATAACTCTGTGACACCAATGTGGTCAGAGTGGCATCTAGATGCAGAGTCTAGGATGGTTTGGTCCAATAACAGACAGTGGGTGCAAGAAAGTGCCTTCGTGGAGCAAGGAAGGCAGGGGTGGCCTTTGGAGTGGGCATCAGTAAAGGGTAGAAGAGAGTAAGAAGATTTTATCTGGACTTCATTATGTAAATGCTTCATTATAAGCATTTACATATAAACTCACATAAAACACTCCCAGGGAACAACCAGTGAAAATGAGGTAGAAGGAATAGAGTCTACAGGAAGTGGAGAGAAAGAATGAACAAAATACACGTTTACGTTGTTAAGACTCATTTGTCCTTCCCCAGCTGGTGTGACCTTGGGGCATATTAGGTACACTTAGACACTGTATTACTTTTCCATTTGCTGCTATAACAAATTGCCAAAAACTTAGTGGCTTAAACAACACAATTTTTTATCTAATAGCTCTGGAGGTCAGAAGTACAAAATGGGTCTCAATTGAGCTAAAATTCAGGTGTGGGTAGGACTGTGTTCCCTTCTGGAGTCTCTATGGAAGAATGCATTTCTGTGCCTTTTTAGTCTTTAGAGGTTGCCTGCATTCCTTGGTACGTGGCCTCCTCCTGCATCAAATCCAGCAAAGCTGAATAGAGTTATTTGCACACTGCATCATTCTGACCCTTTCTTCTTTCTCCCTCTTTCACATTTAAGGACCCTTGTGATTACATTGGGTCCACTCAGATAATCTAGGATGATTTCTCTATTTTAAGGTCAATTGATTAACAACCTTAATTCCATCGGCAACTTTAATTCTCTCTTGCCGTGTGACATAACACATTTATAGGCTTCAGGAATTAGGGCATGACATATCTGGGGGGCTGCTTTTCTGCCTTCCACAGGCAGTGTTGCATAAAATCAAATGTGCTTTTACATTGGGCCAGGGGCATACAAAAAGTATAAGGCACTGAACTACTTTCAGAAGCCAAGGGCAGCATCACTGTTCATGAGCCATGTGATCTGTCAATTCATTTTATTTCACGGTTCCCTGTTTCTTCACTTGTGTATCAGCAGCCCCATCTGGAGACAGAGTGATTGTCACACGAGAAGGAAGGAGGAACAGAGTGGGTCTGTGTTAGTCTTGCTCTGTTCTCTAGCTGGGGTAACACACTTGCATATTTACAAAGATATTTGAGACCTCCTCCTCCACAAGGAAAGAAAGTAGGAGAAAGGTATGGGGGAAAGCCCACCTGTCTCAGAATCTCAAAGTCCCAGGTGAAGTGTGTCTTTGGGTAATTTACCTCCTTTCTGCTTCTCAGTTTGACCCTCTATAGAGGGAGTCATGTAGAATATGAACTCCTGGCCCTCCAGTTCTCTCCCAAGGGCTGGGCTTCTATCATTGTAAATTCAAGGCTAAAGCGGGCCATTTAGGGGAAGTCCCAGGATTTCTTTCTGTGTTGAGCTGACTCCATAGGGAAGTTTCCTGCCGAGGGCCACATGCAAGGGCTCCCCAGTGTACACGGAGAAACACCAGTATAAACACTAGTGTTTCACTGGGCAAGGGGCGAACTTTATTTAAATTCCTCCTGAAGCATCTCTGAATACATCCAGGGTCTGATATCAGCTGTGGGGACATGACTGGGAGAAGAGAAGTTATGTCATTTGTGCACATCTCCCGTGGATGTCATGGGCTGTCCCATTCATTTTTCCTTATTTGACCCCTCCTCCAAATCTTTTTTTTTTTCCTTTTTAATTAATTAATTAATTAATTTTGGTCTGTGCTGGGTCTTCGTTGCTGCATGCAGGCTTTCTCTAGTTGCAGCGAGCGGGGGCTACTCTTCCTTGTGGTGCACGGACTTCTCATTGCGGTGGCTTCTCTTGTTGTGGAGCAAGGGCTCTAGGCGTGCAGGCTTCAGTAGTTGTGGTACATGGGCTCAGTAGTTGTGGCACGCGGGCTCTAGAGCGCAGGCTCAGCAGCTGTGGCGCACGGGCTTAGTTGCTCCACGGCATGTGGGATCTTCCCGGACCAGGACTCGAACCTGTGTCCCCCGCACCGGCAGGTGGATTCCTAACCACTGCGCCACCAGGGAAGTCTCTCTTCCAAATCTTTAAATGTACATTGGAGGGGTTTTATAGTTGCTTTTGTCCAGAGAAAAGGTGGAGCCAATGTTACCCTGCTGACCACTGATCAGGCCAAAGCACCATGTACCTCCTTTTCTTATGTGAGGTCTCTGAGCTACCCCTGCTAATGCCTGGGGTCATAGGCTTCCTTAGGACACAGCTGAGGTTCACTCATTTATTCATTCATTTAGGTGACCTGGTTGCCACGCTCAAGTGTCTCACAGCACAGAGGTAGAGATTGATGGTGATACAGTGTAGCATGGGTTATGATGGAGGAAAGTGCAAGGTATGTTTAGACCCAGGGGAGTTGCCTGAGCCAGTGTGGAGTTGGTTAGAAGTTTCCCAGGGAGGAAAGGATACGCGTGTTAAATGCTGAAGGCAAAGTAGGCCTTTGTTGGACCAAGATGGGACGCAGGGTTTCCAGGCAATGGAACAGAAGTGAAAGATGGCTTTGCTCTTTCAGAGAAGAGTAGGTGGTTCCCTCTGATAGCAGGAGGTAGCAGGAGGAAACTTGGCTTATCGGACAGCATTCAATGTTGATGTCAGAGAGACCTGGGCTCAAATCCAGTTTGCGTCTGTGTCACTTACTGCTAAGTGTTTTATACCTATTAATTCTTTATTATTTTTAACTTTTTATTTTATATTACAGTATAGTTGATCAACAATGCTGTGATAGTTTCAGGTGTACAGCAAAGTGATTCATTTATATGTTTTCCCATTTAGGTTGTTACATGATATTGAGTAGAGTTCCATGTGCTATACAGTAGGACCTTGTTGGTTATCCATTTTAAATATAGCAGTGTGTACATGTCAATAAAAAGAATGAAATAATGGCATTTGCAGCAAAATGGATGGACCCAGAGATTGTCATACTGAGTGAAGTAAGTCAGATAGAGAAAGAAAAATATTGTATAATTGTCATTACTGGGTGAAATAAGTCAGACAGAGAAAGCGAAATGTCATATAATAACACATATGTGGAATCTAAAAAGAAATGATACAAATGAACTTATTTACAAAACAGAAACAGACTCACCAACTTAGAGAACACACTTATGGTTACCAGGAGGGAAGGGTACGGGGAAGGGATAGTTAGGGAGTTTGGGATTGACCTATTAATTCTTTAAACTTCTCAACTCTTTGTATTAGATACTACCCTTCCCATGTTCTATAGATGAGGAATCTAAATGCAAAAAAAAAAAAAAATATATATATATATATATATTAGCAACTTGTCCAAAGTTACCTGCTAATTAGCAGCAGAGCTGGGGTTCAGATCCAACAATGCTTTTAACCAGTGGCGTCGATAACATGTACAACATACAATAAGCTCACAGTGGGGCAGGAGGGGCATTGCTGAGCAGGAGAGGTAGGCAGAGGCCAGATCTTGAAGGGTTCTGATTGTCTTTTATCTAGTGAGTCTTTGAGAACCCAAGCAAGGTGACACAGTTAGATTTTCATTTTAGGATGATCCTGCTTGTGGCCAAATATAGGAAGGTTTGGAGTGAATAAGGCAGCATTCTGTCTTTGCGGGATATTGAAGGACATTTTAAGTTTGTTGAAAGAGATTAAAGAGCCTTCATTTATGGCCTTTACAGTGTCACAGGAAGAGGACAGTTAGTAAAGGAAGAGAGACTGCCAAGGTGCCATGGAGACTACTCGTATGATTATGTTATGAAGCTGTCTTTCCAGGGTTTTTCTATAAGGTCTGTTGAAAAGCCGGGCTTAACTCAATTTGGATGAACATAAAAACAGCATTAAAACACTCTACTTAAGCAAGGACACTCACTCAATGGTTTTAGTGACTAAGCTTCATATTAATAAGATTCCATTCATCATGGATGGTGGTATGGGGTCAGACAGAAATCAGGAGTTTTGAATTTGAGGCTTATATCAACTCTGTGTTTCCATTTGTAAAATATAAAACTTGAAAGACACAAAAATTATTTTACTGGAAGGGATTTTACATAAAATATTTATAAAGCTGATGTTTGTTGAGTGCCTATTATAAATATGTCCAGGCGCCATATTCCTAGGAATTTTCTTGTTTAATCATTAGAATTGCCATGTGAGTTTGGTGTAATTTCGCCCCCTATTTTATAGGTGAGGAAACAAGGAAATGGAGTCTTGGGGAGATTATGTCGTTTTCCCAAGACCTCACAGCTAATTTCAGACTTGTATTTTTTGACTCTAAAATTCTTATTTCTTGTTCTTTCAGTTTGGTGACATTGGTATATTGATAGCAAAAAAGGCCATAATTCTCATCCCTCCCAGTAGCTGGGCCTTTGCCATGTGATTTCGCAGCTCCTCCCATCAAGAGGTAAAATGCATTTTCCCACCCCTTGAATCTGGGCTGCCTTGTGGCTTGCTCTGACCAATATTGAATGTGACAGAAGTGATGCCATGCCCATTCCAAACTCAGGCCTCAAGAAGCTATATATATATATATATATATATATATATATTTCTTAGTTCTCTTGGAACACTGCCAAGTACTTAGTCTCTGTCAGCTTGGGCTGCTATAACAAAATACCAAAGTCTGGGTGGCTTAAACAACAGACATTTAGTTCTCACAGTCCTGGAGGCTGGAAGTCTAAGATAAAGGTGCCAGCCAATTTGGTTTTTGGTGAGTGCCCTCTGTCTGGCTTGCAGATGGTGCATGTGTCCTCATGTAGCAGAGAGAATGAGCTCTGGTCTCTTCCTCTTTCTATAAGAACACTAATTCCATTATAGGGGCCCCACTCTTATGATCTCATCTAAACCTAATTACCTCTTGAAAGCCCCACCTCCTCATACCATCACATTGTGTGTGGGTTAAGACTTCAACATAAGTTTTGGGGGGACACAAACATTCAGTCCTTAACATCCCCCAGGTAAACAATAACAGCTTAGATTGTGGAAGATGAGAGCCTCCTGGCCTGGGAGCCCCAGCATCCCAGCTGATAAATGCAGACATGTGAGGCCATCCCAGTTCAGCATACACCCCTGCTGATGTTGCGAGTGTAGGCGTGAACCCAGCTCACAACAGTGGAGCCTGGCCCAGACCAGAAGAACTGCTCAAACAGCCCTCAAAGTCCCAAGCTCAAGAAGTGCTTTTTAAGTCACTGGGTTTGGGGTTTGTTTGGTACATAGCATTTTTTGATAACTGATATGATAACCATTTGATTTACTATACAGACTGGGACATTTCTGAAGTGAAAGGAGGATTTATTAAGTTCACCAAGGCAATAAACAAAGGAGAGCTAACCCAGGTCTCCCTCTCTCTGGAAATTGTAAATCAGGAAAGTGCGTGCATCTAGGTTGTGGGCAGTAACACACCCCTTAGATTTCTGAGCAGCAGAGAAAGGCACTGAGAGTGGTTGGTCCTCTGTACTCATCAGCGTGAGGGTGATGAGGGACCAGGAGGGACAGGAGTCAGAGAGACTGACCAGAGCTGAGGTGGTCCTCCAGCTTCTTAGGAAGGTGGGAGGGGGCAAAAGTGAAGCTGGCCACAAATAAAAGTAGAGGGAAAAGGAGTGGGCTAAGAAACGCTCATAAAGAAACAAAAAGACACCAGCCTTCTCTGTGTGTTTATTTATTGGCACGTGTTTCCTATCACAGTCCTTTCGAATAATAAGAGCTAATGTTAGTCTGACACTGCTTATGTAATAGACCCTATTCCGGCTAGTCGAAAAGAATTAACTCATTTCATCGTCACAACAAATCCTTGAGGCAGGCGCTGCCCTGGCCCCGATTTGACAGCCAAGGAAACAGATGCTTTGGAGAGGAAGGATCTTGACTGAGCAAGTCACGGCATCTTTGGCAACAGCTGTGATGTGTTCAACCCCAAAGTCAGAGTACCCTGCTCTCTCCCAAACTGCCTGGGTGCCTCCCAGACACTTGGGGTAATTGCTGTCAGAAAGATGTGCTGCTGCCCTTGGTTATGTCTGTGTCTCCCTTTAAATTGTCACTTCTTCAAACTCAGGGCCTGTCTTATTAATAAGACAGGCAATTGTAAACATATTACCTGCTTGATAAAAGCCAAATGAATGATGTGACTAGAGAACATCACAGAAGAGCCCGGTAGGACATCTTATTTGCTTTGAAAGTGAAACCAGATGCTGGAGGCATGTTTCCATTCTGAGGTCTTTGACTATTAGAATGATTAATATTTATAGCCCAAGGGTCTGACTTTGCCTCTTGGGTGATTTCCAGCTCCAGGTGTGAAGGTTCTACCTCTCATCAAAGAGGAGAATCTATAGACCAATATAAAGATGTAGAACTTGTTACCCACATACTCATCTCTCTCTAAAGGTGTGAGCTTGTGACTGACCATAGGTCTGGGACATCAAAGCGTCTCTGCTCTCAACTGCTTTGTGGCACCCACATTATGGGCTTTGGGGGCTGGGAGGCACCAAGCTTCTTTAACGCAGTGTGGGACCTGGTGTCCAACACAAGTTCAAGAACATCGGTTTTTCTTAGCAAAAACAAGTGCTCTCTGACTCTGGTCTTTAATTTCACAGAAGCCCTTCTAACCTAATACTGCTGGGTCACAGAACATTCTCTCCCAAAGAATAGCTGTCAAATAATTTTGAGATATAATAATATATATTAATCCATAAAATAAAAGGTCTCAGAGAATATTGGAACAGAGCATCTTGAAAACATACTGTTTCACCAAGTTTATTGTTTTGATAGGCTGGTTTAGTTCCTCTTAAAAAAAGGAAATATATTTTTTATTATCCTTCTTTTTTTTAAAATTACAAATACTGAAACCTCTGTCTCTTTCCTGGCCCATTAGAGTTTGAAAAGCACTCTTCTAGATAGCCGTGTTATGTTTAGCATGGGCTTTATTGTCCGTGTGCTAAACTAGACCTGTGACTCCCACCTCTACACCATCATCGTGGAAAGGATAAAAGCAGAACTGGGTTTAATCCAGCTACTTTGTCTGCAAGGTGTGTGACCTCAGGCAATTAATTCACTTAAGTTCCCAGCCCCAGTTGTCCCCTTTTAAAAATGTGTATAATATGCTTTACCATGACTCTGCAAATTAGGACATATTTAGAATAATCGTATCTGTAATGGATGCAGTGTACTATCTCATTCATAACAATACTCCACAAATTTATTTCCAACAAGATAACAGCATACTCACCATTGTCAAAATAACAGTTTCTCTTTCTTCCTTCCTTTGTCCTCCTTTTCTTTACCTTCTTTTTTCTTCTTCTTTTCTTAAGCCTCTACTTGTTTGGCATTCTCAGCTACCCAGAGTATAACTAAGAATACTGAATTAAGTTTACTTTTCTTCAGCAGAACTACAATTATTATGAAACCCACCATAAGCCAATTCCTTGCTTGTTGTATGGTAGATGAGACCCTGTGTCCTTAGCCCAAGCATTTGACTTTTTGTTTACCCACAACTATCAGGAATGGTTATCTTCTTCCGATTCCCTAGAACATTATGAACAGAAATTATGGATGTGGGAAAGGCAGCTGCTGAAAAGTGCATTAAGAGCTTGCAGTTGCCTTTCAGAGAGAAAACAAAGCTGCCCCAGTAGCTTGGAATTAGGGTCTGAGTCATCAAGAGGAGATGAAATATTTTCCTGAGTGTCTACTGTGTGAAAGAGTATGGAAGTTTTTAATGATATCTAACCAAAAGTTGAGCAGGCAAGATTATTTCTAAAGTTGGACTTTCTGAGTGAATGCCACAGAATTAAGGTCTCAGCAATATTAAAACAAAAGTAAGCTGTTTCTATCAGAATTAATTCTCAGGAGTTTTCTTCTTTATAAGTGGCAACATTTGCACTCCCTGGCTCAGGAAAATTTCTATAACTTTGTTTTTCTCTCTTTTTTTTTTTTTTTTTTTTTTTTTTTTTTTTTTTGCGTTATGCGGGCCTCTCAATGCTGTGGCCTCTCCCGCCGCGGAGCACAGGCTCCGGACGCGCAGGCCCAGCGGCCATGGCTCACGGGCCCAGCCGCTCCGCGGCATGTGGGATCTTCCCGGACCGGGGCACGAACCCGCGTCCCCTGCATTGGCAGGCGGACTCTCAACCACTGCGCCACCAGGGAAGCCCTTCTCTCTTTTTATTTCACTTTTTTTTGGGGGCTTTGAGGTTTAGAATTCTGGTAAAATCAAGTAAATTGGTTAATAAGAAATACATCAATGTATCAGTTGAAGCCAAGTATGTGAGCAATTTAATATTTTTACAGGAGAACCATGAAGAACACCCCAAGACTTCTGCTTCTGGGAAGGTGGAGTAGATGTACTTTGACCTATTTTTTCCACTCAGTTCAACTCAACACCCTAGATGTTACATCAAGCGAAACATAAGAAAACTCTGCAGTGTGTGAAGAGGATGACGGACTGGTTAGGGACCTGTAGACCCAAAGAGAAACAAGGTAATGAGTTCCCTGAGTTTTTTTTTCTGCTTCATATGTCCCAAACTTGGAGCTGAAGAAGCCAGCCACCCAGAGATGCCAACAGGCACAGATAAAAACCACCCCCCCCAAAAAAAATCTTAACAGAAGTCTGCCCTCTCTACCCAGAGGAGTAGGAAAGGGGCATGCTAATAGGGTATATATATAAAACTGAATCACTCTGCTCTACACCTGAAACTAACATGATATTGTAAATCAACTATACTTCAATTAAGAAAATATGAGGAGTTGAGAATACCCATATTCAATCTGAAGTACCCTCACTTAAATGAGAGATTTGAAGAAAATTGAGATATGAGGCAATCCTGAAAATACGAATAAAAAATATAAATATTAAAAAATAGACTGTGGTACTGGGAGAAGGATAGACACATAGATTAATGGAACACTACAGACAGAGAACCCAAAAATAAGTCCATGAAAATATGCCCAACTGATTTTTGACAAAGGTGCAAAAGAGAATCCATGGAGGAAAGATAGCCTTTTCAACAAATGATACTGGGATAATTGAACATCCAGAGGCAATTAAAAAAAAATTAAACTTAACCTAACCTAAGGCTCACACTTTATATAAATATTAACTCATAGGCTTACTCATAGGCTTAAATATAAAATTTCATAGGCTTAAATGTAAAATATAAAACTATAAAACTTTTAGGAAAAAATAGGCCAAAGTCTTTGAATCAGGGACTAGGCAAAGAGTTCTTAGGCTTGACACCAAAAGCATAATTCGTAACAGGAAAATTGATAAAGTGAACTTCATAAAAATGAAAAACTTCTGCTCTGTGAAAGATTCTGTTAAGAGGATGAAAGACAAACTATAGAGTGGGAGGAAACATTTGCAAACCGCATATCTGACAAAGAACTAATATCTAGACTATTTAAAGAACTTGCACAACTCAATGGAAAAAATTCAGTTAGAAAATGGACTAAAGTCATGAACAGACATTTCACAGAAGAGGATACACAGATGGCAGGTAAGCACATGAAAAGATGTTCAACACCATTCGCTATTAGAAAAATGCAAATTAAAACCTCAATGAGATATCACTACCTACCTATTAGAATGACTAAAATAAAATATATGACTGTAGAGAGCCCCTGTATCATTTTACATTTCAGTGATGTATGAGTGATCTAGTTTCTCCACATCCTGGACCACCCATACTTTGCTAGTGGGAATGCGAAATGGTACAGGTACTCTGGAAAATTGTTGTACTGTTTCTTGAAACACTAATGTCTAACAATTGTGCTCATGGGCATTTATCCCAGAAAGATGAAAATGTATGTTCACACAAAAATGTGTACACAAATACAGGTTACTATTCGTAATAATCAAAAAACCTGGAAACAACACAAGTGCCCTTCAATGGGTGAATGGTTAAACAATCTGGTACATCCATAACATCAAACACTACTCAGTAATAAAAAGAAATAAAGCGTGGATATATGCAACAACTTGGATGAGTCCTCAGAGAATTATGTTGAGTGAAAAAAGACAATTCTAAAAGGTTACTTATTGTATGATTCCATTTATTTACCATTCTTAAAATGAGAACATGATAGAAGTGGAGAACAGATAAGTAGTTGCCAAGGGTTGAGGAGGAAGCAGGGCTTGAGAAGAATGGGGATGTAGCCATAAAAGGGCAACAAGAGGGACCTTTGTGATGGAAATTTCTGTATCTTGACTGTATCAATGTCCATATCTGAATTGTGATGCTATACTATATTTTCACAATATATTACCATGGCGGGGGGGGGGGGGGAACTGAGTGAAGGGCACACTGATGCTCTTTGTTTATTTCTTTTACAACTGCATGAGATTCTACAATAATCTCACATTTTAAAAGTTTGATTAACAAATTAAAAGAACACATTGACATATTCCTCTCACCAGGAATATAGGCTACTTCTGGATTGTGTTTTGGGGAAAGAGGTTGAAAGAAGTGTAGAGAGAATATGTTATGTGCTTGTAAAGGTCTACTCCCTAGAGGGAAAGGCAAAGACAGGTTGGCACATTTATTCATTCATTCATTCACTTGTTCTTGCAGTCAATTTGTCCACTCATTTATATGCTCATACATTCATTCATTTATAAACGTTTTTATTCACCTGTTCATCTTATCTTTCACTCAAACAGTAATTACTGAGACCAACTGTATATGAGGTATGGTACTAAGCACTAGGGGAATGAGACAATGAGCCTGACATGGCATCTGAATTTAGGGAGCTCACAGTAATTCAGTTATACATGCCATCAACCAAGTTCGCTACCAAATCAACCAACCAACCAACCAACCAAACAACCAAACAACCAACTAACCAAACAACCAAACAACCATTCAACCAATGTTGATAAATGCCTAATTATATCCCAAGGGCTTGCCATTTTGCTTGGCATAAAAATATGACTATATATGTCATTAATTTATAACTGCTTATTGACTGCATAAAAAGCATGCTTTCAGAGCTGAGTGCCAAATGATTAACCTTCTGACAACCTAGGAAATAAGGTAGATAGAAAGTGAGAAAGGGGAGTAATTCACCAATTCTTTGCAGAGGGATGAGTAAAATCATCCATTCATCAGGATAGAATATGATTATCCCCAGTATAAAATCCAAGCTCCTAAACAGGAATCACCAGGATCCCAATACGTGGCCCTAACCTCCCTTTCCTGCCTCATCTTCAGCTGGTTCAGCTGGGCTCCTTGTGTTTTTCATTCTCTCTGCATGTGCTTTCTCCAAAGGAGTTTTCTTTTCCCACTCGTAAACTCAAAGTCCCACTGTTCTGTAGCTTTGGGCTGCTTTCCGGTTACTGCACAGAGGGAGAGTGAATGGCTATGCCTATCTGGTCCCACAGCACTTAAGTATAGGTGTTGTTAAGGTTCTAATCATGTGCCAGGAGAACACATGAGGCTCAGGGATCAAACGGATGGAGTTGATAGAGACTGAATTTTACTTTTCCCACTTACTGATTGTTTTAACTCAGGAAAACTTGTAAACCTCTCAGAATCTCTATCTCCTTATGGCTTTATGGATGCAAATGCGATCATGTCTCAGAACGGATATGAGGTTAAGACAAATAACACATGGAAAATATTCAGAAAACTGCCCAGAATGTGTGTAGGACTAGGAAATGCTAGTTCTTCTTATAGTAAGAGAAATCTTTTTTTGCATTTCTGTCCACTTCCTTTTTCTCTCCAAGCAGGGACTATTTCTTATTCATTTTAGTATTTTGATTCTTGCACAGTAATAATGTTACAAAAAATAATTGTGCGTGCCATTCAGTATATTATTTACTGGTACAGAGTAGATAATGTTTATTGAAACAGCTTGTTTGGAAATCACTAAATTGTAAGACTTCTTGTGTCTCTTCCAGTTATATCATATTTATCTATGTCAGCTGGAATTCTATTGCTCTCTGGAGGGGTCTCAGGATACCCCAGTGGCCAGAGAGGCTTTGGTTATTTTTGAGTGTGGATGGATACATGAGTTTGCCCAGAAATTATAGCATAGGATATTTTGTGAGATATTTCAAACATGAATACAAGGTATTGAGGGATACTCTCAGGATAATTACTTATTATGAGGAAGGAAACTGTATAAAGGTTTATATATATGAATTTATCATGTAAGTTATGTAGCTATCTCTTTCTTGCTTACTCCTTTCCAGCCCCACTGGCCTCCTTGCTTCTCCCTAAACATGCCAATCATGGTCCCATCTTTAATCTTTATACCTGCTATTCCATCTGCCCAGAATCTTCTGCCACATATCTGCATGGATAACTTCCTCACCTCATCCTTCAAGTCTTTGCTTAGATGTCACCCTTGGGAGAGACCCAGCCTGCCACCCTATTTAATTCTACAAATATGTACTCTCCATCCTCAGAATTCCATCCTTTCTCTTTCTTCTCTACCTTTCTTTCTTCTTATAGCTCAAATCACCTTCTGGAATACTATATGCCTCACTTGGTTATTATATTTGTAGTTTCTTTTCTATCTCCCTTATTAGAACATAAACCTCACTAGAACAGGGAACTTTCTTCTCTGTTGTATACTAAGTGTTTAGAAAGGTACCTGGCACACAGTAGGTGCTCAATATTGGGTGAATAAAAGAATAAATCAGATGGGGTTTTGCAGAGGAAATAGCCCCTGGAAAAGATGGCTTTGCTTGGAGACTCTCCCAAGAAGAAACAGTTGCAGCTCAGGGCTCCAGTTATCCATTCTTTCTCCCCCAGGCCCCCAGTCCCTGAGGGGGGAAGGGAGCTTCCCCTTTTCCTGGTGACTCATCTGACCTCATGCCCAGAACCCATAATTTCCCTCAGAATAGGCTTAATAATGGGGATAAAAGAAAGGCTATTCAAATGCAATGTTTGAAAATGAAAAATTCTAAGACCCAAGAGGATGTTAGTGGGAGAACTGATGTGTATTACTTCTGAGGTCAGGGTTTGCTGGGTCCTGGGGAAGAGGGTGGAGATGAAGACACATGTGAAAACAGAACACCTGCAGAGAAAGGGGTACATGGGAGAGGCCTGTGGGTCGGATTTGAAGGAGAGGTTGAGGAGGGGGTGACAGCACAAGTGGATGTATCTTTGACTTTCCATCTTTTGAGCTCAGAACCTATTTCCCTTGTGAAATAGAAGAGCCAAAGCAACTAGACAAGGGGCATAATTCTCCTCCAGGTTCTCGTAACACCCTGGATATGGCAAAGGGATCCTTTTGGTAAAGAACTGCTTAAGCCAGAGATGACTAACTGTGGCCCAGAGGGTGAGACGTTCTTTAAAAATAGTTTAATTGTACCTAATCACTTTACACAGGTACACAATCTCCACTTTGCCAGACTATCCACTTTCTGTGGCTTTATACCAAATGAGGGAGTCACACTTTTATGTCGACATTTGGTAATGTGCACTGACTTGCCTGGAACCTAAGCTTCACTTCGTGCAGTATGAATTCGAGGTAAAGATGGGTAGGTGTCTGAAATGAGAGGAAGAAAGTGTCTCCCCTCCCTAGTCTCTGACTTGGCAGCACCTGCAAAGACAACTGTACCTGCTTCTTGGTGTTGAGAAATAACTACACTTTAGATGGGTCTCAGCTGTAGAAAGAGAAAACTCTACCCTCACCTCCCCCACTACCTCCACTCCCCAACCAAAGAGATACTCTGTGCAACATGTAGGAACTAAAGTTAAGAAGGAAGGGGTCTACCAGTTGGGGTATTATGAATATATTAGGGTGTATCTTAGTTTCCTAGGGTTGCCATAACAAAGTGCCATGAACCGAGTGGCCTTGGACAATAGAAATTTATTCTCTCACAGTTCTGGGGACCAGATGTCTGAAATCAA
Source organism: Phocoena phocoena (assembly GCF_963924675.1). Taxonomy (NCBI): domain Eukaryota; kingdom Metazoa; phylum Chordata; class Mammalia; order Artiodactyla; family Phocoenidae; genus Phocoena; species Phocoena phocoena. The sequence continues at coordinate 101,013,284 of NC_089223.1, read as the reverse complement.
AGTGTTGGCGAGGTTGGTTCCTTCTGAGGGCCAAAAGAGGCCTCTCTCCTAGCTTCTGGCAGTAGCAGGCAATCACTGGCTTCTGCTTTATCATCCCGTGTGCATTCATTCTACTCCAATAGGACTGCATCCTAACTAACTGCATATAAGACAATCACATTTCAAAATAAGGTGATATTCTAAGATACTGGCAGTTAGAAATTCAACATGTGAATGGAGGGGGGAGGGGACAGTGTCACCCATATGTGGGGTAAGTAAGATTTCTATTGTAAAATCATTAAAGATTAAAAACCAACAGCTCCTTTAACCTTCTTATTTTATACAAGAGAAAGTTAAAGCCCAGAGATGTATGAGAGTGACATGGAGTAGAAAGGACTTGCCCATTTCAGAATTTTAACCCCACCTCTTATAAACCACATGACCTAGAATCACCTGTTGGGACTTTCATCCTCCACTTGGGTATGACAATGCCTGCTTGGCATTACCAGGCATGGGGAATAAAGGTCAAGTGGGACCATTGCCATGAAGATGATTTATCAACTCTAATAGACATAGAAGCATAAAGGGTAATTTCTTTAAGGTCACAAGCAATAGGTATCTATCAGCAGCATATCAAGTCTGAAGTTCTTCCCTTAGACACAGCACAGTCCTGGCCACCCCGTCTGTGAGAGCCAAGGCAGAAGTCTGAGGCTCTCATGAACACAAATGAGAAATATGTCACAGAGATTGACACTCATCCCGTAAAAAATTTGGAATTTGACTGGGCTGAGAGATCCAACCCAGTCCTGTGAAGAGGTCATAAAGACCAGGTACCTTTTCTCTTTGGTAAAATTCTCAACGACATGGTTGCTCACTTGCCAGCTTAAGGCTGTGAGCCAGGGAGAGTAAATAAACACACTTTAAGGGTGAGGTGAATAATAAAGGTCAGTTTGAGAGTCATGGAAAATTCTGTGGTGGAACTCAAAGCCACTGAAAGATCGTTTTGTAGGAAACAGTCAGACCAGGGTTTTCACCAAAACTATTCACTCACTAGCTCTGTTAATGGCAGGGGCAGAGGGGGTCAGTTTCAGTAACTTCCAGATTCATAGCTCCTCTTCTGTTAAATGAGCATAAAGCTATTTAGGCACCGTTGGTAGGACATAGCCTGGCTCAGCCATTCCCGAGTGATTGGGCAATACTCATGAAAATAAAGCACGTATGCACCCTATAAGCCAGCAATGCCATTCCTGGAGATAGACCTAGGGAAAGTCACACCCACGTGTGAGGGGACAGGCACAAGTATGATACTGACTGCAGTGCTGTTTGTGGGCTCAGAGAAGTGGAGACGGCCAAGTTTTCCATTGTGAGAGGAATAAATGAGTCAAATACTGAGGATGCAAATAACAGGGCACTAGGCAGCAACTAGAAGAAATGAACTTGAACAGTGGTTCGCAAACTGTGGTACCAGGACCAGAAGCATAAGCATCACCTGGGAACTTATTAGAAATGCAAATGAACGGCCCCACCCCAATTCTAATGAGTCAGAAAATCTGAGTGTGACCTCTCTAATGGCTTTAACAAGTAGAGGTTCACAGAGATATTAAAACAGTCTTAGGTTAAAAAGTAAGAAAGAGAGGAGGTTTACTGTTCAATGGATTATTTAAATTAAAAGCATGCACAAAATTATATGATGATAGAGACCCCCATTTTAATGCGTTTCTTCCATATGAGAAGTTAAGTGTGAGAAGGAATGAGGGGTAAAAAGAAGGAAAGAAAGAAGCTTGGAGCCTTGTCTAAGCAAATGCTGATATGGTACAATGATCTGGGAAGTGGTTTCTACTCAAATTTCTGTACCTGGTATTCTATATAAACAAATAGACAAGATGGGAAAGATAACTAACAAGAAGCACAGCACTGCTCAAGTCCTTCCCTTGTGTTTTGTTGGACATGGTTCTCAGTCCTTAGTGTGAACCACCTCGCTGGATTTTCCCGGTAACACAATGACACATCATAAAATGTCTGTTTAAGTAATGAGAACAATCAAGAAGGCTTGGGAAACTTGTTCCAGGTCACACTGTCAAATCCTTGCCAGCTTCAAGATTAGCTCAGTGATTCTCAACAGATCTTGCCCCCTAGGGGATATTTGACAATGTCTGGAGACATGTTTTGTTGTCACAACTGGGGTAGGGCTTCT